>NC_069507.1:11559007-11614007 GCF_027579735.1 Bombina bombina
GTAAAGATCTTGATGCAGAATAAAACCTTGACCAAGATCCGTTAGAAGAAAGACGAACCTCTTGCATTGAAGTTAAGAATCCGGAAAGAAAAAAAGGATTCCGTTCAGTTGGAAACTGTCAAAACAGAATTCATTAATAATATGTAACCATTAAAGGTTGGGAAAAAACATAAATACTTGTCTCTGTGTCTTTACTAAAATCTAGATTATACCTTCTCAAGATACGATAATCAGAATTTTATTACAAGACCAGAGACTCCTATTTCTCCAACATAGGTGTGTCCGGTCCACGGCGTCATCCTTACTTGTGGGATATTCTCTTCCCCAACAGGAAATGGCAAAGAGCCCAGCAAAGCTGGTCACATGATCCCTCCTAGGCTCCGCCTACCCCAGTCATTCTCTTTGCCGTTGTACAGGCAACATCTCCACGGAGATGGCTTAGAGTTTTTTAGTGTTTAACTGTAGTTTTTCATTATTCAATCAAGAGTTTGTTATTTTCAAATAGTGCTGGTACGTACTATTTACTCAGAAACAGAAAAGAGATGAAGAATTCTGTTTGTATGAGGAAAATGATTTTAGCAACCGTAACTAAAATCCATGGCTGTTCCACACAGGACTGTTGAGAGCATTAACTTCAGTTGGGGGAACAGTTTGCAGTCCTTTGCTGCTTGAGGTATGACACATTCTAACAAGACGATGTAATGCTGGAAGCTGTCATTTTCCCTATGGGATCCGGTAAGCCATGTTTATTACGATTGTAAATAAGGGCTTCACAAGGGCTTATTTAGACTGTAGACATTTTTTGGGCTAAATCGATTGATATTAACACTTATTTAGCCTTGAGGAATCATTTATTCTGGGTATTTTGATATAATTATATCGGCAGGCACTGTTTTAGACACCTTATTCTTTAGGGGCTTTCCCAAAGCATAGGCAGAGTCTCATTTTCGCGCCGGTGTTGCGCACTTGTTTTTGAGAGGCATGGCATGCAGTCGCATGTGAGAGGAGCTCTGATACTGATAAAAGACTTCTGAAGGCATCATTTGGTATCGTATTCCCCTTGGGTTTGGTTGGGTCTCAGCAAAGCAGATACCAGGGACTGTAAAGGGGTTAAAGCTTAAAACGGCTCCGGTTCCGTTATTTTAAGGGTTAAAGCTTCCAAAATTGGTGTGCAATATTTTCAAGGCTTTAAGACACTGTGGTGAAAGTTTGGTGAATTTTGAACAATTCCTTCATGTTTTTTCGCAATTGCAGTAATAAAGTGTGTTCAGTTTAAAATTTAAAGTGACAGTAACGGTTTTATTTCAAAACGTTTTTTGTACTTTCTTATCAAGTTTATGCCTGTTTAACATGTCTGAACTACCAGATAGACTGTGTTCTGAATGTGGGGAAGCCAGAATTCCTATTCATTTAAATAAATGTGATTTATGTGATAATGACAATGATGCCCAAGATGATTCCTCAAGTGAGGGGAGTAAGCATGGTACTGCATCATTCCCTCCTTCGTCTACACGAGTCTTGCCCACTCAGGAGGCCCCTAGTACATCTAGCGCGCCAATACTCCTTACTATGCAACAATTAACGGCTGTAATGGATAATTCTGTCAAAAACATTTTAGCCAAAATGAACCCTTGTCAGCGTAAGCGTGGATGCTCTGTTTTAGTTACTGAAGAGCATGACGACGCTGATATTAATATCTCTGAAGGGCCCCTAACCCAATCTGAGGGAGCCAGGGAGGTTTTGTCTGAGGGAGAAATTACTGATTTAGGGAACATTTCTCAGCAGGCTGAATCTGATGTGATTACTTTTAAATTTAAATTGGAACATCTCCGCATTTTGCTTAAGGAGGTATTATCCACTCTGGATGATTGTGAAAATTTGGTCATCCCAGAGAAACTATGTAAAATGGACACCCTCCCCCCATATTTAAAAAATTGTTTCCTATGGTCGACCCCAGAAAGGACTTATGGCAGTCAGTCCCCAAGGTCGAGGGAGCGGTTTCTACTTTAAACAAACGCACCACTATTCCCATAGAGGATAGTTGTGCTTTCAAAGATCCTATGGATAAAAAATTAGAAGGTTTGCTTAAAAAGATGTTTGTTCAGCAGGGTTACCTTCTACAACCCATTTCATGCATTGTCCCTGTCACTACAGCCGCATATTTCTGGTTTGATGAACTGATTAAGGTGCTCGATAGTGACTCTCCTCCTTATGAGGAGATTATGGACAGAGTCAATGCTCTCAAATTGGCTAATTCTTTCACTCTAGACGCCTCTTTGCAATTGGCTAAGTTAGCGGCTAAGAATTCTGGGTTTGCTATTGTGGCGCGCAGAGCGCTTTGGTTGAAATCTTGGTCGGCTGATGCGTCTTCCAAGAACAAGCTACTAAACATTCCTTTCAAGGGGAAAACGCTGTTTGGTCCTGACTTGAAAGAGATTATCTCTGATATCACTGGGGGTAAGGGCCATGCCCTTCCTCAGGATCGGCCTTTCAAGGCAAAAAATAGACCTAATTTTCGTCCCTTTCGTAAAAACGGACCAGCCCAAGGTGCTACGTCCTCTAAGCAAGAGGGTAATACTTCTCAGGCCAAGCCAGCTTGGAGACCAATGCAAGGCTGGAACAAGGGAAAGCAGGCAAAGAAACCTGCCACTGCTACCAAGACAGCATGAAATATCGGCCCCCGATCCGGGACCGGATCTGGTGGGGGGCAGACTCTCTCTCTTCGCTCAGGCTTGGGCAAGAGATGTTCTGGATCCTTGGGCGCTAGAAATAGTCTCCCAGGGTTATCTTTTGGAATTCAAGGGACTTCCCCCAAGGGGAAGGTTCCACAGGTCTCAGTTGTCTTCAGACCACATAAAAAGACAGGCGTTCTTACATTGTGTAGAAGACCTGTTAAAAATGGGAGTGATTCATCCTGTTCCATTGAGAGAACAAGGGATGGGGTTCTACTCCAATCTGTTCATAGTTCCCAAAAAAGAGGGAACGTTCAGACCAATCCTAGATCTCAAGATCTTAAACAAATTTCTCAAGGTCCCATCTTTCAAGATGGAAACCATTCGAACTATCCTTCCTTCCATCCAGGAAGGTCAATTCATGACCACGGTGGATTTAAAGGATGCGTATCTACATATTCCTATCCACAAGGAACATCATCGGTTCCTAAGGTTTGCATTCCTGGACAAACATTACCAGTTCGTGGCGCTTCCTTTAGGATTAGCCACTGCTCCAAGGATTTTCACAAAGGTACTAGGGTCCCTTCTAGCTGTGCTAAGACCAAGGGGCATTGCAGTTGTACCTTACCTGGACGACATTCTGATTCAAGCGTCGTCCCTCCCTCGAGCAAAGGCTCACACGGACATCGTCCTGGCCTTTCTCAGATCGCACGGCTGGAAAGTGAACGTGGAAAAGAGTTCTCTATCCCCGTCAACAAGGGTTCCCTTCTTGGGAACAATTATAGACTCCTCAGAAATGAGGATTTTTCTAACAGAGGCCAGAAAGACAAAGCTTCTGGACTCTTGTCGAATACTTCATTCCGTTCCTCTTCCTTCCGTAGCTCAGTGCATGGAAGTGATCGGGTTGATGGTAGCGACAATGGACATAGTTCCTTTTGCGCGCATTCATCTAAGACCATTACAACTGTGCATGCTCAGTCAGTGGAATGGGGACTATACAGACTTGTCTCCAAAGATACAAGTAAATCAGAGGACCAGAGACTCACTCCGTTGGTGGCTGTCCCTGGACAACCTGTCACGAGGGATGACATTCCACAGACCAGAGTGGGTCATTGTCACGACCGACGCCAGTCTGATGGGCTGGGGCGCGGTCTGGGGATCCCTGAAAGCTCAGGGTCTTTGGTCTCGGGAAGAATCTCTTCTACCGATAAATATTCTGGAACTGAGAGCGATATTCAATGCTCTCAAGGCTTGGCCTCAGCTAGCGAGGACCAAGTTCATACGGTTTCAATCAGACAACATGACGACTGTTGCGTACATCAACCATCAGGGGGGAACAAGGAGTTCCCTAGCGATGGAAGAAGTGACCAAGATTATTCTATGGGCGGAGTCTCACTCCTGCCACCTGTCTGCTATCCACATCCCGGGAGTGGAAAATTGGGAAGCGGATTTTCTGAGTCGTCAGACATTGCATCCGGGGGAGTGGGAACTCCATCCGGAAATCTTTGCCCAAGTCACTCAACTTTGGGGCATTCCAGACATGGATCTGATGGCCTCTCGTCAGAACTTCAAAGTTCCTTGCTACGGGTCCAGATCCAGGGATCCCAAGGCGGCTCTAGTGGATGCACTAGTAGCACCTTGGACCTTCAAACTAGCTTATGTGTTCCCGCCGTTTCCTCTCATCCCCAGGCTGGTAGCCAGGATCAATCAGGAGAGGGCGTCGGTGATCTTGATAGCTCCTGCGTGGCCACGCAGGACTTGGTATGCAGATCTGGTGAATATGTCATCGGCTCCACCTTGGAAGCTACCTTTGAGACGAGACCTTCTTGTTCAGGGTCCGTTCGAACATCCGAATCTGGTTTCACTCCAGCTGACTGCTTGGAGATTGAACGCTTGATTTTATCGAAGCGAGGTTTCTCAGATTCTGTTATCGATACTCTTGTTCAGGCCAGAAAGCCTGTAACTAGAAAGATTTACCACAAAATTTGGAAAAAATATATCTGTTGGTGTGAATCTAAAGGATTCCCTTGGGACAAGGTTAAGATTCCTAGGATTCTATCCTTCCTTCAAGAAGGATTGGAAAAAGGATTATCGGCAAGTTCCCTGAAGGGACAGATTTCTGCCTTGTCGGTGTTACTTCACAAAAAACTGGCAGCTGTGCCAGATGTTCAAGCCTTTGTTCAGGCTCTGGTTAGAATCAAGCCTGTTTACAAACCTTTGACTCCTCCTTGGAGTCTCAATCTAGTTCTTTCAGTTCTTCAGGGGGTTCCGTTTGAACCCTTACATTCCGTTGATATTAAGTTATTATCTTGGAAAGTTTTGTTTTTAGTTGCAATTTCTTCTGCTAGAAGAGTTTCAGAATTATCTGCTCTGCAGTGTTCTCCTCCTTATCTGGTGTTCCATGCAGATAAGGTGGTTTTACGTACTAAACCTGGTTTTCTTCCAAAAGTTGTTTCTAACAAAAACATTAACCAGGAGATTATCGTACCTTCTCTGTGTCCGAAACCAGTTTCAAAGAAGGAACGCTTGTTGCACAATTTGGATGTTGTTCGCGCTCTAAAATTCTATTTAGATGCTACAAAGGATTTTAGACAAACATCTTCCCTGTTTGTTGTTTATTCAGGTAAAAGGAGAGGTCAAAAAGCAACTTCTACCTCTCTCTCTTTTTGGATTAAAAGCATCATCAGATTGGCTTACGAGACTGCCGGACGGCAGCCTCCCGAAAGAATCACGGCTCATTCCACTAGGGCTGTGGCTTCCTCATGGGCCTTCAAGAACGAGGCTTCTGTTGATCAGATATGTAGGGCAGCGACTTGGTCTTCACTGCACACTTTTACCAAATTTTACAAGTTTGATACTTTTGCTTCTTCTGAGGCTATTTTTGGGAGAAAGGTTTTGCAAGCCGTGGTGCCTTCCATTTAGGTGACCTGATTTGCTCCCTCCCTTCATCCGTGTCCTAAAGCTTTGGTATTGGTTCCCACAAGTAAGGATGACGCCGTGGACCGGACACACCTATGTTGGAGAAAACAGAATTTATGTTTACCTGATAAATTTCTTTCTCCAACGGTGTGTCCGGTCCACGGCCCGCCCTGGTTTTTTAATCAGGTCTGATAATTTATTTTCTTTAACTACAGTCACCACGGTACCATATGGTTTCTCCTATGCTATTATTCCTCCTTAACGTCGGTCGAATGACTGGGGTAGGCGGAGCCTAGGAGGGATCATGTGACCAGCTTTGCTGGGCTCTTTGCCATTTCCTGTTGGGGAAGAGAATATCCCACAAGTAAGGATGACGCCGTGGACCGGACACACCGTTGGAGAAAGAAATTTATCAGGTAAACATAAATTCTGTTTTTGCAAGTTTAAAGTCATTAAGAAAATAAATTAAGCGATGCATGTTGAATGGGTCTGAAGTAAAACTGTTTAAAAATAGAATCTGAAGACCAATCGGCAGCACTCAAAATCTGTTGGAGGGGAGCAGACTTCAAAGCTGCAGAACCTCTGACCGAATGAGCCGAAAAATAAATGTCAATCCTAGCTTGTTTTATGACCCATTTAACCCACCTGGCAATGGAAGTTGAGGTGATAGGAGCATGAGGAGGAATAAAAGAAATAAGAAGTTGATTATCAGAAGGTTTTCTGAAAGACAAAGTTCTGGATTCATAAGTTTTTAAACATTCAAACACACATAAAGAAGGTTCGGAAGGAAGGTAAGGATAAAAAATAGAAGTAGAAAGAGTCTTAGTTCTAGGAGACAGAAAAAAAGGTAACTCTCTCTGGAGAAAAACATTTTACGTTCCAATCTTTGACATCAGAAACTCTTCGAAAAGGATATTAGACAAAGAAGAGTAACAAGCTTAGCGGAAAGTTGTTTTAGGGATAAAGAAGCATTATCAAGCCAGGATTTGAAGAGAGAAAAAAATAAATCCACATCCCAAAAGAATTCATGTTTAGGAATCGTACGCCTAGATTTAGAGTTTTGCGGCCAAAGGGGTGCGTTAGCTACGCGTGCTTTTATTCTCCCGCACCTTTTAAATACCGTTGGTATTTAGAGTTCACAGAATGGCTGGGTTTTCAGTGCGTTAGGCTCCAAAAAGGGAGCGTAGAGCATAATTTAACGCCACTGCAACTCTCAATACCAGCGGTGCTTACGGACGCGGCCAGCTTCAAAAACGTGCTCGTGCACGATTCCCCCATAGAAAACAATGGGGCTGTTTGAGCTGAAAAAAAACTAACACCTGCAAAAAAGCCTCGTTCAGCTCCTAACGCAGCCCCATTGTTTTCTATGGGGAAACACTTCCTACGTCTGCACCTAACACCCTAACATGTACCCCGAGTCTACACACCCCTAACCTTACACTTATTAACCTCTAATCTGCCGCCCCGCTATCGCTGACACCTGCATATTTTTTTAACCCCTAATCTGCCGCTCCGTAAACCGCCCCTACTTACATTATCCCTATGTACCCCTAATCTGCTGCCCCTAACACCGCCGACCCCTATATTATATTAATTAACCCCTAATCTGCCCCCCACAATGTCGCCTCCACCTGCCTACACTTATTAACCCCTAATCTGCCGAGCGGACCGCGCCGCTATTATAATAAAGTTATTAACCCCTAATCCGCCTCACTCCCGCCTCAATAACCCTATAATAAATAGTATTAACCCCTAATCTGCCCTCCCTAACATCGCCGACACCTAACTTCAAACATTAACCCCTAATCTGCCGACTGGAGCTCACCGCTATTCTAATAAATGTATTAACCCCTAAAGCTAATTCTAACCCTAACCCTAACACCCCCCTAAGTTAAATATCATTTTTATCTAACAAAATAAATTAACTATTATTAAATAACTTATTCCTATTTAAAGCTAAATACTTACCTGTAAAATAAACCCTAATATAGCTACAATATAAATTATAATTATATTGTAGCTATTTTAGGATTAATATTTATTTTACAGGCAACTTTGTAATTATATTAACCAGGTACAATAGCTATTAAATAGTTAATAACTATTTAATAGTTACCTAGTTAAAATAATTACAAAATTACCTGTAAAATAAATCCTAACCTAAGTTACAATTAAACCTAACACTACACTATCAATAAATTATTTAAATACAATACCTACAAACAACTACAATTAAATAAACTAACTAAAGTACATCCGCGTCGGTTGGAAAGAAGATGGCTCCGCTCCAGAAGAAAGAAGATTGAAGATGCGGCTTGATAGAAGACTTCATCCCGATGATGGACTTCCGACTTCAGCCCGATGATGGAGTTCTTCAGCCGCCGCTTGGATCCAGACTTCAGCCCGAGGATGGACGTCACTCTTCAGCCCCCTGCTTGGGCTTGGATCAACACTTCCGAGGCTTGGATCAAGACTTCCGAGGACGGATCGGTGAACCTGGTATGGTGAAGATAAGGTAGGAAGATCTTCAGGGGCTTAGTGTTAGGTTTATTTAAGGGGTGTTTGGGTTAGATTAGGGGTATGTGGGTGGTGGGTTGTAATGTTGGGGGGGGGTATTGTATGTGTTTTTTTTACAGGCAAAAGAGCTGAATTCTTTGGGGCATGCCCCGCAAAGGGCCCTGTTCAGGGCTGGTAAGGTAAAAGAGCTTTGAACTTTTTTAATTTAGAATAGGGTAGGGCATTTTTTTTATTTTGGGGGGCTTTGGTATTTTATTAGGGGGCTTAGAGTAGGTGTAATTAGTTTAAAATTGTTGTAATATTTTTCTTATGTTTGTTAATATTTTTTTATTTTTTGTAACTTAGTTCTTTTTTATTTTTTGTACTTTAGTTAGTTTATTTAATTGTAGATAATTGTAGGTATTTTATTTAATTAATTTATTGATCGTGTAGTGTTAGGTTTAATTGTAACTTAGGTTAGGATTTATTTTACAGGTAATTTTGTAATTATTTTAACTATTTTAGCTATTAAATAGTTATTAACTATTTAATAGCTATTGTACCTGTTTAAAATAAATACAAAGTTACCTGTAAAATAAATATAAATCCTAAAATAGCTATAATATAATTATAATTTATATTGTAGCTATATTAGGGTTTATTTTACAGGTAAGTATTTAGCTTTAAATAGGAATAATTTATTTAATAAGAGTTAATTTATTTCGTTAGATTTAAATTATATTTAACTTAGGGGGGTGTTAGTGTTAGGGTTAGACTTAGCTTTAGGGGTTAATCCATTTATTACAGTAGCGGCGAGATTCGGTCGGCAGATTAGGGGTTAATAATTGAAGTTAGGTGTCGGCGATGTTAGGGAGGGCAGATTAGGGGTTAATACTATTTATTATAGGGTTATTGAGGCGGGAGTGAGGCGGATTAGGGGTTAATAACTTTATTATAGTAGCGGTGCGGTCCGCTCGGCAGATTAGGGGTTAATAAGTGTAGGCAGGTGGAGGCAACGTTGAGGGGGGCAGATTAGGGGTTAATAAATATAATATAGGGGTCGGCGGTGTTAGGGGCAGCAGATTAGGGGTACATAAGGATAACGTAGGTGGCGGCGCTTTGCGGTCGGCAGATTAGGGGTTAATTATTGTAGGTAGCTGGCGGCGACATTGTGGGGGGCAGGTTAGGGGTTAATAAATATAATATAGGGGTCGGCGGTGTTAGGGGCAGCAGATTAGGGGTACATAAGTATAACGTAGGTGGCGGTCGGCAGATTAGGGGTTAAAAAAATTTAATCGAGTGGCGGCGATGTGGGGGGACCTCGGTTTAGGGGTACATAGGTAGTTTATGGGTGTTAGTGTACTTTAGAGCACAGTAGTTAAGAGCTTTATAAACCGGCGTTAGCCCAGAAAGCTCTTAACTACTGACTTTTTTCTGCGGCTGGAGTTTTGTCGTTAGATTTCTAACGCTCACTTCAGCCAAGACTCTAAATACCGGCGTTAGAAAGATCCCATTGAAAAGACAGGATACGCAAATGGCGTAGGGTGATCTGCGGTATGGAAAAGTCGCGACTGGAAAGTGAGCGTTTCCATGACTGACTCTAAATACCGGCGGTAGCCCAAAACCAGCGTTAGGAGCCTCTAACGCTGGTTTTGACGGCTACCGCACAACTCTAAATCTAGGCCTAATAGTTTTGAGCACCCTACAAACTAAAGGATGTTTACCGACAGGAAGATTATTAACTAAGTTGTGCATAGCCGAAATGGAAGAACAATGAACGTTAATGGATCTATAAGCTAGACCTGAATCAAAAAGATGAGATAGATAATTAATAATATCACACCGAAAAAATGAAATCCAAGTCTCTCCGCAAGCACCAGCTAGTCCATTTAGACCAGGCGGCAAAGTAGCATCTACAAGTACCTGGGGCCCAAGACTCTTGCATGAGCAATTTAGCTCCGTCTAAAAGGCCTCGGAGAGTCCAGGGTCCCCTGAGATCGTCCATGCCACTAGGTGAAGAGAGCCCTGGAGAACTAGGCTGTGAAAATTGCCTTCTGGATCTGTGAGAAGATGGGGAAGAAGAGGAAACAGAATTGAAATGTTGATGGACATCTCCAGTAGGGAAGGATACCACAACTGGGTCGGCCAAAGGGGGGTCACTATCGTTAAGGACAGAAGATCCCTGCGAACCGTTGAAATTGTCCTTGGGATCATTGAAAAAGGAGGGAAAGCATAAACTCCCTGAAGTGGACACGGATGAAGAAATGTATCTATGGCCACTGCATCCGGATCTGGACGCCAGCTGAAATAAGGATGAATCTGAAAATTGATCCTGGATGCAAAAAGATCCAAACAAAAGGGACCCCTGAGAGACTGAAGAGAGAGAAAAAGGCTCCTGTCTAATTTGTAATTGCTGAAATCTGTCAAATGACGAGAGCCCCAATCCGCAGCTGAATTTGATTGTCCTGGAATATATTCGGCTTTGATCGAAATATTCCTGTCCAAACAAAGATGAATAAAATCTTTGGTGATATTGGACAGATCCATGGATTTTGTGCCTCCAAAATGATTGAGATACTGCACCACAGAAATATTGTCCATACGCAGGAGAATGGAAACTGGAGAAGAACATTTGGCAAAACTCTTGACTGCAAACGAGACAGCCAATATATCTAAACAATTGATATGAAAATGTTTCTCTTCCAGGGTCCATTTGCCACCTGTAATGGAGGGACCACAACGAGCTCCCCAGCCTGAAAGACTGGCGTCGGATTCTATAATAAAATCGGGAGTCTTGCCAAAGATGGCTCTCCCATTCCAAGCCTCTAAATGGGAAAGCCACAAAGAAAGCTCCTCCTTGGCTTCTGGAGAAAGAGAAATCAAATGAGAATAAGAAAAACCTTTCCTCAAATGAAGAATCTTCAATCTCTGAAGCTCACGATAATGTAAAGGGGCAGGAAATATAGCCTGAATAGAGGATGATAGTAAACCTACTATTCTGGCTATAGTTCTGATAGGAACCGAATCTTTGGACAAAGTTTTGCAAATTTCTTCCTTGATATTCTTCACCTTGTCTGAAGGAAGACTCAAGGTAGAGAGAGCAGTATCTATCTGAAAACCCAAGAAAATCAAAGATCTGGTTGGAGAAAGGATCGATTTCTGTTTTTTCACAATAAAACCTAAGGATTTTAATAAGGTTATTGTAGAAAACAAATGATTTTGAAGAGAGAGAAAATTCTGGTCCATAATTAAGATGTTGTCTAAGTAAATTAGCATACAAACACCCCAAAGTCTCAACCAAGCCACCAAAGGTTTGAGTAATTTGGTGAAAATCCAAGGGGCAGAGGACAGGCCGAAGGGAAGACAGGTGATATTCCAAAATTGATCCTCCCAACGGAATGTCAAAAACTTCCAATGTTCTTGGGCAACGGGAACGGTTAAGTAAGCATCTGTGAGATCTAAACAGACTAACCAATAGTTTTCTCTTAAACATTCTCTCAGCAGATGAATACCTTCCATTTTGAAATGGTTGTATGCAACATAAGCATTTAGGGATTTTAGATTTATAACTGGTCTGAATTGATTGTTTCTTTCATGTAATTGGCAAGAGTCCATGAGCTAGTGACGTATGGGATATACATTCCTACCAGGAGGGGCAAAGTTTCCCAAACCTCAAAATGCCTATAAATACACCCCCACCACACCCACAATTCAGTTTTACAAACTTTGCCTCCTATGGAGGTGGTGAAGTAAGTTTGTGCTAAATTTCTACGTTGATATGCGCTTCTCAGCATGCTGAAGCCCGGTTCCTCTCAGAGTGCAGTGAATGACAGAGGGATGTGAAGGGATTATTACCTATTGAATACAATGGTCATCCTAACGGGTATCTATTTCATAGGTTCTCTGTTGTCGGTCGTAGAGATTCATCTCCTACCTCCCTTTTCAGATCGACGATATACTCTTATATACCATTACCTCTACTGATTCTCGTTTCAGTACTGGTTTGGCTATCTACTTTATTTAGATGAGTGTCTTTTGGTAAGTATGTTTTCTTTTATTTAAGACACTCTCAGCTATGGTTTGGCACTTTATATGTAAAGTTCTAAATATATGTTTTGTACTTATATTTGCCATGATTCAGGTTAATCTGTATATTTCCTTTTCGCAGACTGTCAGTTTCATTTTGGGAAATGCATATATATAAAAAAAAAAATTTTACCTGAAATTTTCAAATTGACTCTCTTTTTTAAATTGCGGCTGTTAGGCTCGCGGGAGTGCAAAATGCTATAATTTATGGCGTCATTCTTGGCGCGAGACTTTTTGGCACGAGAATTACGTTTGTGGACGTAATTTTGTCATTTCCGGCGTCTTAGTTGGCGCCAAGATTTTTCACGTAGTTGCATCATCTATGACGCTCGTGTTTGTTGCAGACGTTTTTGGCGCCAAAAAATATTTTGTCAGTTGTGGGCGTCATACTTGGCGTCAGATTTCTGACATTATTTAAGACTTTATTTCATTTTGCTTCTGGTTTCCAGAGGCTTATTTTGTTTGCATTTTTTCCCATTCCTGAAACTGTCATATAAGGAAATTGATATTTTGCTTTATATGTTGTTTTTTCTCTTACATTTGCTGAAAACACTGTTGGATTCCTGCTGACTGATATCAGTCCTACCAAAGCTAAGTTAATTTATTTTAATGTTATGAATTTTTATCTTTAGCTATGGTTTGTAATAAGTTATCATGATAAACTTTTACATGCAGAAAAAATGTCCATCAGTATTAATGCATTGTCTATTGCTATTCTTTTAACATTTAATGTACAAGATATACCTGGGAATTAATAAGAATATTTTTCTGATTCTATTCTGAAGGCTTTGTCTGCCATCCCGCCTTTTAATAAAATGTAAAGGTCTTTTTTTAAACTTCTCATTTAGTTGATGAATTTTCAAATGACCGACAACATACTGAATTATCCTTCTCTGATGATGATTTATCTCATTCAGAATATCCTTCATCAGATATTGACACTAACAAATCTACTTTTTTACTTTTAAATAGAGTACATTTGTTCTTTGTTGAAAAGGTGTTGATTATTTTGGATATTGAGGAGACTAGTCCTCTTGATTTTAAGGCTAGCTAACATTTAAATTCTGCTTATTAACCTCCTGTGGTTACTTCAGAGGGTTTTTTCCAGTTCCTAATTCTGGGGAATGGAATAGGCCTGGTACTTCTTTTATTCCTTCTTTGAGGTTTTAAAAATTGTATCCTTTGCCAGCAGTTAGTTTGGAGTATTGGGAAAAGATCCCCAAAGTTAATGGGGCTATCTCTACTCTTGTTAAACATACTACTATTCCTATGGAAAATAGTATTTATTTTAAAGATCCTTTAGATGGGAAACTTGTATCTTTTCTAAGGAAAATTATTTTATTTTCAGGTCCTTTTCTTAGGCCTGCAATTTCTTTGGCTGATGTTGCAGCTGTTTCATCTTTTTTGGTTGGAAACTTTAGCGCAACAAGTATTGGTTTATGATTTGTTTAGCATTGTTAACTTGATTCAACATGCTAATAATTTCATTTGTGATGCCATTTTTTGATATTATCAAAATTGAGGTTAAATCTATGTATTTAGCTATTTTAGCTAGAAGAACTTTGTGACTTAAATCTTGGAATGCTGATTTGATTTCTAAAATCCAGATTTCTATTTTTCTTTCCTTCCAAGCTAATAAATGATTTGGTTCACAGTTGGATTCAATACTTTCAACTGTTACTCGGGGGAAGGGAGTTTTTTTGCTTCAAAATTAAGTTCTAAGCTTATATTAGTTTTTGTTCTTAATGAGGAACAGAAACCTAATTCTTCCCCAAGTAACATGTTTCTTATTGGAAGCTTTCTTCAAAATGGAATGAATTCAAACCATTTAAGAGATCAAAGCCAGCCCCCAAATTCGCATGAAGGTGCGGCCCTTATTCCAGCTTAGCTGGTAGGGGGCAGGTTAAGATTTTTCTAAAGTTGTTTGGTTCAATTCGGTCCAAACTTCTTAGATTGGGGTACAGAATAGGATTCAGAGTAAGACCACCTGTGAGAAGTCTTTTTCTCTCTCACATATTCTAGCTATTCCAGTAAAGGCTCATACTTTCCTGAAGTGTGTTTCAGACCTAGAGTTATCTGGGGTATTCATACCAGTTCCGTTTCAGGAACGGGGTCTGGGGTTTTGTTCTGAACTATTCATTGTCCCAAAGAAAGAAAAACTTTTGAATTGTCATATTAGAGTACCATCTTTCAGAATGGTGATTATAAGGTCTATTCTGCCTTTTGTTCAGCAAGGGCATTATTTGCCTACAATAGACTTACAGGATTCATATCTTCATATTCTGTTTTCATTCAGATTATTTTCATTTTCTGAGATTCTCTTTTTTAGACAAGCATTACCAATTTGTTGCTTTTCCTACTGGCCTAGCGACAGCTCTAAGAATCTTTTCAAGGTTCTCAGTGTTTCCTTATTTGGACGATATTGTGGTACTTGCTCAGTCTTTTCATTCTGCAGAATCTTATGCGATTTAACTTCTGTTGTTTCTTCAAAGACATGGTTGGAGGATCTTTTTATCAAAAGCTCCTTGATTCCTCAGACAAGGGTCACCTTTTTTAGGTCTCCAGATAGATTGTGTCAATGTCTTTGTCTCTAACAGACAAGAGACCATTTATATTGGGTTCAGCTTGTCGGAACCTTCAGTCTCTATTATTTCCTTCAGTAGCTATATGCATGGAAGTTTTAGGTCTCATGACTGCAGCATTGGATTCGATTCCCTTTGCTCATTTTCATATGAAACCTTTCCAGTTTTTAATGCTGAATTAATGGTGCAGGGATTATTCTAGGATATCACATTTAATATCCTTGAATCCCAATATTCAACTATCTCTGATTTGGTGGTTAGATCACCATCGTATAGTTCTTCGGGTCTCTTTGGTTCATCCAACCTGGACCATGATCACAACAGATGCGAGTCTTTTAGGTTGGGAAGCTGTTTTGGGATCTCTGACAGCACAAGGGGTTTGGAAATCTCAAGAGGCGAGATTACCATTTAATATTTTGGAACTCTGTACGATTCTCAGAGTTCTTCAGTTTTGGCTTCTATTTGAAGAGAGAGATGTTTATTGGATTTCAGACAGACAATGTCACAACTGTGGCGTATGTCAATCATCAGGGTGGGACTCTCAGTCCTCAGGCTATGAAAGAAGTATCTCGGATACTTGCTTGGGCAAAATCCAGCTCCTGTCTAATTTCTGCGGTCCATATCCCAGGTATAGACAATTGGGAAGTGGATTATCTCTGTCATCAAGCTTTACATCCGGGAGAATGGTCTCTTCACCCAGATGTGTTTTTTCAAATTGTTCAGATGTGGGGGCTTCCAGAAATAGATCTGATGGCATCTTATCTAAACAAGAAACTTCCTAGGTACCTATCCAGGTCCAGGGATCCTCAGGCGGAAGTAGTGTATGCATTGACACTTCCTTGGAGTTTTCAACCTGCCTATATTTTTCTGCCTCTAGTTCTTCTTTTAAGAGTGATTTTCAAAATCATCATGGAGCAATCGTTTGTGCTGCTGGTGGCTCCAGCATGGCCGCTCAGGTTTTGGTATGTGGATCTTGTTCGGATATCCAGTTGCCAACCTTGGCCACTTCCATTAAGGCCAGACCTTATATCTCAAGGTTCGTTTTTTCTGTCAGGATCTCAAATTATTAAATTTGATGGTATGGAAATTGAATGCTTAGTCATAGAGGTTTCTCTGACTCAGTGATTATTACTATGTTGCAGGCTTGTACATCTGTATCTAGAAAGATTTTTTTATCTAGTTTGGAAGACTTACAATTCATGGTGCTCTTCTCATAAATTCTCTTGGCATTCTTTTAGAATTTCTTCAGGATGGTTTAGATAAGGGTTTGTCTGCAAGTTCTTTGAAAGGTCAAATCTCTGCTCTTTCTGTTCTGCTCTACAGAAAAATTGCTAAACTTCCTGATATTCATTGTTTTGTACAGGCTTTGGTTCATATCAAGCCTGTCATTAAATCAATTTCTCCTCCTTGGAGTCTTATTTTGGGTTTGAAGGCTTTACAGGCTCCTCCGTTTGAGCCTATGCATTCTCTGGACATTAAATTACTTTCTTGGAAAGTGTTGTTCCTTTTGGTCATCTCTTCTGCTAGAAGAGTTTCTCATTTATCTGCTCTTTCTTGTGAGTCTATAAAAAATAAAAAGATAGTGTCCAAGCGCTAATGTATTCCCCAAGCTATATCCAAACAGAGGGCCTAACCATCCCCCAGAGAAAAATATACAGATAATAGAGGAGTGGATACAGTGCCAACAAGAGGCCACGGGATAAATATAATCACAGAGAGATAAAAGAAATAAAAGAAATTATTTAATAAACAGTACTTAAAACAAATAGCTATACAAAGCTATACACAAAAATTCTATACATAAAAATTCCAAGATTAGCTCACAGGAGCGGCTCAAAGGCCATAAGATGTTGAACTATAAATGGTTAGCAAATAAGAGTAGTCCCTAGGACTGAGATAATGACGAATGATCAATTAAGAAATACACCAGAAAAAGAGTGTAAGCTGGGAAAACATCAAACAAATAATGTGAAATAAAAATACAAATAATATGTACACGAAAAATATGTGCACCAAAAAATACAATCAATATGTAAGGTGTGTGAATAATGCCTGTGCACTGCAGTGCAAAAAGAAAAAACAATGGTTAAGAAATTATATAAATGTGAAAAATAGTGGCAAGTGTAGGTGAGTGCAAATGAAATCCACAAATGATAAATGATATACACAAATATTACAGTATATGCAAAGCTAAATGTTAAGAAAAACAATAAATTAAATAAAAAACTTCAAAAAATTGTTGATCAACAAATGTTAGTGAAGAACGAAAAAATAAAAAAATGGGGAAAAAAAGGTGATAAAAGGTGAAAAAAGTGTTCCTCCAAAGAATAGTCACTAGAACATATCCAAATCCCAATAAATATCCTAGGTCTTATGTAGATGAAGTTGCCAGTCGAGTCCTATCAACTGTCAGCTGCTCCTATGGTATCCTAATAGTGTCCCTGTAAAAAAAGGTTCACAACATAGTGTATCCAATATAAAAATGGGGTAGATATTAAAATAGTGCTTACCAATAAGTCAACGCGTTTCTGCCCTCAAAATAGGGCATTTCTCAAGACTTTCTTGTGAGTCTCCTTTTCTGATTTTTCATCAGGATAAGGAGGTTTTTGCAGACTTAGTTTAAATTTTTACCTAAAGTTGTGAACTCCAACAACTTTAGTAGAGAAATTGTTGTCCCTTCTTTATGTCCTAATCCTAAGAATTTTCTGGAGAGATCGTTACATTCTTTGGATGTGGTAAGAGCTTCAAAATATTATGTTGAAGCTACTAAAGATTCCAGAAAGACTTCTAGTCTATTTATTATCTTTTCTGGTTCTAGGAAAGGTCAGAAGGCTTCTGCCATTTCTTTGGCGTCTTGGTTAAAGCTTTTGATTCATCATGCTCATTTAGAGTCGGGTAAATCCCCGCCTCAGAGGTTTACGGCTCATTCTACTAGGTCAGTTTCCACTTCCTGGGTTTTTTAGAATGCAGCTTCTGTTGATCAGATTTGCAAAGCAGCAACTTGGTCTTCTTTGCTTATTTTTACTAAATTCTACCATTTTGATGTTTTCTCTTCTTCAGAAGCAGTTTTTTGGTAGAAAAATACTTCAGGCAGCTGTTTCAGTTTGATTCTTCTACTTATAATTTCAGTTTTTTTCTTTATAAGATTAAAACTTTTGATTTGGGTTGTGGATTAATTTTTCAGCGGAATTGGCTGTCTTTATTTTATCCCTCCCTCTCTAGTGACTCTTGCGTGGAGTGCCACATCTTGGGTATTTGCTATCCCATACGCCACTAGCTCATGGACTCTTGCCAATTACATGAAAGAAAACATAATTTATGTAAGAATTTACCTGATAAATTAATTTCTTTCATATTGGCAAGAGTCCATGAGACCCACCCTTTTTATGGTGGTTATGATTTTTTTGTATAAAGCACAATTATTCCAATTCCTTGTTGATGCTTTCTCTCCTTTCTTATCACCCCACTTCTTGGCTATTCATTAAACTGAATTGTGGGTGTGGTGGGGGGTGTATTTATAGGCATTTTGAGGTTTGGGAAACTTTGCCCCTCCTGGTAGGAATGTATATCCCATACGTCACTAGCTCATGGACTCTTGCCAATATGAAAGAAATGAATTTATCAGGTAAATTCTTACATAAATTATGTTTTTTCTTTTTTACCAGAAATAAGTTGCTTAAATAAATATTTTTGAGGCTGAAGTACGGGGAGAATTGCTTGTTTGGAGACAAGGTTTTAAATTTCGTTTTGGACCAGAATTTTGTCTTCTTGGGAAAATTGAATGGGATGAGGAAATTTTATTTGAACTGGAAAGGAAATAACTTCTATGTGAATGCCAGTTACTGCCTGAAGAACCCAAGGATCTTTAGTAATGGAAGCCCAATTTTGAGAAAACAGAGTGATTCTGCCACCAATTCTGTCTGGGAAGAAAGAACATGGAAAGGAAATAACATATTTACCTGGAGCCTATCTTGATCTGCCTCTGAAACCTCTTTGATTCCATGGTCTGGCTGGTGATGGAAAATAGGAAGAGGCTGTAGGCTCTTGATAACTTCTTTGGAATTGGGACTGATATTGGGAAGGATACTGGTTTTTATATGATTGGAAATATTGAGACCTGGATAAGTATGGGTGACGGCCGGGAAATCGGCCTCTGCCTCTCCCGGCCCTGTCAGAGAAATTTTAATTAGGGTAAAAAAAATTCTTAACTGAAGTCTTGACTTTATTCAGATTAGAAAAGGTATTAACATATTGATTTAAATATTTAAGGTAAGAATCGCCAAACAGCAGACCATTATCATCAGAAGCAAGGTCATTAGAAGCAAAATCTGAAATTGTAGGGTTAATTTTGAGCAAAATGTTGCGCCACCTCTCGAGAGACATAGCAGTATTAGTATTACCCACAAAACAGAGAAGCCTTTGCACCCATTCTCTAACTATATAAGGATCCAAAGGAGCGTTCTCTGCAACACCTTGTTCTGACATATCAAACAATTTAGTGATGGGACCTACTGTATCTGGTAATTTATCCTGGCAGATCTTCCACAATCTGTCTACCCCTTTCCTTAACTTGTAACCAGGGGCACCAATGAATTTTAAAATTTTGGGATCTACTTCAGGAGTAATGGAAGCATTTTTTGGGAGTAAAGGATGAGGACACTCAGCTCTCATTTTATTACGTGTTTGCTTTTTTAGAGGTTTTCTGAGCTGAAAATCTACAAATTTAGCCACATTAATAGATGGGCACAATTCGGCAGAACGAGAGTGATGCAATTCATCAGGGTTAAACCTGGGGTTCCCTAAGCAATCAGTAAATTCCACTTCTTCCTCATTTAACTTTTTTAATTTCTTAGACATTTTCTTAGTTTCAAGTTTCAAGTTTCTTAGCTGCTGGGGAATAATCTGATTTATCTGAATAATTGGAAAAAGAATCCAAGTTAATATCAGTATATTCATCATCAGAACTATTAGATTCTGAGGAAAGAATTTTTTTTAAAAGTCTTATTTTTTTTATTTAGATCTAGACATTACTTTAGAATCTCCCATGTGGGTATGCTTGGTATGCAGGGTTCTTTTACAGCGGTTTTTGTTCCTTGCTGTGAGTGTCAGACCTTTCAAGCAACTGACGAGACTTTGACATTATTTTTTTACTTCCTTAAACAGCAATAGAAGGATTTTTCCTTTTTAAAGACTTTTTAGTTTCTTAATACCAATTAATAAAGACATTTTATTAAATTAATTATTCATAGATGAATCAATCATTGAATGAACAGTTTGAGCAGTTAATGGAGTAGAGCATTCAGTAGGTTCAGACATTGGGGGGTAGTTATCAACGCGTCTTCTTTACCTGCCTTCGCCGGTTCAATACGCCCGCCTAAGCTCGCCTACCATCGCCGCCGCGGACCTGCAAAATTTCGCCTAAGTTATCAATAAAGCTGTCAAAAAGCCGCGCACCAAGTACGGGGCGATGAGCAGCGGACTGTGAGAATTATCACTCATCCGATCTCGCTGCTCTTCGGCTTTTTGACAGCTTTATTGCTAGCCTGTCACTAAGCACCCACACTAACTACACTGTTCTACCCCCTATACCGGCGCCCCCGGAGCCCCCCGCAACTCAATAAAGTTATTAACCCCTAAACCTCCGCTCCTAGACCCCGCTGCAACTCTTATAAATGTATTAACCCCTAAACCGCCGCTCCCGGACCCCGCCGCCACCTACATAATACCTAGTAACCCCTATCCTGCCCCCCCTATACTGCCGCCCTCTATAATAAAGTTATTAACCCCTATCCTGCTGATCCCGGACCTCGCCGCAACTAAATAAATGTATTAACCCCTAAACCGCCGCTCCCGGACCCCACCGCAACCTATATTAAACTTATTAACCCCTAATCTGCCCCCCCTACACCGTCGCCACCTATAATAAATTTATTAACCCCTATCCTGCCCCCCCCTACACCGCCGCCACTGTAATAAAATTATTAACCCCTAAACCTAAGTCTAACACTAACCCTAACACCCCCCTAACTTAAATATTAATTAAATAAATCTAAATAATATTTCTCTTATTAACTAAATTAATCCTATTTAAAACTAAATACTTACCTTTAAAATAAATCCTAATATAGCTACAATATAAATAAGAATTATATTGTAGCTATTTTAGGATTTATTTTTATTTTACAGGCAACATTCAATTTATTTTAGCTAGGTACAATAGCTATTAAATAGTTATTAACTATTTAATAGCTACCTAGCTAAAATAAAGAGAAATTTACCTGTAAAATAAAAACTAACCTAAGTTACAATTACACCTAACACTACACTATACTTTAATAAATTATTTCTATTTAAAACAAAATCCTTACCTGTAAAATAAACCCTATGGGGGGTAGTTATCAAGCCGTCAACCTCAAATACGCTGCGTATTCCGCAGCGTATTTGTGGCGAGGCTGATACGCCTTAGTTATCAAAGGCTCGAGACCGGCAAAAGTAGAATTTTGTGACGTCAGCTTCGATCCGCCGGACTCAGTCCGACACAGATCGATTCTTACGTCACTCCAGATGTTCCGCACACAAGTGCGGCACATTCTCACTACTTTTGCTAGCTATCAAAAAACTAGCAGGTACGATCAGCAGTTTTACGGCCCAGCGTACCTGGTTTTCAAAGCGCCAGCCTGGAGGCGGCGGATCCCATAGGAATCAATGGGAGTCTGACCATAGCGAAAGTACAAGTTCGCTGCTGACAGACATCCCATTGATTCCTATGGGAGCTGTCTACACCTAACACCCTAACATGTACCCCGAGTCTAAACACCACTAATCTGACCCCCCCTACACCGCCGCAACTAAATAAAGTTATTACCCCCTAAACCGCCGCTCCCGGAGCCCACCGCAAGCTACTCTATACATATTAACCCCTAACCCGCCGCTCCCTGAACCCGCCGCAACCTATATTAAATGTATTAACCCCTATCCTGCCCCCCCTACACCGTCGCCACCTATAATACATTTATTAACCCCTATCCTGCCCCCCCTACACCGTCGCCACCTATAATAAATTTATTAACCCCTATCCTGCCCCCCCTACACCGTCGCCACCTATAATAAATTTATTAACCCCTATCCTGCCCCCCACTATGCCGCCGCCACTGTAATAAAATGATTAACCCCTAAACCTAACCCTAACCCTAACGCCCCCTAACTTAAATATTAATTAAATAAATCTAAATAAATTAACTCTTATTAACTAAATGAATCCTATTTAAAACTAAATACTTACCTTTAAAATAAACCCTAATATAGCTACAATATAAATAATAATTATATTCTAGCTATCTTAGGATTTTTTTTTATTTTACAGGTACCTTTCAATTTATTTTAACCATGTACAATAGCTATTAAATAGTTATTAACTATTTAATAGCTTACCTAGCTAAAATAAAGAGAAATGTACCTGTGAAATAAATCCTAACCTAAGTTACAATTACACCTAACACTACACTATACTTTAATAAATTATTCCTATTTAAAAATAAATACTTACCTGTAAAATAAACCCTAAGATAGCTACAATGTAATTAATAATTATATTATAGCTATCTTAGGATTTATATTTATTTTACAGGTAACTTTGTATTTATTTTAGCTAGTTAGAATAGTTATTAAATAGTTATTAACTATTTAATAACTACCTAGCTAAAAGAAATACAAAATTACCTGTAAAATAAATCCTAGCTTAAGTTACAATTAAACCTAATACTACACTATCATTACATTAATTAAATAAATTAACTACAAATAACTACAATGAAATACAATTACATAAACTAACTAAAGTACAAAAAAAAAAAAAAGCTAAGTTACAAAAAATAAAAAATTAAGTTACAAACATGTTAAAAATATTACAACAATTTTAAGCTACTTACACCTAATCTAAGCCCCCTAATAAAATAACAAACCCCCCCAAAATAAAAAAAATCCCTACCCTATTCTAAATTACATAAATTTCAAAGCTCTTTTACCTTACCAGCCCTTAAAAGGGCCATTTGTGGGGGCATGCCCCAAAAAGTTCAGCTCTTTTGCCTGTAAAATAAAAATACAACCCCCCCCCCAACATTAAAACCCACCACCCACATACCCCTAATCTAACCCAAACCCCCCTTACAAAAACCTAACACTAATCCCCTGAAGATCATCCTACCTTGAGTCGTCTTCACTCAGCCGAGCCACCGATGGAACTGAAGAGGACATCCGGAGCGGAAGAAGTTAATCCTCCAAGCGGCGCTGAAGAAATCTTCCATCCGATGAAGTCATCATCCAGGCGGCGCTGAAGAAGTCTTCGATCCGGCCGATGTCATCTTCAAAGAGGCGCTGAAGAGGTCTTCTATCCGGGCGAAGTCATCTTCCAAGCCGGGTCTTCAATCTTCCTTCCGCCGACGCGGAACCACCTTCTTCACCGACGGACTACGACGAATGACGGCTCCTTTAAGGGACGTCATCCAAGATGGCGTCCCCTCAATTCCGATTGGCTGATAGGATTCTATCAGCCAATCGGAATTAAGGTAGGAAAATCTGATTGGCTGATGGAATCAGCCAATCAGATTCAAGTTCAATCCGATTGGCTGATCCAATCAGCCAATCAGATTGAGCTCGCATTCTATTGGCTGATCGGAACAGCCAATAGAATGCGAGCTCAATCTGATTGGCTGATTCCATCAGCCAATCAGATTTTCCTACCTTAATTCCGATTGGCTGATAGAATCCTATCAGCCAATCGGAATTGAGGGGACGCCATCTTGGATGACGTCCCTTAAAGGAGCCGTCATTCGTCGTAGTCCGTCGGTGAAGAAGGTGGTTCCGCGTCGGCGGAAGGAAGATTGAAGACCCGGCTTGGAAGATGACTTCGCCCGGATAGAAGACCTCTTCAGCGCCTCTTTGAAGATGACATCGGCCGGATCGAAGACTTCTTCAGCGCCGCCTGGATGATGACTTCATCGGATGGAAGATTTCTTCAGCGCCGCTTGGAGGATTAACTTCTTCCGCTCCGGATGTCCTCTTCAGTTCCATCGGTGGCTCGGCTGAGTGAAGACGACTCAAGGTAGGATGATCTTCAGGGGATTAGTGTTAGGTTTTTGTAAGGGGGGTTTGGGTTAGATTAGGGGTATGTGGGTGGTGGGTTTTAATGTTGGGGGGGGGGTTGTATTTTTATTTTACAGGCAAAAGAGCTGAACTTTTTGGGGCATGCCCCCACAAATGGCCCTTTTAAGGGCTGGTAAGGTAAAAGAGCTTTGAAATTTATGTAATTTAGAATAGGGTAGGGATTTTTTTTATTTTGGGGGGGTTTGTTATTTTATTAGGGGGCTTAGATTAGGTGTAAGTAGCTTAAAATTGTAGTAATATTTTTAACATGTTTGTAACTTAATTTTTTATTTTTTGTAACTTAGCTTTTTTTATTTTTTGTACTTTAGTTAGTTTATGTAATTGTATTTCATTGTAGTTATTTGTAGTTAATTTATTTAATTAATGTAATGATAGTGTAGTATTAGGTTTAATTGTAACTTAAGCTAGGATTTATTTTACAGGTAATTTTGTATTTCTTTTAGCTAGGTAGTTATTAAATAGTTAATAACTATTTAATAACTATTCTAACTAGCTAAAATAAATACAAAGTTACCTGTAAAATAAATATAAATCCTAAGATAGCTATAATATAATTATTAATTACATTGTAGCTATCTTAGGGTTTATTTTACAGGTAAGTATTTATTTTTAAATAGGAATAATTTATTAAAGTATAGTGTAGTGTTAGGTGTAATTGTAACTTAGGTTAGGATTTATTTCACAGGTACATTTCTCTTTATTTTAGCTAGGTAAGCTATTAAATAGTTAATAACTATTTAATAGCTATTGTACATGGTTAAAATAAATTGAAAGGTACCTGTAAAATAAATATAAATCCTAAGATAGCTAGAATATAATTATTATTTATATTGTAGCTATATTAGGGTTTATTTTAAAGGTAAGTATTTAGTTTTAAATAGGATTCATTTAGTTAATAAGAGTTAATTTATTTAGATTTATTTAATTAATATTTAAGTTAGGGGGGCGTTAGGGTTAGACTTAGGTTTAGGGGTTAATCATTTTATTACAGTGGCGGCGGCGTAGTGGGGGGCAGGATAGGGGTTAATAAATTTATTATAGGTTGCGGCGGGTTCATGGAGCGGCGGTTTAGGGGTTAAACTATTTATTTAGTTGCGGAGAGGTGCGGGATCAGCAGGATAGGGGTTAATAATTTTATAATAGAGGGCGACGGTGTAGGGGGGGCAGGATAGGGGTTACTAGGTATAATGTAGGTGGCAGCGGTGTCCGGGAGCGGCGGTTTAGGGGTTAATACATTTATAAGACTTGCGGCGGGGTCTAGGAGCGGCGGTTTAGGGGTTAATACATTTATAAGACTTGCGGCGGGGTCTAGGAGCGGCGGTTTAGGGGTTAGTAACTTTATTTAGTTGCGGGGGCCTCCGGGGGCGCCGGTATAGGGGGTAGAACAGTGTAGTTTAGTGTGAGTGCTTAGTGACAGGCTAGCAATAAAGCTGGGAAAAAGCCGAAGGGCAGCGAGATCGGATGAGTGATAACTGTCACAGTCCGCTGCTCATCGCCCCGCGGCTTTTTGACAGCTTTATTTGATAACTTAGGCGAACGTATTCAAGGTCCGCGGCGGCGAAGGTAGGCGAGCTTAGGCGGACGTATTGGACCGGCGAAGCCAGAAAAGTAGACGGCTTGATAAGTAGCCCCCTATGGCCTAGATTTGGAGTTTGGCGGTAGCCGTGAAAACCAGCGTTAGAGGCTCCTAACGCTGGTTTTAGGCTACCTCCGGTATTTGGAGTCACTCAAAATAGGGTCTAACGCTCACTTTTCAGCCGCGACTTTTCCATACCGCAGATCCCCTTACGTCAATTGCGTATCCTATCTTTTCAATGGGATTTTTCTAACTCCGGTATTTAGAGTTGTGTCTGAAGTGAGCGTTAGAAATCTAACGACAAAACTCCAGCCGCAGAAAGAAGTCAGTAGTTAAGAGCTTTCTGGGCTAACGCCGGTTCATAAAGCTCTTAACTACTGTATTCTAAAGTACACTAACACCCATAAACTACCTATGTACCCCTAAACCGAGGTCCCCCCACATCGCCGCCACTCGATTTAATTTTTTTAACCCCTAATCTGCCGACCGCCACCTACGTTATCCTTATGTACCCCTAATCTGCTGCCCCTAACACCGCCGACCCCTATATTATATTTATTAACCCCTAACCTGCCCCCCACAACGTCGCCGCCAGCTACCTACAATTATTAACCCCTAATCTGCCGTCCGCACGCCGCCGCCAGCTACATTATCCCTATGTACCCCTAATCTGCTGCCCTAACATCACCGACCCCTATATTATATTTATTAACCCCTAACCTGCCCCCCACAACGTCGCCGCCACCTACCTACAATAATTAACCCCTAATCTGCCGACCGCAAAGAGCCGCCAGCTACATTATAGCTATGTACCCCTAATCTGCTGCCCCTAACACCGCCGACCCCTATATTATATTTATTAACCCCTAACCTGCCCTCCCTAACATCGCCGACACCTAACTTCAATTATTAACCCCTAATCTGCCGACCAAATCTCGCCGCTATTCTAATAAATGTATTAACCCCTAAAGCTTAGTCTAACCCTAACACTAACACCCCCCTAAATTAAATATAATTTTAATCTAACGAAATTAATTAACTCTTATTAAATAAATTATTCCTATTTAAAGCTAAATACTTACCTGTAAAATAAATCCTAATATAGCTACAACATAAATTATAATTATATTATAGCTATTTTAGGATTAATATTTATTTTACAGGTAACTTTGTATTTATTTTAACCAGGTACAATAGCTATTAAAAAGTTAAGAACTATTTAATAGCTAAAATAGTTAAAATAATTACAAATTTACCTGTAAAATAAATCCTAACCTAAGTTACAATTAAACCTAACACTACACTATCAATAAATAAATTAAATACAATACCTACAAATAACTACAATGAAATAAACTAACTAAAGTATAAAAAATAAAAAAGAACTAAGTTTCAAAAAATAAAAAAATATTTACAAACATAAGAAAAATATTACAACAATTTTAAACTAATTACACCTACTCTAAGCCCCCTAATAAAATAACAAAGCCCCCCAAAATAAAAAAATGCCCTACCCTATTCTAAATTACTAAAGTTCAAAGCTCTTTTACCTTACCAGCCCTGAACAGGGCCCTTTGCGGGGCATGCCCCAAGAAGTTCAGCTCTTTTGCCTGTAAAAAAAAACATACAATACCCCCCCAACATTACAACCCACCACCCACATACCCCTAATCTAACCCAAACCCCCCTTAAATAAACCTAACACTAAGCCCCTGAAGATCATCCTACCTTGTCTTCACTCTACCAGGTTCATCGATCCGTCCTGGCTCCAAAATCTTCATCCAACCCAAGTGGGGGCTGGCGATCCATCTTCCGGCGGCTGAAGAGGTCCAGAAGAGGCTCCAAAGTCTTCATCCTATCCGGGAAGAAGAGTAGATCCGGACCGGCAACCATCATCTTCCAAGCGGCATCTTCTATCTTCATCCGATGAGGACCGGCTCCATCCTGAAGACCTCCACCGCGGACCCATCTTCATCCGGCGACGTCCAACTGAAGAATGACGGTTCCTTTAAGGGACGTCATCCAAGATGGCGTCCCTCGAATTCCGATTGGCTGATAGGATTCTATCAGCCAATCGGAATTAAGGTAGGAATATTCTGATTGGCTGATGGAATCAGCCAATCAGAATCAAGATCAATCCGATTGGCTGATCCAATCAGCCAATCAGATTGAGCTCGCATTCTATTGGCTGATCGGAACAGCCAATAGAATGCAAGCTCAATCTGATTGGCTGATTGGATCAGCCAATCGGATTGAACTTGATTCTGATTGGCTGATTCCATCAGCCAATCAGAATATTCCTACCTTAATTCCGATTGGCTGATAGAATCCTCTCAGCCAATCGGAATTCGAGGGACGCCATCTTGGATGACGTCCCTTAAAGGAACCGTCATTCTTCAGTTGGACGTCGCCGGATGAAGATGGGTCCGCGGTGGAGGTCTTCAGGATGGAGCCGGTCCTCATCGGATGAAGAGAGAAGATGCCGCTTGGAAGAAGATGGTTGCCGGTCCGGATCTACTCTTCTTCCCGGATAGGATGAAGACTTTGGACCCTCTTCTGGACTTCTTCAGTGGATGTCTAGCCCCCGCTTGGGTTGGATGAAGATATCGGAGCCAGGACAGATCGGTGTGATACCCGGTGAGGTGAAGACAAGGTAGGATGATCTTCAGGGGCTTAGTGTTAGGTTTATTTAAGGGGGGTTTGGGTTAGATTAGGGGTATGTGGGTGGTGGGTTGTAATGTTGGGGGGGGGGTATTGTATGTTTTTATTTACAGGCAAAAGAGCTGAACTTCTTGGGGCATGCCCCGCAAAGGGCCCTGTTCAGGGCTGGTAAGGTAAAAGAGCTTTGAACTTTAGTAATTTAGAATAGGGTAGGGCATTTTTTATTTTGGGGGTCTTTGTTATTTTATTAGGGGGCTTAGAGTAGGTGTAATTAGTTTAAAATTGTTGTAAGATTTTCCTTATGTTTGTAAATATTTTTTTATTTTTTGTAACTTAGTTCTTTTTTATTTTTTGTACTTTAGTTAGTTTATTTCATTGTAGTTATTTGTAGATATTGTATTTAATTAATGTATTGATAGTGTAGTGTTAGGTTTAATTGTAGGTAATTGTAGATATTTTATTTAATTAATTTAATGATAGTGTAGTGTTAGGTTTAATTGTAACTTAGGTTAGGATTTATTTTACAGGTAATTTTGTTATTATTTTAACTAGGTAACTATTAAATAGTTCTTAACTATTTAATAGCTATTGTACCTGGTTAAAATAATTACAAAGTTGCCTGTAAAATAAATATTAATCCTAAAATAGCTATAATATAATTATAATTTATGTTGTAGCTATATTAGGATTTATTTTACAGGTAAGTATTTAGCTTTAAATAGGAATAATTTATTTAATAAGAGTTAATTTATTTTGTTAGATTTAAATTATATTTAACTTAGGGGGGTGTTAGTGTTAGGGTTAGACTTAGCTTTAGGGGTTAATACATTTATTAGAATAGCGGTGAGCTCCAGTCGGCAGATTAGGGGTTAATAATTGAAGTTAGGTGTCGGCGATGTTAGGGAGGGCAGATTAGGGGTTAATACTATTTATTATTGGGTTAGTGAGGCAGATTAGGGGTTAATAACTTTATTATAGTAGCGCTCAGGTCTGCTCGGCAGATTAGGGGTTAATAAGTGTAGGCAGGTGGAGGCGACGTTGTGGGGGGCAGATTAGGGGTTAATAAATATAATATAGGGGTTGTCGATGTTAGGGCAGCAGATTAGGGGTACATAGGGATAATGTAAGTAGCGGCGGTTTACGGAGCGGCAGATTAGGGGTTAATAATAATATGCAGGGGTCAGCGATAGCGGGGGCGGCAGATTAGGGGTTAATAAGTGTAAGGTTAGGGGTGTTTAGACTCGGGGTACATGTTAGAGTGTTAGGTGCAGACGTAGGAAGTGTTTCCGCATAGCAAACAATGGGGCTGCGTTAGGAGCTGAACGCGGCTTTTTTGCAGGTGTTAGGTTTTTTTTCAGCTCAAACAGCCCCATTGTTTCCTATGGGGGAATCGTGCACGAGCACGTTTTTGAGGCTGGCCGCGTCCGTAAGCAACTCTGGTATCGAGAGTTGAGGCTGCGTTAAATATGCTCTACGCTGCTTTTTTGGAGCCTAACGCAGCCTTTATGTGGACTCTCAATACCAGAGTTATTTTTATGGTGCGGCCAGAAAAAAGCCGGCGTTAGCTACGCGGGTCCTTACCGACAAAACTCTAAATCTAGCCGTAAGATAGCTACAATATAATTAATAATTACATTGTAGCTATTTTAGGATTTATATTTATTTTACAGGTAACTTGGTATTTATTTTAGCTAGATAGAATAGTTATTAAATAGTTATTAACTATTTAATAACTACCTAGCTAAAAGAAATACCAAATTACCTGTAAAATAAATCCTAACCTAAGTTACAATTAAACCTAACACTACACTATCATTAAATTAGTTAAATAAATTACCTACAAATAACTACAATTAAATACAATTAAATAAACTAACTAAATTACAAAAAATAAAAAAAGGTAAGTTACAGAAAATAAAAAAATAAGTTACAAACATTTAAAAAATATTACAACAATTTTAAGCTACTTACACCTAATCTAAGCCCCCTAATAAAATAACAAACCCCCCCCAAAATAAAAAAAATTCCCTACCCTATTCTAAATTAAAAAGTTCAAAGCTCTTTTACCTTACCAGCCCTTAAAAGGGCCTTTTGCGGGGCATGCCCCAAAGAATTCAGCTCTTTTGCCTGTAAAAGAAAAATACAACCCCCCCAACATTAAAACCCACCACCCACATACCCCTAATCTAACCCAAACCACCATTAAAAAACCTAACACTACCCCCCTGAAGATCATCCTACCTTGAGTCGTCTTCACTCAGCCGAGCCACCGATGGAACCGAAGAGGGGATCCGTAGAGGAAGAAGTCATCATCCAAGGGGCGCTGAAGAAATCTTCCATCCGATGAAGTCATCATCCAAGCGGCGCTGAAGAAATCTTCCATCCGATGAAGTCATCTTCCAAGCGGCGTCTTAAATCTTCATCCATCCGGAGCAGAGCGGAGCCATCTTCAGACGAGCCGACGCGGAGCCATCCTCTTCTTCCCGACGACTACCAACGAATGGATATTCCTTTAAGGGACGTCATCCAAGATGGCGTCCCTTCAATTGCAATTGGCTGATAGGATTCTATCAGCCAATCGGAATTAAGGTAGGAAAAATCTGATTGGCTGATTGAATCAGCCAATCAGATTGAAGTTCAATCTGATTGGCTTATCCAATCAGCCAATCAGATTGAGCTCACATTCTATTGGCTGTAATGTAACTTCAAAATTTCTCTGAAAGAAAAATAATAAATTCTGAGGTAAAAAAAAAATTGCAGAATTTTTTTTATTTAAACCACCAGATAGCAACAGAGCCTAAGATATAAATAACAAAACTAACCATGTGAAATAAAATGCATGACTAACGATGTAGTAGAAATTGCAACAAATAGTAAGAAAATGAGACCGGGAGGTATGCTGTGTGTCAGAAGATAGCAGAGACGTCAGAAGGAAGAGGGCGGGAAAAACAAAGAAGGACGGCTCACAAAATGGCGGCGGGTGACGCGTGCAGTAAGAAATGGAGAGGCTTAACACAGGAGATAGGCAGATAGAAGAAAAAAACTTAATGAAGATGAAGAAAAAAGGCCAATAGGATTTTTCCTACCTTTATTCAGATTGGCTGATAGAATCCTATCAGCCAATTGGAATTCAAGGGACGCCATCTTGGATGACGTCATTTAAAGGAACCTTCATTCTTCAGTTGGACTTCGTTTGAAGAGGATGCTCCGCGTCGGCTGGATTGAAGATGGACCCGCTCCGCTCCGGATGGATGAAGATAGAAGATGCCGCCTGGATAAAGACCTCTGGCCATATGGAGGTCCTTTTTTGCCCGGATCGGATGAAGACTTCTGCCCCTCTGGAGGTCCATTTGTGCCCGGCTGGGTGAAGACGTCTCAAGGTAGGGTGATCTTCAAGGGGTTAGTGTTAGGTTTTATTAAGGGGGGATTGGGTGGGTTTTAGAGTAGAGTTGGGTGTGTGGGTAGTGGGTTTTAATGTTGGGGGGGTATTGTTTGTTTTTTTACAGGTAAAAGAGCTGATTACTTTGGGGAAATGTCCCGCAAAAGGCCCTTTTAAGGGCTATTTGTAATTTAGTATAGGGTAGGGATTTTTATTATTTTGGGGGGCTTTTTTATTTTATTAGGGGGATTAGATTAGGTGTAATTAGTTTTGAAAAATTGTAATTATTTTTTTATTTTCTGTAATTTAGTGTTTGTTGTTTTTCGTACTTTAGTTTATTTAATTTAATTGCAATTAATTGTAGGTAGTTTAGGTAATTAATTTATTGATAGTGTAGTGTTAGGTGTAATTGTAACTTAGGTTAGGATTTATTTCACAGGTAAATTTGTATTTATTTTAGCTAGGTAGTTACCAAATAGTTAATAACTATTTAATAACTATTGTACCTAGTTAAAATAAATACAAACTTGCCTGTAAAATAAAAATAAATCCTAAGCTAGCTACAACTATTAGTTATATTGTAGCTAGCTTAGGGTTTATTTTACAGGTAAGTATTTAGTTTTAAATAGGAATAATTTATTTAATTATAGTAATTTTATTTATATTTATTTAAATTATATTTAAATTTGGGGGTGTTAGGGTTAGACTTAGGTTTAGGGGTTAATACCTTTAATATAGTAGCGGCGACGTTGGGGGTGGCAGATTAGGGTTAATAAATGTAGGTAGGTGTCGGCGATGTTAGGGATGGCAGATTAAGGGTTAATAAAATTTAACTAGTGTTTGCGATGCAGGAGTGCGGCGGTTTATGGGTTAATCTATTTATTGAAGTGGCGGCGATGTCCGGTCGGCAGATTAGGGGTTAAAATATTTATTTAAGTGTTTGCGATGTGGGGGGGGGCTCGGTTTAGGGGTTAATAGGTAGTTTATGGGTCTTGGATGACATCATTTAAAGGAACATTTGAAGATGGAGCCGCTCTGCGCCGGATGGATGAAGATAGAAGATGCCGTCTGGATGAAGATAGAAGATGCCATCTGGATGAAGACTTCCGCCGGCTTGGATGAAGACTTCGGCCCGCTTGGATGAAGACTTCTGCCAGCTTCGCTGAGGACTTCTGCCTCTTCGTTGAGGATGGATGTCGGCTCTTCAGAAACTGTAAGTGGATCTTCGGGGGTTAGTGTTAGGTTTTATTAAGGGTTTATTGGGTGGGTTTTAATTTTAGATTAGGGTTTGGGCAAGGAAAAAGAGCTAAATGTCCTTTTAAGGGCAATGCCCATAAAAATGCCCTTTTCAGGGCAATGGGGAGATTAGGTTTTTTAGATAGAATTTTATTTGGGGGGGTTGGTTGTGTGGGTGGTGGGTTTTACTGTTGGGGGAGTGTTTGTATTTTTATTTACAGGTAAAAGAGCTGATTTCTTTGGGGCAATGCCCCGCAAAAGGCCCTTTTAAGGGCCATTGGTAGTTTATTGTAGGCTAGGGGTTTTTTTTATTTTGGGGGGGGGGCTTTTTTATTTTCATAGGGCTATTAGATTAGGTGTAATTAGTTTAAATATTTGATCATTTATTTTTTATTTTGTGTAACTTAGTGTTTATTTATTTTTTGTAACTTAGTGTTTGTTATTTTGTGTAACTTAGTTGTTAGTTTTTTGTAACTTTGTAATTTTTAATAGTAGATTTAAATTATTTGAGTAGGGTTAGGTTTTTAACTATATAATATATTTAATTTAATTTGTAGTTTAATGTAATTTTAGTATAACAGTTAGGGTAGATTAATTATTAGTTTAATATAGTTTATTGTAATTTTATTATAATAGGGTATATTAATTATTAGTTTAATATAGTTTAATGTTATTTTAGTATAACAGTTAGGGTAGGTTAATTATTAGTTTAATATAGTTTATTTTAATTCTAAAGGTAAGTTTTAATTTATTATAAGATAGGAATGAGTTAATATTTAATATAAAGTTAGCGGGTTGTTAGGTTTAGGGCTTAATAGGTTAATTTAGTTTATGGCGATGTGGGGGGCTGGCGGTTTAGGGGTTAATAGGTTAATTTAGTTAATGGCGATGTGGGGGGCTGGTGGTTTAGGGGTTAATAGGTTTAGTAAGTGGTAGTGATGTGGGAGGCCAGGGGTTTAGGGGTTAATACCTTTTTTTAGTTGCGGTGGGCTCCGGGAGAGGAGGGATAGGGGTTAATACATTTAGTTAGTTGCGGCGGTGTCGGGGAGCGGCGGAATAGGGGTTAATAAGTTTATTAGAGTTGCGGTGGGCTCCCGGAGTGGCAGGATAGGGGTTAATAACTTTAGTTTAGTTGCGGTGGGGTCGGGAAGCGGCGGGATAGGGCTTAAACAGTTTAGTATAGTTGCGGTGTTTAGTGACAGTATATAAATAAAGCTGGGAAAAAGCCGAATAGCAGCGAGATCGATGACTGTTAGTTAACAACAGTCTGCTGATCATTGCCCCATACTTGGTGTGCGGCTTTTTGACAGCTTTTTATATAAATATGGAGATAGCGTATTCAGGTCCGCAGCCGCGATGTTAGGCGATGTCAGGCGAGCGTATTGGTGCCGTCGAATGCAAGTAAGTTGATGGTTTGATAAGTAGGCCTCTATGCATTCAATAGACATTAAGTTGTTGTCTTGGAAGGTTTTGTTTCTTATTGCTATTTCTTCTGCTCGGAGAGTCTCAGAACTCTCGGCTTTGCAGTGTGATCCGCCTTACCTTATATTTCATGCTGATAAGGCGGTTCTTTGTACTAAGTTTGGTTTTCTTCCTAAAGTAGTTTTGGATAGAAATATTGTTGTTCATTCTCTATGTCCTAATCCTTCTTCTCATAAGGAACATTTGTTGTACAACCTGAATGTTATGTGTGCCCTAAAATTCTACCTACAGGCGACTAAGGATTTTTGCCGGTCTTCTGCCCTGTTTGTTTGTTTCTCTGGGAAACGTAAAGGTCAGAAAACTACTGCTACTTCTTTTTCCCTCTGGTTGAGAAGTATAATTCGTTTGGCTTATGAGACTGCCAGATAGCAGCCTCCTGAGAGAATTATGGCTCATTCCACTAGGGCTGTCTCCTCTTCTTGGGCTTTAAAAAATGAAGCTTCTGTGTAACAGATTTGCAAGGCCACAACTTGGTCACTTGGTCTTCTCTTTACACTTTTTCCAAATTTTATAAATTTGATACTTTTGCCCCGGCTGAGGCTTCTTTTGGGAGAAAGGTTCTTCAAGCGGTGGTGCCTTCCGTTTAGGTTCCCTGTCTTGTCCCTCCCTTATCATCTGTGTACTCTAGCTTGGGTATTGGTTCCCAACAGTAATTGAGGACGTCCTGGAGTCACCATATCTTAGGAAAGAAAACAAAATTTATGCTTACCTAATAAATGTATTTCTTTCCGGATATGGTGAGTCCACGGCCCCACCCTTTTGTTTTAAGAGAGCTTTTTCTGACTAACTTCCGGCACCTCTACACCTTGTGTTACTTCTTTTTTCTCCATTTACCTTCTGTCAAATGACTAGGGTTTGTGGGAAGGGGAGTGATACTTAACAGCTTGGCTGTGGTGCACTTTGCCTCCTCCTGCTGGACAGGAGTGATATTCCCAACAGTAATTGAGGACGCCGTGGACTCACCATATACAGAAAGAAAGAAATGCATCAGGTAAGCATAAATTTAGTTTTTCCTGATGAATCCAAAACATAAAAACGTATACAAAGCTTATTGAATCCGTACATGATATAAGTAGTAGTAGTGGTATATATGTACCTACTTAAGCATTTGCACATAATTATATTGCCATGTAGCCTTATGGACTAAAGGAGCAGCACATATAGATCAACAGGTACACATTAGATACTTGTGAATCGATGCCGAGATAAGCAGAGACTGCGTAAATGCACAATGTACATAATCCATGAAAATAGTCATGATAAATGCTCAGTGTCTGCATGATAAACAGATGGGCATACATATAAATTAAAAGCAAGCAGGGGACACCCGGGCGGCGGCCATCTTGCAGGTCGCACTGAGCTTCAGCTCCTCAAGCTTCCTCCATTGTTCTCCACTTTAAAGCTACTTTGTTTAAAATAGTGGAGAGGCTTGTCTGAAGAGGTCTACATTCCAGATATAGGGTTTTGGAAGGTGACTGGGCTTCACTGCCCTCAGTACCAGACTTTTCACTTTGAGGCCTTCCCCTATAATAGAAGCCTCAGCCTGTCCCCATAACGAGCTGTGCCTTGAGTGCGCAGTCCTAAACTAAACCTAACATGTATCCAGCTGCCTCTTTGCTAACAGAGCTTAGCAATCTTTTGGAAAACTACCAAGCTGCCTTTGAAATAACTCTACAAAATGGGCTCTACCTACCCTCAGCTACTAACCAGCTGGGAGACCTGCAGAGAGACTGCGATCCTGTGAAGGCAGAGAGAGACTCATTGTTTGAGCCCCGGCTGATAACCCACATCTCCCCGAGTGTGATACAAGCCCCTGTGACAAAGAGCTCTGAGCGGTCTGCAAGACACTTACTGGCCTCAATGGAGATCGAGACATGTGTCAAGCTAAGAGTCGACGATATCCCTGTCCAGGAGCCACTCGATTCACCTATAACCTTGGATACTTACAAATCGGATGGCGGCTCCTGCAATAATGACCGGCATACTGAAAAGAAAGCCCTACCGCATGATGCAAAACGTCGGCAAACTTCAAAGACTGCCATGTCCATCGTGCAGGTGAGGCCTGATATAACATCAGAGATGGCTTCGGGTGGAATAGATAGTACCTACCTCGTCATTCAACTTGGGACTCCAGCTCTTCATGAGGCAGAAGCACAGCCGAGCGCTGGGACCTGGAACAACTCCTGTGTGAGCCCCGATAGCCTGCTCTTAGCAGGAGAAGGTGCCGCAGCGACGGCTTCATCTGTACTTTCATTACAAGTAGCCTTGTACAGAGTTGGAGTGGGGTAATTATGTAAATAACTTTGGTACGCAGCCATCATTTTCCAAAAACTGCATCACTTTTTTTTTGTTTTTTTTGTTTTTTCATTCATTGGGCTGCTGGATTTCAATCGTCATGGCCATCCTGGGACAGATCTAATTAAATATTATACAGAGTGCCCTGAACCTGTCTAACATGGCCCTAAGGCATAGGATGACGGCAACGGAGACTCAGGTTTGAGGGACACTGTTTGTTCTCATTTTCCAATTGCCATTTAATGTTTGTTCACAAATATGGCCACACAGCACCCTTCTATGTCTCATGCCAAAACTGTTTAGTTGCGATTGTACACGCAGTTTAAGCTCCTTTATGGTAACCCACCAACTTCAAAGTCAGGTTAATGGTACAGCTCCACTATATAAGAAGATGTTATTAGGAAAAAGCAATGTTAATCTGGGTTACTGCCTGCTGCAATTGTTGATAACCGTTTATATAAGCTGTTGTTGTATAAACATGTTTCCATATTATATACTAGTTAAACTATTTTATTTCACTAGAGGTCCAAGAGTGACCATATGTATCATTATTGCACCTCCCCTGTACCATATGTCTTTAAAAGGGCTCAAGAGTGGCCACATATATTTTAGGAGGTATACTTATCCTACTTAAAATGGGATTTCATAGCTATTGGTTTATTGGCAATACAAATGTTTGATATTCTAACTCACTAACTATTATCTTGATGTGTACTTAGAAACAAAATGCATATATACACTATGATATTATGATAGCGCAACTTGAGTTACCACCCTAAGAAATACCTCTGTTGGTTTAAGGTTTAATAATGTTCCTACTGGCTCTTTTAAATAGGGGTTCCTGATCTATGAGCACACTGCAAAGATTTCTACATGTTAATGTAATTGTGATTTCAGGATGTCTGGTAACAATTTAACAACATGTTATTATTCTTCACATCCATTTGATTGACTGTACTATATTATTTTATTATTGTTGTCAATAGACATGTGTTATATTATGTCAATGCTAAAAATCTCAATAAAAATGTAAGAAAAAAAAAAAAAAAAAAAAATTAAAAGCAAGCAGAAATAACCCAGAAAAATATAGCATAGCTACCCCTACAAAAAGTCTATCCCAGTCCTTTAGAAGCTAAAAAACAAAAAGAACAAAAAAGGGGGGCGCCTGCGGAAGTCAGCTATAAAACATATACAATAAATTCTGAGTAATACAAATACACTATATGTACTGTTGTAAATGAAGATATATACTATAAAAGGATGAATAATAGTACAGTTTATTAAAACATAATAAACCTAATAACATACATATAAAATATTTCACAACCACCTTACCTGACATCCAAATCTAAAAATAAACTATCTAATGATGCTCGATAGCAATAATGACAATGTTATAGCTGCCTTATATGATTTAAGCTAAAATGCCACTCCTAATCACAGTCTATATAGAGACAATGGGCTCTATTTACAAGCTCTGTACAGATAAATCTGCCTGCTCTGAGGCGGCGGACAGACATCGCCCAAAATCAACCCGATCCAATACGAACGGGTTGATTGACACCCCCTGCTAGCGGCTGATTGGCCGTGAATCTGCAGTGGCCGGTATTGCACCAGCAGTTCACAAGAACTGCTGGTGTATGGATAAATGCTGACAGCGTATGCTGACTGCATTTATCGATGTGCGGCGGACATGATTCGCTATAGCGGATCATGTCTGTCCCCACCATGTTAAATTGACCCCTTAGTTACTAGTTTCAGTGCAAAGTGGGTAAGTATCCCTTTAAAATAGATATAGTGGTCCTTCGTTTCACAAAGGTATGAACTTCTGGAAAAAAGAGTGTGTAGTCCAAACTTTGTTTAATACACAAATAGTAGGCTTTTTTTCACCAGTAGTAAGCTTTCCTGTATGGTGGGGAATTGACTGGTATAAAATAGATGCAAAGTCATGACATAGTTCTTTGGTCTCAGTGTTGCAATGTAGTGAGAACCAAGAATTGAATCATAAGACCCCCCGGAATCCGAAGAGGCTTTATTTCTTCACCATTCTTACCCTTTTCTGATCCTCACCAGACACAGAGCACCTTCCTTGGTTTGTATGGACGCTGTCTCCGTGAGCTCCTGTCATGTAATGGTTGGCTTACCAATGGGGAGGGCGGGTTACCGGTGTAGTCAGCGTTTATGTTTGTTCAGATCCTTGACTGTTAGATTTCAAAAAGTATTCAGAGCGCTCTGATGAGGAGTCAATGCTTAACAAGGAAATAACATCAATATAGATGACATTAAAAAATCAGAGCGCTCTGAATACTTTTTGAAATCTAACAGTTATTATTCATCTACTGTTTTCCATACTTTTATAGCATATATCTTCATTTACAACAGTACCTACATATAAATTACCCATGCAATAGGTATAAAAGAGATACCAATAGACTTTGGGGTAGATTTAGCAAAGGTCGAGCGGACATGATTCGCTGGTGAAATGCTTGTGCAATGCCGCCCCCCTGCTCACTCGCGGCAGGGGCCGTCAATCATCACGATCGGATCGAATTAGGATGATTTCAGTCCACCACCTAAAAGGTCTTATGGCCTCTGCTTCTTAACTTCCGTTTCTGGTGGACCAATGCAGCATCCGCTTATTAATAATTCAACCCCTATATATCTAAAGGATCTCCACTGTAAATGATAATATTCATGATCAATGCTCAGTGTCTGCATGATAAACAGATACAATAGGTATAAAAGAGATCCCAATAGATCTTATCTCTAAAGGATCTCCACTGTTGTATTAAAATACGGATAAATCCTGCAGAACTGCATTAGGAAATAAAACTGCAGAGTACAATGCATGGCAGGTACGCTAATAGAATAGGATATGTAATGCCTTGCATATCTACAAAGCCATGAGCGCTACGGAATTTGGTGGTGCTATACAAATAAATAATAATAATAATGTAAAAAATATTATTTGTGCGGCTGGACATGCAATGCTCATAGACAGTTCTTAGCAATTTGTATAACCCAATAGTGTACAAAAAACGTGCATAATGTACATTACTGCAAATAATATTCCAAAGCAAGAAAAAAAAAGAGCAGCATATAAAATGTAGACATGTGCGATTCGTTTCGGATTGATTCGGAAATTCGGAAAATTTGGTAAATTTGGAGATTCGGATCGATTCGAATTTCCGAATTAAAATACTGCCGAATCTACTGAATGAATCCGAATTAGCTACCGAACAAATCCAAATTAGCTCGGTAAATTCGCCATTCCCCCATAGGAAACAATGGGGCAGTTTTGGCTGAAAAAAACCTAACACCTGCAAAAAAGCAGCGTTCACCTCTTAATGCAGCCCCATTGTTTCCTATGGGAAACACTAAGTCTACACCTAACACCCTAACATGAACCCCGAGTCTAAACACCCCTAATCTAACACTTATTAACCCCTAATCTGCCGTCCCCGCTATCGCTGACACCTGCATTATACTATTAACCCCTAATCTGCTGCTCCGGACACCGCCGCCACCTACATTATCCCTATGAACCCCTAATCTGCTGCCCCCAACATCGCCGACACCTACATTATACTTATTAACCCCTAATCTGCCCCCCCAACGTCGCTGTAACCTAACTACAAGTATTAACCCCTAATCTGCCGACCGGACCTCGCCGCCACTATAATAAATGTATTAACCCCTAAACCACCGCACTCCCGCCTCGCAAACACTATAATAAGGATAGAAAAACAAGGGGCGCCAACATAGTGTGAATCAGTTTGGAAAACTGGAAAACAGTAGTTATAATAAAATCTACTCACAAGTTGAGTGGCACCTAGAACCGGGTGCATACAGGCAGGCTGACATTCAGGACCAGCAGTCAGTACGCTGGGGGTCTCACCCGGGAGACCTGTGGGTGGGTCAGACGAGGTAGATGGAGTCGGCTGTGTGTCGTCTGGTGAGCCGGATCGCCACTGTGGAAGTCCAAAGGGCTGTGTTGTTTATCCCACAAGGGTAGCTGCTCACACGATCAGCCTTGTTTCCAAATGAGTTTCCAATGTCAGTGTATGGAACAAAGGGATAAAAACCAAACTGGGTATAACCACTGCAAACTGTGGTAATATTAAAAAGGCACAGAAAACCGGGTCTGTCTAAAAACAAGTATTTAATTGCTACGCGTTTCTCAGTCCATAAAGGACCGTTTCCCCAGGCATATACAAAGGTGTTCAACAGGCTACCATTTATACCTGACAGTGACCCGGAATCAAAATGTGGAGGTCATCTCCAAAGAATTGACAATAAAATGTTAAAAAACAAAAATACAATAAAAAATGGAACATGTATCAAAATTGTGTTTGAGCAGCAATCAGATAATATATTCATATCATGAAAAAACAAAAAACAAAAAACAAAAAGAACAAACATTAAAACAGCATGTATTTGCATTGATGAGTAACACCTGTGATAGTGTTTCTGAAAAAAAAAAAAAAGCTAAACCTGTGTATGTATCCTATCCTATAGATAAACATGTTGTCACCTCAAAAGACTATTGGGTTATATGAAAATAAGATCCCAATGGTGACTGTTGTTTAGTGTGCAAAACAAATCTGTATATAATCAATAAAGAATATATATAAACTAGAAAAAATATATATATGTTTTCCTCTGGGTTGGGCTCGAACCCTTGACCTTGTGTATGCTAGGCTTTTACTGATCTAAAAGAGCTATTCAGATATGACAACAAATGAGATTGATATCACTCGTAATATACCAAACAATAGTAGATAATATGGATGTATTAGAAATATGAGTTTGCAGAAAACATTGTTCTTGTAAAGAGCCCTCATATCTTATATTCTAGAAACAAAAATAAGATGGTTATGGTCGATAGATTCTAGATAGAACAAGAAAAATGGTCTTTTATGTATCTAGATAATGATTTAAGGAACGCTATCTCAAACTAGCGGTCCCAAATATAAATTAAATATCTATGTAAATGTTGAAGGTGTTGGATGAAGATTAAATGAAAGAATATAGCAATCCTTGTTTGGAGAGATATAAATACGCTATATGCTAGCTGTTGTAATACTGGTAAAAAAGTGATGTAAAAATGGTAAAAAATGGTTCATGGAAAAAACCTATTGAGAAATATTAGAAAATTGTATATATTAAAAAAACTAATGATATACTGCTAAAAAAGTGTGTATATATAAAAAGAACCTTCGTTTAAAGCATATATTTTTACTAAATGCTAGCTGTGAAGGTTCTAGTAATACTGCTCATGATATTCTTTTTCTAAACTCATATTGATAATAAATTGTTTCAAATATTTTGGGTGGGATACGAACCCATGTCTATATATGTAAGGACCCTATGTTTAGTCCAATGAGCTATCTGGAAATAGCAAAGTATTTAGGAATCTTAGTGTGGTTGACTCTAAACTAATCGATATAACATTAAAAATGCTGTACACTAATAGGAGTGATTCAACTCATTGATTCTTAGTGTTTGTGTGTATCTCTGATGGTGATGTTGTAGAGAATCTATTGATGTAAACTGGATATGTATATGAGATCTAAATATGATGTATGTATCTGAGAAAATGTCGTAATAATGAATGTATGAAAAATATCGTTGGAAATCTGTTGTTGTAAACTGAATGTAGTATGTAATGTGATCTCTGCAAAGGACGGACTTATATGAAAGCAGCCAAATCAACATTGGCATTCAAACCCAGTGGATACAAAGTTTTGAGTTTATGTATCCAGTAAGTTTCTAATTGTCTAAGTTTAATTAGACGATCATAATCAGTGGATGGAGGTACATGGTCTATCGGAATTATTTTAAAAATATCTGCTCTACCATCATGTATTGTTTCACAGTGATTTGGAACACTGTGATTAATCTTACTTTTTTTACAGTTTTTACAATTCCGATAGTGTTCACCCCAACGGGTGCGTATGTTCCTAATGGTACGCCCAATGTATTGGACCCCACAAACACAATTTAAAAGATATATAATATACTTAGATTCGCAATTGAGGCGATGTGATATCTGATAAGACAAACCAGTAGTGTTAGATTTAAATGTTTTTTGAGAACATATAAATTTACACATATTACATCCTCTTTTGCCACATTTATATGAACCATATAATCTCAAAAAACTCTGTGTTTTTTTCAAATTACTTATAGATGATTGGCTGTGTTTTACCCTTTTGCTAGGTGCTAGTTTGTTCCTAAGGGTTGGTGCCCGTCTGTAAACAATTTTAGGTCTCTCCTTAACTATATTTTTTAAAAAAGGATCCTTTTGAATAATGTTCCAATGTTTGTTGAGTATATTGCAATTTTTTTTATGATTGCTGTTGTATTGTGTTATAAAGAGAGGTTCACTATTGGCATCCCTATTAATTGTTTTGTTTGGATTGGTTGTGTTATTTTCAAACTTTTCAAAAAAGAGATCTCTATCCAAGTCTCGTGCTTTTTTTAAACATCGATCAAGTAAATCAGCTGGGTAACCTTTGTCCAAAAAACGTTGATACAAAATCATGCTTTGTGAGTCAAAGGTATCTAACTCTGAACAATTCTGTGCCTTTTTAATATTACCACAGTTTGCAGTGGTTATACCCAGTTTGGTTTTTATCCCTTTGTTCCATACACTGACATTGGAAACTCGTTTGGAAACAAGGCTGATCGTGTGAGCAGCTACCTTTTGGGATAAACAAGAAAGCCCTTTGGACTTCCATAGTGGCGATCCGGCTCACCAGACGACTCACAGCCGACTCCATCTACCTCATCTGACCCACCCACAGGTCTCCCGGGTGAGACCCCCAGCGTACTGACTGCTGGTCCTGAATGTCAGCCTGCCTGTATGCACCCAGTTGGTTCTAGGTGCCACTCCACTTGTGAGTAGATTTTATTATAACTACTGTTTTCCAGTTTTCCAAACTGATTCACACTATGTTGGCGCCCCTTGTTTTTCTATCCTCCTAGATTTCCTGATTCATCACACCTTGGATTCAAGCGGAGCAAGCCATTTGTTTTGATCCTTTGAACTTTTGTTCTTTATATATCCTTTATATTGAATTTGGACTTTTTATCTCTGAACACTTATCACATATTGGACTTTTCAGTTTTTTGAGTTTAATCAAATTCAACTGTTCACATATTTTGTTGCAAGTCTTTAGGTTTTTGCAATATTCCAACTGATTTTTTGTTTAGGTATCACAATTGTTTCAAGTCTCACGGTTTGTAACAAGTCACACATTCTCCTTTGATTAACAAGATTTCACCCAATCATATACACATATACACCTCTACTCACATACTTATCTGTCACGGTTCAACTCACACGATACCAGAGGAATTTCATTCACATCAACACAATTTCTATCAACACTACAGCGCGTCCCCTTAGTTTTTTCTTATAGAAAATACTTCTAAACACTATAATAAATTTTTATTAACCCCTAATCTGCCCCCCCCAATGTCGCTGCAACCTAACTACAAGCATTAACCCCTAATCTGCCGACCGGACACCGCCACCACCTACATTATATAAATTATCCTTATGAACACTTAATCTGCTGTCCCTAACATCGCCGACACCTATATTATATTTATTAACCCCTAATCTGCCCCCCCAATGTAGCCACAACCTAACTACAAGTATTAACCCCTAATCTGCCGACCGGACATCGCCGCCACTATAATAAATGTATTAACCCCTAAACCGCCGCACTCCCGCCTCGCAAACCCTATAATAAATTTCATTAACCCCTAATCTGCTCCCCCAACGTCGCCGCAACCTAACTACAAGTATTAACCCCTAATCTGCCAACCGGACATCGCCACCACGATAATAAATGTATTAACCCCTAAACCGCCGCACTCCCGCCTCGCAAACACTATAATAAATTGTATTAATCCCTAATCTGACCTCCCTAACATCGCCGCCACCTACCTACAATTATTAACCCCTAATCTCCCACTCCCAACGTCGCAGCTACTATAATAAAGTTATTAACCCATAAACCTAAGTCTAACCCTAACCCTAACACCCCCTAAGTTAAATATAATTTAAATAAAACGAAACAAATTTACTATAATTAAATAAATTAATCCTATTTAAAACTAAATACTTACCTGTAAAATAAACCCTAATATAGCTACAATATAACTAATAGTTACATTGTAGCTATTTTAGGATTTATATTTATTTTACAGGCAACTTTGTATTTATTTTAACTAGGTACAATAGCTATTAAATAGTTAATAACTATTTAATAGCTACCTAGTTAAAATAATTACAAAATTACCTATAAAATGAATCCTAACCTAAGTTACAATTACACCTAACACTACACTATCATTAAATAAATTAACTACAAGTACCTACAATTAAATACAATTAAATAAACTAAACTAAAAAAAAAATTACAAAAAAAAAAATATTACAAGAATTTTAAACTAATTACACCTAATCTAAGCCCCCTAATAAAATTAAAAAAATAAAAATAAATTAAAAGTCCCTACCCTATTCTACATTACAAAGTATCAGCTCTTTTACCAGCCCTTAAAAGGGCTTTTTGTGGGGCATGCCCCAAAGAAAACAGCTCTTTTGCCTGTAAAAAAAAATACAACCCCCCCCAACATTAAAACCCACCACCCACATACCCCTACTCTAACCCACCCAAACCCCCCTTAAATAAACCTAACACTACCCCCATGAAGATCTCCCTACCTTGAGTCGTCTTCACCCAGCCGGGCCGAAGTCTTCATCCGATGGGGCAGAAGAGGACATCCAGACCGGCAGAAGTCTTCATCCAAGCGGGGCAAGAAGAAGTCTTCCATCCATCAGAAGTCTTCATCCAGGCGGCATCTTCTATCTTCATCCATCCAGAGCGGAGCGGCAGCATCCTGAAGATATCCGATGTGGAGCATCCTCTTCTTTCTTGATCCGACGACTAAATGACGGTACCTTTAAGTGACGTCATCCAAGATGGCGTCCCTTGAATTCCGATTGGCTGATAGGATAAATTCCTTTAGGAAAGTGGACTGTTGTGGCTGATATGTATGCAAAATATGAGGTATACAATTCTCACAGATTTGAGTGACCTTGCATACTGGAACATATTTTTAAAATAAACATATACTGTATGTGTAGATAGAAGGATATTAGAAAACTACTACTCATTAGAGATGATGTGGGGAGAGAGGCATTTTGTTTCAGATTTTACTTTTAATAAAGTAGGAAAATACAGTGGCCTCGATTTATCAAAGTCTGTCGGACCTGATCCACCAGTGCGGATCAGGTCCGCCAGACCTCGCTGAATACGGAGAGCAATACGCTCTCCGTATTCAGCATTGCACCAGCAGCTCACAAGAGCTGCTGGTGCAACGCCGCCTCCTGCAGACTCGCGGCTAATCGGCCGCCAACAGAGAGGTGTCAATCAACCCGATCGTACTCGATCGGGTTGATTTCCAGCGATGTCTGTCCGCCTGCTCAGAGCAGGCGGACAGGTTATGGAGCAGCGGTCTTTGTGACCGCTGCTTCATAACTGCTGTCAGGCTCGTCAGAAACACAGGGCATCAAGCTCCATTCGGATAGATAGATATGCCCCACTGTATATAAGTATTAGTACAGACAATACCTGGTAGAGAGCCCCCTGGTAGAGTACCCCCTGGCAGCTCCTGTATGGTACCCACACCCTTCCTGGGACTGGCAGGCACTGGAAATAGGTTTAAAAACTGCCCCCGACTGTAGTATTAGAGAATCTAGTTACAGAGGCTCCATATTGAGAGAGAAAAGCCTGGGAACACTGAGGGGCAGAGCTAACACTGGGAGCAAAGCTGGTGGCCATGTTAAAAAGCTAAAACACTTTTAGGTCTAAAAGAATAAAATTAAAATGCACTAAATAGAAGAAAATTAAAATGAAAACAAATAGTTGAAAAAAACTACAAAACTCAAGAAAACACATCGCTTCATATTATATATTTAGTATTTATTTAAATGAAGGACTTTTGGGAAGTGAGGAACTTCAGGGGTGAACCAGTAGACAAAGCATCATTAGTCCAATATGGATTCCAGAAGTTATAGCTGTCTATGCTTGAAGAATCATTTAATTGATTACAACCCAACAAGGGGAATTCTCGAATGTTTATGCATTATCACTTTTAATTACAGTTTGCAGATGGTTTGTTCTTGTTTTTAGTAGTTTTATAATTGTTGCTTTTACTATCCAGTGTTCATTAAGACTCTTGTCCAAAAAACAGGTAGTGCCAGTAATCGATCCAGCACACGAAGCACAGTGAGCCTCAGTAGCGGTATGGAAGCGGACAGTGAGGTGAGAATATATATTATTGCAAAGTGATCATTTGTAAACTAGATTTAATATCTTAACACCCTATACCCCTGGGATGCAATCCCTATCATTTGTTTTCTAATGTTGCTACACACCAGTAAACAGTTCCCAGTTAGGACAGTAGATAAACTGTTCTCAAGGTTTTTATATACTTACAATGACAGGACAATGAAGAATCTGAAACCTCTCGAAGACAAAGCCCTAGGAATTCTGTTAGAGAAGACCGACCACCACCTCGACCACCAAGGATACCAAATCGAGAGTCTAGCAGGTAAATCTACCCCACTAAAATTGAATACAAGATTAATATGCACAGCTCACTCACACATGCAAGGGTGGACCTCCATTGTCACCCTTGGATACAGCTGCTTGTGTATAATTATTGTGATGCTATATGTCCCAATTACCTAGGAAAACTATTTCAATTACACATAGGTTTTGTGTGCTCTATTTCAAAGTTTGCTAACTTTAGTCATATTAAAGGAGCATTAAACACTAAATAAATCATTGATATAATGATGTATTCAGAGCAAAGATTAGCCTGAGAATAATATAACACTTTAATGTCCATAAAGCAGTGGGTGCCGCCATATTGTAACTTAGGTTTCTTTTTCTGCCAAGGCAAATTAGGTACAATTATAAATGGTTTACTAGAGTGTGTAACCAATGACTGTGCGGATTATAGCTGTGTCTGCACTTCCACTTTTTACAACAATATTCAAAATGAAATTACAGGAAAAGGACACACAAAAAATAATGAATGTACAGTATATTGTAAAGTTGTTTTACTAACTATAATTCAACATTTTTTTTTTTTTTTTTTATTTATTCATTTTTATTATCATTATTTAGCAGCATGGTACAAAAGGATGTCATTGTTGATACAAAAGTTCAAACAGAAAAAAAAGAGGGAGAAACCATCAGTCTCCAAAAGAAAGGAGAACGAACTCCCCGTATAGTAAAATGAAATAGTAGAGCTAGACTGTCCGTGATAAGTCCATTTGAAAACAGTAGCCCCACTCCAAATAAATGCATGGTGATTGACAATGACACCAATGTACAAAACATAACTCAAACAACAACAAAACTATGCCGAAATTTCTTAATTTAAGACCACTTTGTATATATTCTACACATCTAGTGGTATCCCTCGACTTTGTATTTAACTATCAACCTTTGAGAGAAGTGCTAAGCTAAAGAGGTCATTATTAGAGTATCAGGCAGGGGTGGGACCACGTCAGTCATACCCCTCTAAGGTAACACTAGGCCTGTCATTATAAATCAACATTTTATATTAATATTTCAAAGTGTTTAATGTCCCTTTAAAGGGATATTCTACTCCATATTTTGTAATGTTTAAAAAGATAGATACTTTATAATAATTAAACCTCAGTGCATTTTATTAGATTTTCACTGCCAGACAGTGCTAGTTCATGTGTGCCATATAGATAACATTGTGCTTATTCCCATGCACTACAGCCAGACATCACTAGGTCAGGTGTGACATATTGATACCATTGCGTTCACTCCTGTGGAGTTATTTATGAGACAGAAATGATTGGCTAAAATACCAGTCTTTAAATAGCACTGAGATAAAGGGGCAGTCTGCAGAGGCTTAGATACAAGATATTTACAGAGGTAAAAAGTATATTAATATAACTGAGATAAGGGGCAGTCTGCAGAGGCTTAGATACAAGGTAATCACAGAGGTAAAACGTATATTAATATAACTGAGATAAGGAGCAGTCTGCAGAGGGTTAGATACAGGGTAATCACAGAGGTAAAAAGAATATTAATATAACTGAGATAAGGGGCAGTCTGCAGAGGCTTAGATACAAGGTAATCACAGAGGTAAAAAGTATATTAATATAACTGAGATAAGGGGCAGTCTGCAGAGGCTTAGATACAGGGTAATCACAGAGGTAAAAAGTATATTAATATAACTGAGATAAGAGGCAGTCTGCAGAGGCTTAGAGACAAGGTAATCACAGAGGTAAAAAGTATATTAATATAACTGAGATATGGAGCAGTCTGCAGAGGCTTAGATACAGGGTAATCACAGAGGTAAAAGTATATTAATATAACTGAGATAAGGGGGCAGTCTGCAGAGGCTTAGATACAGGGTAATCACAGAGGTAAAAGTATATTAATATAACTGAGATAAGGAGCAGTCTGCAGAGGCTTAGATACAAGGTAATCACAGAGGTAAAAAGTATATTAATATAACTGAGATAAGGGGCAGTCTGCAGAGGCTTAGATACAAGGTAATCACAGAGGTAAAAAGTATATTAATATAACTGAGATACGGAGCAGTCTGCAGAGGCTTAGATACAGGGTGATCACAGAGATAAAAGTATATTAATATAACTGAGATAAGGGGGCAGTCTGCAGAGGCTTAGATACAGGGTAATCACAGAGGTAAAAAGTATATTAATATAACTGAGATAAGGGGGAGTCTGCAGAGGTTTAGATACAAGGTAATCACAGAGGTAAAAGTATATTAATATAACTGAGATACGGAGCAGTCTGCAGAGGTTTAGATACAGGGTAATCACAGAGGTAAAAGTATATTAATATAACTGAGATAAGGGGCAGTCTGCAAAGGCTTAGATACAAGGTAATCACAGAGGTAAAAGTATATTAATATAACTGAGATACGGAGCAGTCTGCAGAGATTTAGATACAGGGTAATCACAGAGGTAAAAAGTATATTAATATAACTGAGATAAGGGGCAGTCTGTAAAGGCTTAGATACAGGGTAATCACAGAGGTAAAAAGTATATTAATATAACTGAGATACGGAGCAGTCTGCAGAGGCTTAGATACAGGGTTATCACAGAGGTAAAAAGTGTATCAATAAAACGGAGATGGGGGCAGTCTGCAGAGGGTTAGATACAAGGTAATCACAGAAGTAAAAAGTATATTAATATAACTGAGATAAGGGGCAGTCTGCAGAGGCTTAGATACAAGGTAATCACAGAGGTAAAAATTATATTAATATAACTGAGATAAGGAGCAGTCTGCAGAGGCTTAGATACAGAGTAATCACAGAGGTAAAAAGTATATTAATATAACTGAGATAAGGGGCAGTCTGCAGAGGCTTAGATACAAGGTAATCACAGAGGTAAAAAGTATATTAATATAACTGAGATAAGGAGCCGTCTGTAGAGGCTTAGATACAGGGTAATCACAGAGGTAAAAAGAATATTAATATGACTGAGATAAGGAGTAGTCTGCAGAGGCTTAGATACAAGGTAATCACAGAGGTAAAAAGTATATTAATATAACTGAGATAAGGAGCAGTCTGCAGAGGCTTAGATACAGGGTAATCACAGAGGTAAAAAGTATATTCATATAACTGAGATAAGGGGCAGTCTGCAGAGGCTTAGATACAGAGTAATCACAGAGGTAAAAAGTATATTAATATAACTGAGATAAGGGGCAGTCTGCAGAGGCTTAGATACAAGGTAATCACAGAGGTAAAAAGTATATTAATATAACTGAGATAAGGAGCAGTCTGTAGAGGCTTAGATACAGGGTAATCACAGAGGTACAAAGAATATTAATATGACTGAGATAAGGAGTAGTCTGCAGAGGCTTAGATACAAGGTAATCACAGAGGTAAAAAGTATATTAATATAACTGAGATAAGGAGCAGTCTGCAGAGGCTTAGATACAGGGTAATCACAGAGGTAAAAAGTATATTCATATAACTGAGATAAGGGGCAGTCTGCAGAGGCTTAGATACAAGGTAATCACAGAGGTAAAAAGTATATTAATATAACTGAGATAAGGAGCAGTCTGTAGAGGCTTAGATACAGGGTAATCACAGAGGTAAAAAGAATATTAATATGACTGAGATAAGGAGCAGTCTGCAGAGGCTTAGATACAGGGTAATCACAGAGGTAAAAAGTATATTAATATAACTGAGATAAGGAGCAGTCTGCAGAGTCTTAGATACAAGGTAATCACAGAGGTAAAAGGTATATTAATATAACTGAGATAAGGGGGGCAGTCTGCAGAGGCTTAGATACAAGGTAATCACAGAGATAAAAAGTATATTAATATAACTGAGATAAGGGGCAGTCTGCAGAGGCTTAGATACAAGGTAATCACAGAGATAAAAAGTATATTAATATAACTGAGATAAGGGGCAGTCTGCAGAGGCTTAGATACAAGGTAATCACAGAGGTAAAAGTATATTAATATAACTGAGATAAGGGGGGCAGTCTGCAGAGGCTTAGATACAGGGTAATCACAGAGGTAAAAAGTATATTAATATAACTGGGATAAGGGGGCAGTCTGCAGAGGCTTAGATACAAGGTAATCACAGAGGTAAAAAGATTAGTGATGTAACAGTGTTGGTTATGCAAAACTGGGGAATGGGTAATAAAAGGGATTATATATCTTTTTAAACAATAACAATTTTGGAGTAGACTGTCCCTTTAACTAGCCAACAATAGTTAGAGAGAAATCTAAATACAGTTAAAATAATAAACTGTTTGACTACTAAATCTTTATCGTATCAGACAGAGCAGACCATTTTAAAGAAGTTTCCAATTTACTTTCATTATCAAATTTGTTTAGTTACCATGGTATTCTGTGTTAAAAAGATACCTAGGTAGGCAGGAAACAGTGCTGAAATCTAGTGCTCTTGCAAATGGATGACATTCTTGCAAAACTGCTGCCTTATAGTGCTCCAGACACATGCACGCTCCTGAGCTTACATCCCTGCTTTTCAACAAAAGATACCAAGAAAACAAAGAACATGTGATAATAGAAGTAAATTAGAAAGTTGTTTAAAATGGCTTTCATTTCCCTTTAATAGTGTAATATTTGCTAGGGGCACTGGAGAAACTGGGGCTTATATAAAGTTGGTGAAGTTGATATATTTACTATCTCTTTAACTACTCTCTATATTATAGGCTTCCACCGGCAGTGTCCAGACGAAGCATTGGGAAAGCACCGCCAATCCCTCCAAGGGGACGATGACGCCTCTTGCTGATGATGCACATCTCATGGATAGTTACTGATTTCAAAATAATGAAGATCAGAGTTTTATTACCACAGAGCATGAAAACGAGTGATGTTGAGACCTGAGAACTATAGTTTTTAATTACAGGAACCAATTGCAAGTAATGTTTTTATTATATTTGTACGCTCGGAAAACTGAAAGCTGGAAACTCTCTGGCTGTGTTGTTTTCCCTCCAGTTCCGCACAAGACAAGAGTGCCCACTCTCATTTCCTTATTAACCATGGGCTGAGCTCAGCTTCTCTGTACGTGGGGACAAATCACCCATTCATACCTTCTATCTAGATACCAACTTCTAAACAATCAAATGCAGACAAATATAGAATGCATCTGGTATGAAATCATTTTGCTTAACACTTTATAAGGTCAATATTACCCAAAAATATTCAGGTATGTATTTAAAGTTGTTTATATGCAAACATTTATATGATTGTACGATTTTAGATTGTGTCTTGTTAAGCAACGTACGATTTACTGGCAATGTAAATATCATGGCATGGTGACATTAAAACAGAATTTCTGTCACTAAGTCCAGTGGACAGTATTTCAAAATAAGTGAGAGTTTTTATTCTTATTATAGTTAGCAATTCTGTTTCACAGTGTTTGTGAAAACAATATATATATATACAGGTGGCACTCGGTTTACAACGGTTCAATTTGCACCGTTTCAGAATAACAACCTTTTTTTCATTTATGTGACTGCTATTGAACAGCATTGAGAAGCAGTGCATTGATTAAAATTGCCAGTAGGTGGAGCTGTCCGCTTGTGTTGCAGCAAAGATATGCAAGCCAAGCAAGCTGAAATTAATCAGTTTAACCAGACCTGAGCTATCGAGCAGCTTGCAAAGGAACAAGATCTTCCTGTCTATAAATCAGTCCAGATTAGAATGCATAGAAAGAACTGTTTGCAGAAAAATGCAAGTAAAGTCTGTGTTGTGATTATTTTATTAGGTTTATAATGCTGTTTAGCAAATGTGTTTGTTCATTTAACTAAGTTTAATTATATATTCTGTGTTGTGTGATTATTTTATTAGGTTTATAATGCTGTTTAGCATTTAAAGTCTTCATTTCAAAGCTTTAAAAATAATGTATTAGGTGTTACTTATGACAATTTTGAGAGGGGCCTGGAACCGAACTCCCTCACTTCCCATTGACTTACATTATAAACTGGGTTTCAATTTACAACGGTTTTGATTTACAACCATTCCTTCTGGAACCTAACCCCGGCGTAAACTGAGGACTACCTGTATACTTTATGTATATATATATATATATATATATATATATATATATATATATATATATATATAGTAATCCAGAGAGAGCACTCGTCGTGTTTCAACAAAGGTAATTTATTTGAATTAATGTTTTCGGGGTACAACCCCCGTCTTCAGACTCCTGTGAAAAAAGCAAACTGTGTACTGTTTTTTTACAGGAGTTTGAAGACGGGGGTTGTACCCCGAAAACGAATAAATTACCTTTGTTAAAACACGGCAAGTACTTTTTATATATTTCTGAGAGCACCCCGGCATTACTAAAGATACAGTGAGTGCTGGTATTTTTTCACTGTATATATATATATATATATATATATATATATATATATACACTGCTCAAAAAAATAAAGGGAACACTTAAACAACACAATGTATCTCCAAGTCAATCACACTTCTGTGAAATCAAACTGTCCACTTAGGAAGCAACACTGAGTGACAATCAATTTCACATGCTGTTGTGCAAATGGGATAGACAACAGGTGGAAATTATAGGCAATTAGCAAAACACCCCCAATAAAGGAGTGGTTCTGCAGGTGGTGACCACAGACCACTTCTCAGTTCCTATGCTTTCTGGCTGATGTTATGGTCACTTTTGAATGCTGGTGGTGCTTGCACTCTAGTGGTAGCATGAGACGGAGTCTACAACCCACACAAGTGGCTCAGGTAGTGCAGCTCATCCAGGATGGCACATCAGTGCGAGCTGTGGCAAGAAGGATTGCTGTGTCTGTCAGCATAGTGTCCAGAGCATGGAGGCGCTACCAGGAGACAGGCCAGTACATCAGGAGACGTGGAGGAGGCCGTAGGAGGGCAACAACCCAGCAGCAGGACCGCTACCTCCGCCTTTGTGCAAGGAGGAACAGGAGGAGCACTGCCAGAGCCCTGCAAAATGACCTCCAGCAGGCCACAAATGTGCATGTGTCTGCTCAAACGGTCAGAAACAGACTCCATGAGGGGGGTATGAGGGCCCGACGTCCACAGGTGGGGGTTGTGCTTACAGCCCAACACCGTGCAAGACGTTTGGCATTTGCCAGAGAACACCAAGATTGGCAAATTCGCCACTGGCGCTCTGTGCTCTTCACAGATGAAAGCAGGTGCACACTGAGCACATTTGACAGACGTGACAGTCTGGAGATGCCGTGGAGAACGTTCTGCTGCCTGCAACATCCTCCAGCATGGCCAGTTTGGCAGTGGGTCAGTAATGGTGTGGGGTGGCATTTCTTTGAGGGGCCGAACAGCCCTCCATGTGCTCGCCAGAGGTAGCCTGACTGCCATTAGGTATCAAGATGAGATCCTCAGACCCCTTGTGAGACCATATGCTGGTGCGGTTGGCCCTGGGTTCCTCCTAATGCAAGACAATGCTAGACCTCATGTGGCTGGAGTGTGTCAGCAGTTCCTGCAAGATGAAGGCATTGATGCTATGGACTGGCCCTCCCGTTCCCCAGACCTGAATCCAATTGAGCACATCTGGGACATCATGTCTCGCTCCATCCACCAACTTCACTTTGCACCACAGACTGTCCAGGAGTTGGTGGATGCTTTAGTCCAGGTCTGGGAGGAGATCCCTCAGGAGACCATCCGCCACCTCATCAGGAGCATGCACAGGCGTTGTAGGGAGGTCATACAGGCACGTGGAGGCCACACACACTACTGAGCCTCATTTTGACTTGTTTTAAGGACATTACATCAAAGTTGGATCTGCCTGTAGTGTGTTTTTCCACTTTAATTTTGAGTGTGACTCCAAATCCAGACCTCCATGGGTTAAAAATTTTGATTTCCATTTTTTA
>NC_069507.1:11616507-11702443 GCF_027579735.1 Bombina bombina
CTATTCACTGCACTCTGGTGTTTTTCCTCTCCTGCAACTCTCTTCTGGTATGTGAATAGAGTCCCTGTCAATCTGCAAACTATTCACTGCACTCTGGTGTTTTTTCCTCTCCTGTAACTCTCTTCTGGTACATGAATACAGTCCCCGTCAATCTACAAACTATTCACTGCACTCTGGTGTTTTTTCCTCTCCTGTAACTCTCTTCTGGTACATGAATAGAGTCCCGTCAATCTGCAAACTATTCACTGCACTCTAGTGTTTTTCCTCTCCTGTAACTCTCTTCTAGTATGTGAATAGAGTCCCTGTCAATCTGCAAACTATTCACTGCACTCTGGTGTTTTTTCCTCTCCTGTAACTCTCTTCTGGTACATGAATAGAGTCCCCGTCAATCTGCAAACTATTCACTGCACTCTGGTGTTTTTTCCTCCCCTGTAACTCTCTTTTGGTACATGTATATGTATATTGAGCAAATGATTTTAGGTTGTTAATTTAGTCCTGCATTTGTTGTACTGTTATCCAATGTCTTACTCCTTACGTTTTGTTAATTAATCCTTATCAATACTTGCTATTATTCCTAAATCTATAGCTGTCTTAGGCCATAGTTTCAACCTCCTCTAAATTGCTACAACAACATATGTTCACTTTTTAAGTGAACATTTTATAAGTGAGGCATTAAGAAAGAATTATACAAGGATTGGGCAAGGGGCAAGACACGGATTGGGCAAGGGGAAAGACACAAGGCAAGTAATTTGTAATATTATGTTCTATGTATCTCATTGTATATTATGCAAATACTGTGTCTTATGTGTTTAATTGGTTCCCACTTTTGTAAAAATGCTCAATATATTCATATCCCTTTTGCTACCCCCTGTCTCTATAACAAACTACATTATTTAATTACTCCTTTTCCCTCTCCACCTGCACTGTTCATTAGCCCATCTCTCTTAAACTCACCTTACTTTTGTACTCATGAACTTTACCTATTCCTAAACACTCTCTAAAAAACAGTCTCATTACTGCAAATCTGTATCTCATTTCATGTCACTCTCCCTCTTGCTTTTACTAACTGCTGGTGACAACTCCCTTAATCCTGGTCCCCAACAACTGCCTAGCCGTGCACATCCATGTGTACCGTCCCATAGACTCAGAAAACAAAACTCTGCCAACCTTACTCACATTCCTCTTGCATCAAAAGCCACTACCCCTTTCACTTGTGCACTCTGGAACTCTCGCTCTGTTTGCAACAAACTAACTTCTATACATGACCTCTTTATCTCCTGCTCCCTTAACCTTCTGGCTCTCTCCCCTAGACACAGCATCCACTGCTGCTCTGTCACATGGGGGTCTCCACTTCAGCCACACCCCTAGGTCTGGTATTAGACAAGGGGGTGGTGTAGGTATTTTACTTTCCTCTCATTGCACCTTTCAACAAATACAACCCATCTCTTTCCTCACATTTTCCTCATTCAAAACCCACATGATTTGCTTATTCTCTCCCCTTTCTATACATGTTGCAGTCATATACCGACCCCTGGCTCCTCAACTCAATTTCTAGATCAGTTGGCTGCCTGGCTACCTTATTTCCTTTCCTCAGACACCCTTGCCCTCATTCTTGGCGACTTCAACATCCCTCTTGACAATCTCACAACTTCTGCAACTCACTTCCTCTTTTGGTTTGTCACAATGGACTGATTCTCCCACTCACAAAGATGGTCACTCCCTTGACCAGATCTTTAGCTATCAATGCACGCTCTCAAACTTCACAAACTCCCCTTTTACTCTTTCTGACCACCATCTCCTTACTTGCAACATATCATCCCTCCATACAACTCTCCCTCCTTCTGCTCCTCACACCAAACTTCACAGAAGCATTATGTCATTAGATCAACAACAGCTTTCTAACTCCCTCAAACCTCTCCTCTCATCCTTCTCTTCCTTTTCCTGCCCTGACCAATCTATCTGCCACTATAATTCCACTCTTACAGCCATCCTTAACAATCTGGCCCCTCTTACCATAGCTCGAAAATCACACACTCATCCTCAGCCCTGGCATACTCCTCTGACACGCTACCTACACAGATGTTCCAGTACTGCTGAGCGGCACTGGAGTAAATCTCGGAGTTAAGATGATTTTCTTCATTAAAAATTCATCTTGAACTGCTACTATTCTGCCCTTAATCTCTATAAGCAAATTACTTCTCTACTCTTATCTCTAATCTTTCTTCAAACCCAAAATATCTGTTCTTCACTTTCAATACTCTTCTCCGCCCACCCCCACCTCCTAATACAACTTCTCTGTCAGCTGAAACTTTGCCAGCCACTTCAATAACAAAATCGACTCCATCAGAAACTAAATCAGCTCTCAACATAATTCCATTCTCTTACCCCCTCTAACGCTCGCAACCAACCACAACACACATAGCCATAAACTTAGCTCTTTCTCCCCTGTTACTGAGGAAGATGTTCCGGCACTTATACTGCGCTCTCACCTCACTACCTGTCCCCTTGACCATATCCCCTCACAGCTACTCCCCTCCCTCTCTTCTACCCTTACCCCTATACTCACACACATTCTCAACCTCTCCCTCAGCACCGGTATATTTCCCTCATCTCTGAAAAATGCACTGGTCACACCTATCCTCAAAAAACCTTCCCTTGATCCAACCTCCCCATCCAACTACCGCCCTATTTCCCTCCTCCCTCTTGCCTTAAAGCTTCATGAAAAACTAGTATATGTACGCCTATCCCATTTCCTTACATTAAACTCCCTCCTTGACCCACTGCAATCTGGATTTTGTCCCCATTACTCCACAGAGACAGCAATCGTTAAGGTTACCAATGACCTACTTACAGAAAATAAGGATAAATGTACAAATATTCACAAAGTGAAACTAACAATAAAATAAATGTGAAATAAAATTTGAACTCAAAGTTCTTTCAAATAGTGGAATGATATATCCGGTCCTTGAGGGTTCTTTAGAGGCATTGATCTTCAACGTGTCCCTCAAAATAAGAAGAGAAGATATAGTGTAACTCTGTCAAACAGCTGAGAACACTTGTAAATAAGGCCAAATGGTTACTCACATGTGATGGAGCTAATGCAAGCTCTATGGTATGTGCACACCTACTTTTATACTGGTAGGCAAACAGTATCTCACAATGGCAATAATGTTAAAAATAATTTATTTAAAAATATAAAAACCGTAACAAATGCTTTGTGAACACCAATATTTAAGGGCTATATAGACCAATAAACAAGTTAATATAGTCCGGAGTTAACCGTGAATCCGGATGGATACGGATGGAAAGCAGAAACCAAACCGCTCACCAAACGCAACCCTATACCGGTAAGGTATCGCTCCACCCCTGGCGTCACTGGCACGTTTTGATGTATAAGAGATAAAAGTTCCGACGTACATTTCACTGTACTACTTGACATAGATGCATCTGTGACACAGCCCTCTCGTGGTTCTCTTCCTACCTGTCAAACCGTACCTTTAGTGTAGCCTCCTCTGCCCCATCACCACTTTCTGTCAGGGTACCGCAAGGCTCTGTCCTCGGTCCCCTACTCTTCTCAATCTACACGTCATCATTAGGTTCCCTAATAAAGTCCCACAGTTTCCAATATCATTTGTATGCCGACGACACCCAAATCTATTTCTCTGCACCAGACCTATCTCCTTGCTAACCCGTGTCACTAACTGTCTTTCTCACATCTCTTCCTGGATGTCCCCTCACTACCTCAAGCTAAATCTCTCCAAAACTGAGCTCCTTATTTTCCCCCTTCTTCCAAAATCTCCACCCCCAATTTCTCTATAACTGTTGACAACCCATCATTACCCCTACCCCACATGCCAGATGTCTGGGGGTCACATTTGACTCAGATCTTTCTTTCACACCTCACATTCAGTCCTTGGCTAAAGCCTGCCACTTCCACCTTAAAAACATCTCTAGAATTAGACATATCCTTACACAAGATACAACTAAGATTTGAATCCAATCTTTCATCCTTTCCCGCCTCGATTACTGCAACTCTGTCCTCTCTGGTCTCCCCAGCTACCGCCTAGCACATTTACAATCCATAATGAATGCCTCTGCCAGGCTCATCTTCCTTACACATTGCTCTTCATCTGCTGCATCTCTCTGCCAATCCCTTCACTGGCTTCCTTTTGCCTCTAGGATTAAAGGGCCCGCTACCTATTTGATCCCTATAATTGTTTTGTTGTACTCTGCCTTTGTTTATAGCGCTGTGAAATCTGTTGGCGCTCTACAAATAACCAATAATAATAATAACATAAGCAGCAACGGAGCTGTCAGTTCTTTCAAAATTGGCAGATGAGCCGTCAAGACGACAGGATGAAGACACACGTGAGTAAAAGCGTGTGAACTTTAAGAGATTTCACATCAACATACAGCATTAGGATACACAGTATCCGTAGTGACAATGATTAACATACTAGACCTTGAAACTTGTGCAACACATATCAAGGATTTACTACACCTATGAGACTCAAAGAAACACTATAATATACAGCGAACCCTGATTTGGACAAGGACTGTTTTAACATATCATTCCTATTGCATTTTATGCTATGAAATGGCTCAGAAAATTGCTTGTATAAAGGATTGCTTATAAATTGCTTACAAAGTATAACAAGCTTTAAATATATTAAGTTTTTGTCAGGGTTTTTTTCCTGCTGTGTTTGCCATGTGCTGCTGGCAGCCATTTTACTCTCCTCTCTTCCTGACTTGGTGCATTGTGGGGGATGCTGCTCACTTCCTGCACTTCCTTTTATGGCCAGACTGGTGTGCATCATCCATGTGAGACAGGATGCATTCTCAGAATTGTGAAGTCATCACTTATTATTTAAAGGGCCTCTGTTCAGTATGCTTTGCCTTTGCGTTGTCTCAGACCTGTTTGTGAGAGTTCCTGTGTATTACCTGGCTGCCTGACGTTCTTCCTGGTTCCTGATCCCTGGCTTGTTCCTGACTCTGCTGTTTTCCTTGCTCCTGATTCCGACTCGTCTGACTATTCGCTTTGGCTCCTGACTCGGCTCGTCTGACTACCAGCTCTGGTTTTGACTCCTGGCTTGTTATTTGACTTGTGGACTTTTTATTATTTTTTGCTATTAATAAAGGTGTGATTATTTTTGCACTTCTCGTCTCAGTCTGATTTCTGGCACATTGACATTACGCAAAGGCCATGAATCCTGATGGTGTTAATAATCCACCTTTACCTGCCATCATTTCCAGGATGGATGTACAGGATCACCGCTTGGATCAATTTGCACTAGCCCTGCAAACCCTGCTGACTTGCACTGCATATTTGGACCAAAGTGTCTCGCAAGTTATGGCTGCTCCTGTTTCCGCTGCTGCACCTAAGCCTACCAGGAGCATGTCCAGTTCTGTACCTCTACCTCAGCGATATGGAGGCGATCCTATTCAGTGCAGAGGGTTTTTTAATCAGGTGGGCATTTACTTTGAGATGTTACCTCAGGCGTTTCCCTCTGACAGAGCTAAGGTGGGATTTCTCATCTCGTTACTCTCTGACACAGCTCTTGCCTGGGCTAATCCCTTGTGGGAGACTAATAAACCTGCGATTTCAAATTACCCTGAATTTGTGGCCTCCTTTTGAAGGGTATTTGATGTTCCGGCTTGCTCCTCCTCTGCTGCTAAACGACTAATGTCCATTCAGCAAGGTACAAGATCTGTTGCTCAGTATGCTATTGAGTTCCGTACGCTTGCCGCAGAGGTAGGTTTGAATAATGAAGCCCTTGTTGCAGCCTTCTTTCATGGGCTCTCTGATGCGATTAAAGACGAAGTTGCTGCCAGAGATTTACCAGAGGATCTCGAGGCATTGCTGTCTTTTTTGATCCTAATTGACATCAGACTCAGAGAGAGGCCCTCTTTCAAGGAGCGCTTGCGGAAGCCTCCTGTTCCGTTGTCTCCTACGTGTTCGTTCCCACCCATGCCTCCCTCTCCTCCCATGCCTCCTGGTCCCGAGTCACCAGGTACTGTTGAGCCGTTGCAGTTGGGATTCATGCGTGTGGGTTACAGGGCCATCTTTTGAATTCTTGTCCTACACGGCCGGGAAACGCTCACACCTAAGGTCCTGTCTGGGGCAGACCTTGGGTGGTTTATCCTCGTCCCCGGAACCGCTTAAGGAGAAACCATTGGTCACGGTTGTCCTTTCCTGGGTGGACTCCTCCATAGTCACTCAGGCTCTTGTTGACTCCGGTGCTGCGGGCTATTTCATTGACAGTGCTTTTGTATCAAAGCACTCCATTCCTGTTTTGCCTCGGTACGTTCTGCTTGCTATTGAGGCCATTGATGGCAGGCCCCTTCAGCCCGCACTCGTTACTCACAAAACTGCTCCGTTGTCCATGGCTGTTGGGGCTCTCCATTTTGAAACCCTCCAGTTCCAGGTGATAAACTCTCCGCATTTTCTGGTTGTTCTGGGTTATCCCTGGCTCCAAAATCACAATCCCAGTCTCAACTGGCGCAGGTCCGAAATTTTGTCGTGGTCCCCGCAATGTATTTCCACTTGTCTTTGGAAACCAGTTAAAGTCTTGTGCACTTTTTCGGTATCTCAATTGCCAGAGGAGTACCAAGAGTTCCTAGACGTGTTTGACAAGGTGTGTGCCGGTACAGTGCCTCCTCACCGGTCTTACGATTGTGCCATAGACCTGCAACCCGGAGCCATTCCTCCTCGGGGCTGGGTGTAACCTCTGTCTGTTGCAGAGAATTGTGCTATGGAGGAGTATATTGCCGATGCTCTGTCACAGGGAATCATCCGCAAATCCTGCTCTCCTGCAGGGGCTGGCTTCTTCTTTGTGAAGAAAAAGGGTGGTGAGTTAAGACCATTCATCGATTATAGGGGTCTTAATCGTCTTACCATTAAGAATGCTTACCCTTTTCCGCTCATTACGGAACTCTTTGACTGCCTCAAGGGAGCTACGGTCTTTACTAAACTTGATTTGAGAGGAGCATACAATCTCGTTAGGATTAAGGAGGGCCACAAATAGTAAACAGCATTTAACACCAGGAGCAGGCATTATGAGTATCTTGTAATATCCTTTGGCCTATGTAATGTCCCTGCTGTTTTTCAGGAATTTATTAATGATCTCCTACGAGATATGTTGCAACAGTGTGTTGTGGTGTACTTAGACAACATCCTCATACACTCACCCTCACTTGAGGCTCATCGTTCTGATGTTACACGGGTTCTTCAGAGACTACGTGAGAATGGCCTGTTTTGTAAACGCTAGAAATGTGAGTTCCATCCGACTCAAGTAACCTTCCTAGGTTATGTTATCTCCGTTGCAGGGTTCTCCATGGATCCTGACAAGTTATCTGCAGTTCTGCAGTGGCCTCTCCCAGTTGGTCTTCGGTCTATTCAATGTTTTTTGGGGTTCGCCAATTACTATAGAAAGTTTATTAAAAACTTTTCTTCCTTGGGCAAACCTATCACAGATATGACCCGTAAAGAGAATGATCCACTCCATTGGTCACCTAGTGCCATTAAGGCCTTTGATAGTCTTAAGACTGCCTTTGCTGCCGCTCCAGTTCTGGCTCATCCTAACCCTGTCCTGCCTTTCGCTTTTGAGGTCGATGCATCTGAGACTGGAATAAGTGCCCTCTTGTCTCAACGTCCTACGCCTGACGGTTCCTTGCATCCGTGTGGTTTCTTCTCTAAGAAATTGTCTCCAGCAGAGTGCAATTATGAAATTGGCGACAGGGAATTACTGGTCATAATTTTGGCACTCAAGGAATAGAGGCATCTTCTCGAGGGTACTAGCGTGCCAGTGCTCATTCTTACAGATCACAAGAATTTAACTTATCTATCTGAAGCAAAACGTTTGTCGCCCCGACAGGCCAGATGGGTGCTATTTTTATCTAGGATTAATTATGTGGTCTCCTACCTGCTTGGTAGTAAGAATGTTTGGGCTGATGCCCTCTCTCGACAATTTTTGCCTCTGTGCAAGGAGGAGTCTGTACCTACTCCTGTTATACCTCCTGACCATATTTTGGCTACCATACGTACTAATTTGACTTCTCCCTTGGGGGAGGAGTTCCTGGCTGCACAAACCAATGCACCTCCTGAGAAACCTAGTGGTAAGTGTTTTGTTCCTGAGAATCTTCGAACTAAACTTTTGCACACTTACCACTATCCTAAAGCTGCAGGTCACCCAGGCAAGAACCAAATTATTTGGTCTGTCATTCGACAATTCTGGTGGCCAGGTCTTCGTTCTGATGTTGCTGCGTATGTTGCCTCCTGCTCAGTTTGTGCACAGAATAAGACTCCTCGACGTCTTCCTGTGGGTCTTCTTCAACCTATTGCTAATGGTGAGCGTCCTTGGACACATCTTTCCATGGACTTCAATGTCGAGCTCCCTGTTTCCAATGGCAATACTGTTATCCTTATGGTGGTTCCCTTGATGAAGCTGCCTACCGCTCAGGAGCTTGCTTCAATTTTTGCCCGGGAGGTCTTCAGTTTACATGGGTTACCCAAGGAGATAATGTCGGACCGGGGTAGCCAGTTTGTCTCCAGATTTTGGCGTTCTTTTTGTGCTCAAATGGGGATCCAGCTTTCCTTCTCAAACAGAGAAAATAGAACAGGAGCGCAAGGGACTGATCTAAGAGTAGTATTGTTAAAAAATTATGTTTAATAGATGTTTGTACAAAAAACTCACTCACACTTTTTACCCTCAAACATATGAGGTATGATACAGGCACAATTGTAAGGGGACCAACAGTTTGGCTCACTACGAACCCTTGGTGTTAGTGTCTTTATCAGATCTCCTTCCGTCAGGACTGCAGCTGCAAAAAACTATGCTTGTTTGCAAAACATCAGACTTTCACAAGCACTTCATCAGAGGAGCCCCACGAAATGTTTTAGGCCACGCCCACATCGACGCACGCTTGGAGCGATCAGACCCACAGCGCTCTAGCCGCTTGTAAGTGCTTGTGAAAGTCTGATGTTTTGCAAACAAGCATAGTTTTTTGTCTTTTCGGACTTGTGTAAGAGGACACTGTGGTACAAAGACTTTGGACAGTTGAACACTAACCTGTGTGAGTGACTACGGACAAACCAGAGATTTCAGCACAGCTTGGCTTGCAGCTGCAGTCCTGACAGAAGGAGATCTGAAAAAGACACTAACACCAAGGGTTCGTACTGAGCCAAACTGTTGGTCCCCTTACAATTGTGCCTGTATCATACCTCATATGTTTGAGGGTAAAAAGTGTGAGTGAGTTTTTTGTACAAACATCTATTAAACATAATTTTTTAACAATACTACTCTTACATCAGTCCCTTGCGCTCCTGTTCTCTTTTCTCTGTTTGTTTGTTATCCAGCACCACCCTATCCTGCTGGTGTGTTTTCACAGGAGCTGCAGTGTGGACTGAAGAAAAGAGGATTGGATATCAATGCACACTACATATCCTTTTTTGGGTGTTATTAAATACTAGCATTTGGACACCTATGTATAAAAGTATTTTTGGATATGTGTGGATACATATGTAAGTATATTAATTGAAAGGAGTTTATATTTGTTCTATATATATCGGCAAATATTTACCTACGTCTACATTTTTGGATAATATCATTTTTATTACACAATATATTTTTTAATATATTTTGGTTGCATATCACACAATATATACCACTAAACATTTTATATACCATGTGTGGCGCTCTTTTATAAGCAGATTCTAGGGTCTTGCTTTTTTTAGTGTCAGCTTTGCTTCTCCTCTGCATATCACCCTCAATCCAATGGGGCTGCGGAACGGTCTAATCAAGCTTTGGAACAGTTCCTCCGTTGCTATGTCTCAGATCACCACAATAATTGGTCTGAACTGTTACCTTGGGCAGAGTTTGCTCGTAATAGTGCTATTAATGCTTCCTCCAAGTTATCCCCATTCATGGCTAATTATGGGTTTCAACCATCCTTGTTGACCGATTCATTCATGTCTCAGGGTATTCCGGCTTTGGAGGAGCATCTTTGGCAACTCCGTTCCACGTGGGTGCAGATTCAGGATTGCCTTCATCGTTTTATGCAGCGCCAAAAGTTCCAGGCTGATCGTAGGCGTCTGCCCGCACCTTCCTACCAGGTTGGTGAGAGAGTTTGGCTGTCCTCACGCAACTTGAACCTTCGTGTGCCTTCCAATAAATTGGCTCCCCGATATGTTGGTCCTTTTCAAATATTTCGATGGGTTAATCCTGTGGCCTACGCTCTTGACCTTCCTCCTGCTATGCGCATCTCCAATGTTTTTCATGTCTCCCTCTTGAAACCATTGGTTTGTAATCGGTTTTCCACTGTGTTGCCTCGTCCCCGTCCTATCTTTGTTGACAACCATGAGGAGTATGAGGTCAGCAGCATTATTGACTCTCGTATGTCCAAGGGCCATGTACAGTATTTGGTTCACTGGAGGGGCTATGGTCCGGAGGAGCGTTCTTGGGTTCCCTCCTCTGATGTTCATGCTCCTGCCCTCCTCTGTGCATTGCATGCCCGTTTCCCCAATAAGCCTTTTGTCCTCCCGTGGCGGAGGGGTCGTTGAGGGGAGGGTACTGTCAGGGTTTTTCCCTGTTGTGTTTGCCATGTGCTGCTGGCATCCATTTTACTCACCTCTCTTCCTGACTTGGTGCATTGTGGGGGATGCTGCTCACTTCCTGCACTTCCTTTTATGGCCAGACTGGTGTGCATCATCCATGTGAGACAGGATGCAGCCTCAGAATTGTGATGTCATTACTTATTATTTAAAGGGCCTCTGTTCAGTATGCTTTGCCTTTGCGTTGTCTCAGACCTGTTAGTGAGAGTGTCTGTGTATTACCTGGCTGCCTGATGTCCTTCAGGGTTCCTGATCCCTGGCTTGTTCCTGACTCTGCTGTTTTCCTTGCTCCTGATTCCGGCTCGTCTGACTATTCGCTTTGGCTCCTGACTTGGCTCGTCTGACTACCAGCTCTGGTTTTGACTCCTGGCTTGTTATTTGACTTGTTGACTTTTTATTATTTTTTGCTATTAATAAAGGTGTGATTATTTTTGCACTTCTCGTCTCAGTCTGATTCCTGGCACCCTGACAGTTTTAAATATTTTAATCCATTTATAGTGAACTTATCAGATATTGAGATATACATGTACCTGTTTTAATCTAAAAAGACACCGGTGTCCTGAATAAGCGTTTAATGGTATTAACCAATATATATAATAAATATCTATCTTAATTTAAGAAACATTCGGCTAGATTACGAGTTGTGCGTTAGGCTGAAAAAGCAGCGTTAACAGGTCCTAACGCTGCTTTTTCCCTACCGCTGCTATTAAGAGTCTTGCAGGTTATGGGGCACCGCACACTTCTTTGGCCTTACTGCAAAACAACTTACGCAAAGTTCGTAAAGTCTTTTTTCTATGGGATTTCCATAGCGCTGATATTGCGAGTCTGTCCTGGGAGGCCAAAAAGTGAGCGGTACACGCTACCCCGTCAAGAGTCCTAACGCATTTAAAAGTCAGTAGTTAAGAGTTTTATGGTACAACGCTGGTACAACGCCGTAAAGTGCTAAAAAGTACACTAACACCCATAAACTACCTATTAAACCCTAAACCGAGGCCCACCCGCATCCCAAACACTATAATAAAAAAAAATTAACCCCTAATCTGCCGCTCCGGACATCGCCGCAACTATAATAAACATATTAACCCCTAAACCGCCACACTCCCGCCTCGCAAACACTAGTTAAATATTATTAACCCCTAATCTGCCGTCCCTAACATTGCCGCCACCTACCTACATTTATTTACCCCAATATGCCGCCCCCAACGTCGTCGCCACTATACTAAATGTATTAACCCCTAAACCTAAGTCTAACCCTAACCCTAACACCCCCTAACTTAAATATAATTACAATAAATGTAAATAAAAATTTAAATTATTACCTAAATAATTCCTATTTAAAACTAAATACTTACCTATAAAATAAACCCTAAGTTAGCTACAATATAACTAATAGTTACATTGTAGCTAGCTTAGGGTTTATTTTTATTTTACAGGTAAGTTTGTATTTATTTTAACTAGGTAGAATAGTTATTAAATAGTTATTAACTATTTAATAACTACCTAGCTAAAATAAATACAAAAGTACCTGTAAAATAAACCTAACCTAAGTTACAATAACACCTAACCTAACCCTACAATTAAATAAATTAACAAAATTAAAAACAATTAAATAAATTAAATTAAATTAGCTAAAGTGCAAAAACAAACAAAGACTAAATTACAGAAAATAATAAACAAATTACAAGATATTTAAATTAATTGCACCTAATCTAACAGCCCTATCAAAATAAAAAAGCCCCCCCAAAATAAAAAAAGAAACCCTAGCCTAAACTAAACTATCAATAGCCCTTAAAAGGGCCTTTGCGGGGCATTGCCCCAAAGTAATCAGCTCTTTTACCTGTAAAAGAAAATACAAACAACCCCCCAACAGTAAAACCCACCACCCACACAACCAACCCCCCAAATAAAATACTATCTAAAAAACCTAAGCTCCCCATTGCCCTGAAAAGGGCATTTGGATGGGCATTGCCCTTAAAAGGGCAGTTACCTCTTTTGCGGCCCAAACCCTAATCTAAAAAATAAAACCCACCCAATACACCCTTAAAAAAACCTGACACTAACCCCCTGAAGATTAACTTACTGTTCTGAAGACCGGACATCCATCCTCAAGGAAGCAGCAGAAGTATTCATCCAACTGGGCCGAAGTCCTCAACGAAGCCAGGAGAAGTCTTCATCCAAGCCAGGCGAAGTGGTCCTCCTGACGGGCAGAAGTCTTCATCCAGACGGCATCTTCTATCTTCATCCATCCGACGCGGAGCGGCTCCATCTTCAAGACATCAGACGTGGAGCATCCTCTTCTAATGAAGTCTTCTTACTGAATGGTGGTTCCTTTAAGTGACGTCATCCAAGATGGCGTCCCTTAGATTCCAATTGGCTGATAGAATTCTATCAGCCAATCGGAATTAAGTTATAAAAAATCCTATTGGCTAAAGAAATCAGCCAATAGGATTGAAGTTCAATCCTATTGGCTGATCCAATCAGCCAATAGGATTGAGCTCGCATTCTATTGGCTGATTGGAACAATCCAATCCGATCAGCCAATAGGATTTTTTCTACCTTAATTCAGATTGGCTGATAGAATCGGAATCTAAGGGGCGCCATCTTGGATGACGTCACTTAAAGGAACCGTCATTCAGTAAGAAGACTTCGTTTGAAGAGGATGCTCCGCGTCAGATGTATTGAAGATGGACCCGCTCCGCGTCGGATGGATGAAGATAGAAGATGCCGTCTGGATGAAGACTTCTGCCTGTCTGGAGGACCACTTCGCCCGGCTTGGATGAAGACTTCTCCCGGCTTCATTGAGGACTTCGGCCCGGTTGGATGAAGACTTCTGCCGCTTCCTTGAGGATGGATGTCGGATCTTCAGAACAGTACGTCGATATTCAGGGGGTTAGTGTTAGGTTTTTTTAAGGGTGTATTGGGTGGGTTTTATTTTTTAGATTAGGGTTTGGGCCACAAAAGAGCTAACTGCCCTTTTAAGGGCAATGCCCACCCAATTCCCCCTTTAAGGTGTGTGGGTGGTGGGTTTTACTGTTGGGGGGTTGTTTATATTTTATTTACAGGTAAAAGAGCTGATTACTTTGGGGCAATGCCCCGCAAAAGGCCCTTTTAAGGGCGATTGATAGTTTAGTTTAGGCTAGGGTTTCTTTTTATTTATTTTTTGGGGGGGGGGCTTTTTTATTTTGATAGGCTATTAGATTAGGTGTAATTAGTTTAAATATCTTGTAATTTGTTTATTATTTTCTGTAATTTAGTGGGGGTTTTTTTGTACTTTAGCTAATTTAATTTAATTTATTTAATTGTTGTTAATTTAGTTAATTTATTTAATTATAGTGTAGTGTTAGGTGTAATTGTAACTTAGGTTAGGTTTTATTTTACAGGTAGTTTTGTATTTATTTTAGCTAGGTAGTTATTAAATAGTTAATAACTATTTAGTAACGATTCTACCTAGTTAAAATAAATACAAACCTGCCTGTAAAATAAAAATAAACCCTAACGCCTAGATTTAGAGTTCTGCGTTAGCCGTCAAAACCAGCGTTAGGGGGTCCTAACGCTGGTTTTGTCCTACCGCTGGTATATAGAGTCTTGTAGGTAAGGTCTAACGCTCACTTTCCAGCCGCGACTTTTCCATACCGCAGATCCCCTTATGTCAATTGCGTATCCTATCTTTTCAATGGGATCTTTCTAACGCCGGTATTTAGAGTCTTGGCTGAAGTGAGCGTTAGAAATCTAACGACAAGACTCCAGCCGCAGAAAAAAGCCAGGAGTTAAGAACTTTCTGGGCTAACGCAGGTTCATAAAGCTCTTAACTACTGTGCTCTACAGTACACTAACACGCATAAACTGCCTATGTACCCCTAAACCGAGGCCCCCCACATCACCACCACTCTATTAATTATTTTTAACCCCTAATCTGCCGACCGCACACCGCCGCAACCTACATTATCCCTATGTACCCCTAATCTGCTGCCCCAAACATCGCCGACCCCTACATAATATTTATTACCCCCTAATCTGCCTCCCCCAACGTCGCCGATACCTACCTACAATTATTAACCCCTAATCTGCCGACCAGACCTCACCGCTACTCTAATAAATGTTTTAACCCCTAAAGCTAAGTCTAACCCTAACACTAACACCCCCCTAAGGTAAATATAATTTCATTCTAACTAAATAAAATAATTCTTATTAAATAAATTAATCCTATTTAAAGCTAAATACTTACCTGTAAAATAAACCCTAATATAGCTAAAATATAAATAATAATTATATTGTAGCTATTTTAGGATTAATATTTATTTTACAGGCAAGTTTGTATTTATTTTAACGCATTCTATTGGCTGTTCCGATCAGCCAATAGAATGCGAGCTCAATCTGATTGGCTGATTGGATCAGCCAATCCGATTGAACTTGAATCTGATTGGCTGATTCAATCAGCCAATCAGATATTTCCTAACTTAATTCCGATTGGCTGATAGAATCCTATAAGCCAATCGGAATTCGAGGGATGCCATCTTGGATGACGTCATTTAAAGGAACCTTCATTCGGACTTAGGACGTCGTTAGAAGAGGATGGATCCGCGTCGGCTGCTTCAAGATGGTCCCGCTCCGCGCCGGACGGAAGAAGATAGAAGATGCCGCCTGGATGAAGATGTCTACTGGTCCGGATGCCCTCTTCTTGCCGGATAGGATGAAGACTTCGGAGCCTCTTCTGGACCTCTTCTTGCCGGATAGGATGAAGACTTCGGACCCTCTTCTGGACGGATCGGTGCTTAGTGTTAGGTTTTTTAAGGGGGGTTTGGGTTAGATTAGGGGTATGTGGGTGGTGGGTTGTAATGTTGGGGGGTATTGTATGGTTTTTAAAATGCAAAAGAGCTGTTTTCTTTGGGACATGCCCCGCAAAAGGCCCTTTTAACGGCTGGTAAGGTAAAAGAGCTGTAAAATTTTTTATTTTAGAATAGGGTAGGGCATTTTTTTATTTTGGGGGGCTTTGTTATTTTTTTAGGGGGCTTAGAGTAGGTGTTATTAGTTTAAAATTCTTGTAATCTTTTTTTATTTGTTGTAATTTAGTGTTTGTTTTTTTTGTAATTTAGTGTTTGTTTTTTTGTAATTTAGTTTAGTTGATTTAATTGTAGATAATTGTAGATAGTTTATTTAATTAATTAATAGATAGTGTAGTGTTAGGTTTAATTGTAACTTAGGTTAGGATTTATTTTACAGGTAATTTTGTAATTATTTTAACTAGGTAACTATTAAATAGTTCTTAACTATTTAATAGCTATTGTACCTGGTTAAAATAAATACAAAGTTGACTGTAAAATAAATATTAATCCTAAAATAGCTACAATATAATTATTATTTATATTGTAGCTATATTAGGGTTTATTTTACAGGTAAGTATTTAGCTTTAAATAGGATTAATTTATTTAATAAGAATTATTTTATTTCATTAGAATAAAATTATATTTAACTTAGGAGGGTGTTAGTGTTAGACTTAGCTTTAGGGGTTAATACATTTATTAGAGTAGCGGTGAGGTCCGGTCGGCAGATTAGGGGTTAATAATTGTAGGTAGGTGGTGGCGACATTGGGGGCGGCAGATTAGGGGTTAATAAATATAATATAGGGGTCGGCGGTGTTAGGGGCAGCAGATTAGGGGTACATAGGGATAACGTAGGTTGCGGCGGTGTACGAAGCGGCAGATTAGGGGTTAAAAATAATATGCAGGGGTCAGCGATAGCGGGGGCAGCAGATTAGGGGTTAATAAGTGTAAGGTTAGGGGTGTTTAGACTCGGGGTACATGTTAGGGTGTTAGGTGCAGACTTAGAAACTGTTTCCCCATAGGAAACAATGGGGCTGTGTTAGGAACTGAACGCTGCTTTTTTGTTAGGTTTTTTTTTCAGCTCAAACTGCCCCATTGTTTCCTATGGGGGAATCATGCACGAGCACGTTTTTGAAGCTGGCCGCGTCCGTAAGCAACGCTGGTATTGAGAGTTGCAGTGGCGGTAAATATGCCTGTACGCTCCCTTTTTGGAGCCTAACGCAGCCCTTCTGAGAACTCTAAATACCAGCGTTGTTTAAAAGGTGCAGGGGAAAAAAAACATGCGTAGCTAACGCACCCCTTTGGCCGCAAAACTCTAAATCTAGGCGTAAGATAGCTACAATGTAACCATTAGTTACATTGTAGCTAGCTTAGGGTTTATTTTATAGGTAAAAGTATTTAGTTTTAAATAGGAATTATTTAGTTAATGAAAGGAATTTTTAGTTAGTTTTATTTTATTTACGTTTAAGTTAGGCGGTGTTAGACTTAGGTTTAGGGGTTAATACATTTAGTATAGTGGCAGCGACGTTGGGGGCGGCAGATTAGGGGTTAATAAATGTAGGTAGGTGGCAGCGATGTTAGGGACGACAGGTTAGGGGTTAATAATATTTAACTGTTTGCGAGGCGGGAGTGCGGCGGTTTAGGGGTTAATATGTTTATTATAGTGGTGGCAACGTTGGGGGCAGCAGATTAGGGGTTAATAAGTGTAGGAAGGATGCGGCGACATTGGGGGCAGCAGATTAGGGGTTAATAAAGATAATGTAGGTGTTGGCGATGTTGGGGGCAGCAGATTAGGGGTTCATAAGTATAATGTAGGTGGCGGCGGTGTCTGGAGCGGCAGATTAGGGGTTAATAAATATAATGTAGGTGGCAGCGATGTCGGGGGCGGCAGATTAGGGTTAATAAGTGTAAGTTTAGGGGTGTTTAGACTCGGGGTTCATGTTAGGGTGTTGGTGTAGACATAAATTTTACTTCCCCATAGGAATCAATGACGCTGCGTTACTGAGTTTTACTCTGCTTTTTGGCAGGTGTTAGACTTTTTCTCAGCCGGCTCTCCCCGTTGATCCCTATGGGGAAATCGTGCACGAGCACGTACGACCAGCTCACTGCTGACTTAAGCAGCGCTGGTATTGGAGTGCGGTAAGGAGCAAAATTTTGCTCAACGCTCACTTCTTGCCTTTTAACGCCGGGTTTGTAAAAACCCGTAATACCAGCGCTGCATGTAAGTGAGCGGTAAGAGAAAACTGCTCGTTAGCACCGCATGGCCTCTAACGCAAAACTCGTAATCTGGCCGATTTTCTTTGTTATACAGTTTGTATACATTCTATACACAACGAATGAGAGTACATATTTCATATTATTTTTCATTGGCAAGATTTAAGTTATTTTGAAAGCTCCTTTGCACCACCTTTTCTTAAATACTACACATTTTAACTGTTTTTTGGGGAGAATCGTTTTAAAGTTGAGCAGTGCTACAAAACACCTTCCTGGACAGCTATACACTTGACCTAAAATTACTTCAAAGATATCATCTGGGATTACATGACCAAGAGGATGCGTTATTGTAATCTGTTGAAAAGGAAAAATAGATTTTTTTTAACAAGACATAACCATGTGTTTGGCTATAAGTTCTGTGCCCCTAAACAATACCAACTCATATGGACATGGACACGAGTACACAAAATACGTAACATTTTAAAATAAACCAAATGATCTCAATAGACTTTTCTAAAAGTTATATAAATCGTTATGAAACAGTAATTAAATACAGCAAATACAAACACAAATCAATCTAGTGTCCGCATTTAATCCTAAAATACCTGTTAGAAATATAGTGGACACATTAAATCAAAATGAATGTGGAAGTTTGTTCCTTATGTCCTTTGGGGACTTAAAAATACCACTCTCTTTTATTCAGTTAAAGCATTTGCATTTGTTTCTGAACAATGGTCTGTTACGTTACGGCCATTTAAAGAGACATTAAACTGCTGAGCACAATTATAAAATAATATTAACTACTCACTGTTCCTGCAGCTCAATCAGTTTTCCTGTTTTAATAACATAAAGGAATTATCAAGTCAAAATCAAACTTTCATGACTCAGTTGTAAACAACTTTCCAATTTAATTTTATCATCAAATTTGCTTTGTTCTCTTGGTATTCTTTGATGAAAGCTAAACCTAGGTAGGCCCATATAATAATTTCTAAGCCCTTGAATGCTGCCTCTTATCTCAGTGCATTTTGACAGTTTTTCACTGGTAGACAGAGCTATTTCGTGTTTGCCATATACATATAATTGTGCTCACTCCCGTGGAGTTATTTTTGAGTCAGCACTGATTGGCTAAAATGCATGTCTGTCAAAATAAATGAGATAAGGAGGCAGTCTGCAGAGGCTTAGATACAAGGTAATCACAGATGTAAAATGTGTATTTATATAATATTATAACTGTGCTGGTTATGCAAAACTGGGGATTGGGTAATAATAAAGGGATTATCTATCTTTTTAAACAATAAAAATTCTGGAGAAGACTGCCCCTTCAAAGGTGCCAGATACTGAAGCTCCGCCTATTTGTACTGTGCGCTGCCATCTTGGAGCTCAAGTCTTCTCATAGCCTGTGACAGAAGCAGTGCACACTCACGGATCAGAAATATTGGTCACTTTACAGCTGCATATTGTGCTTCAGGTTAGTGCCAATGATACATCATTGTCAGGGTTTTTTCCCTGTTTTGTTTGCCATGTGCTGCTGGCAGCCATTTTACTCACCTCTCTTGCTGACTCTGGTGCATACTGTGTGATGCTGCTCATTTCCTGCACTTCCTTTTATGGCCAGACTGGTGTACATCATCCGTATGAGACCGGATGCAGTCTCAGAATTGTGATGTCATCACTTATTATTTAAAGGGCCTCTGTTCAGTATGCTTTGCCCTTGCGTTGTCTCAGACCTGTTTGTGAGAGCTCCTGTGTATTACCTGGCTGTCTGACGTACCTCCTGGTTCCTGATCCCTGGCTTGTTCCTGACTCTGCTGTTCTCCTTGTTCCTGATTCCGGCTCGTCTGACTACTCACTTTGGCTCCTGACTCGGCTCGTTTGACTACCAGCTCTGGTTTTGATTCCTGGCTTGTTATTTGACTTGTGGACTTTTTATTATTTTTTGCTATTAATAAAGGTGTGATTATTTTTGCATTTCTCGTCTCAGTCTGATTCCTGGCACCCTGACAATCATGGGAGCTTTACATTTTTGTATTTTTACACAGTTTTACAGTCACACAAAATATAATTTAAAAATCAGTCAACAATAATTTAGAGCAATGCAGCCACTGCAAAAATGTAAAGCTCATGCACTGTATCATAAACCCTAACCTGAAGAGCATTATACAGTTGTCAAAAAGTTGACATCCTCATTGATATGTAAACGGTAGGTGCTTCTGTCACAGAATTTGAGAAGATCTGAGCTCCAAGATGGCGGCACCCAGTAAAAAGAGGCGGAGCTTTAGTATCTGGTATCTTTAAGCTATAAAAACTGGAGAATGGATTTGAAAAGAGCTGCAGGAACAAGACACATGTAAGTGATCCGGTGCTCTGAGCTAACCAATCACTGCGTAGAAAGGCTCAGGTACATTTCTAGAGGGAACTTTTCAGGTATTGTACAGAAAAAGCAGGCAAAGTAAATAAATATATAATGAATGTTATTTAACCCCTTAACCCAAAATGATGTGTATATATACTTCATGCGGTATGAAGCTACCGTACCTCATAATGTATATACATTGCAGCTGCAGGAAGCTCCAGCAATTTCAGCTGTTCCTAAACTGCAGGCATCTGTCTGCATATGGAAATGGAGCAGATAGTTACAGACAGTGAAACTGTGTGTGTCACTGTCTGTAACAATCAACTACTTGTGCCGGTGGGAGCTATGGGAGGGAAACTGGGAAGTGGTGGAGGTTTAAGGGAGGGGCAGAACCCTACGCTACAGAAAAAGTTTTGAAGGGTGAGGGAGGGATGGTGACGCTGCATTACAGAAAAATAGCAAATCAGGGTCACAGGGAGGGGGAGGACTGCTACACTACATATTTTTTAAAAAAATACAAATATCACTGCAAACTGGTACTGGCAGACAGTTGCCAGTACCCAAGATGTCAGACACCATTAGGAGGGGGAGGTTTATAGAGCTGTTAGGGAGGTATCAGGGAGGTGGAAGGTTAAGAGGATTAAACACTGCATAAAATACACAAACACAATTAATTTATAAAAATAAAAAGCCCTAAATGTTCATACTGGAAGACTGTCTGCCAGTACCTAAGATGGGGGTGAATAAGTGTGGGTGTAGGGTGGAAATAGCTGCTTGGGTGGGATCAGGGAGGTGGGCAATGTCATGTGGTAGGGTAATCCTTACACTAGAATACTACAACCTTTGCCAGCTAACTAATTAACCCTTTCACTGCCAGGAATTTCAGAAGTGTGGTGCCTAGCTGCAATTTGCGGTCTTCTAATTACCAAAAAACAATGGCAAAGCTATGCATGTCTGCTGATTCTGAACAAAGGGTATCCCAGAAAAGCTTTTAAAACCGTTAGTGTTATAATTGCACAAGCTTTTTATATGATGGCATTTGGCGGTAAAACAGTAGCAGTGTGAAAAAAAAATAGAGGGGGTTGGTAGGGGGGGTTATTAGTGTGATATAAAATAGAGGGAGATCAGTGTAGGGTAATTAGTGTGAGGTAAAATAGAGGGGAATTGGTGTGAGGTAATAAATGTGTGAGATAAAATAGAGGGGAATTGGTGTGAGGTAATTAGTGTGAGATAAAATAAAGGTGGATCAGTGTGGGGTAATTAGTGTGAGGTAAAATAGAGGGGAATCATGTGAGGTAAATAGTGTGAGGTAAAATAAAGAGGAATCAGTGTGAAGTAATTAGTGTGAGATAAAATAGAGGGGAATAGGTGTGAGGTAATTAGTGTGAGATAAAATAGAGGACAATCGTGTGAGGTAAAATAGAGGGGAATCGGTGTGAGGTAATTAGTGTGAGGTAAACTACAGGGGAATCGGTGTGAAATAATTGGTGTGAGATAAAATAGAGGGGAATTGGTGTGAAGTAATTAGTGTGAGGTAAAATAGAGGGGAATCTGTGTGAGGTAATTAGTGTGAGGTAAAATAGAGGGAGATAAGTGTGAAGTAATTAGTGTTAGGTAAAATAGAGGGGAATAGTGTGAGGTAAAATAGAGTAGGGCGGGTTTGAAGTAATTAGTTTGACATAAAATAGAGGGGATTTGGTGTGAAGTAATAAGTGTGAGATAAAATAGAGGTGAACCGCGTGAGGTAATTAGTGTGAGGTAAAATAGAGAGGAATCGGTGTGAGGTAATTAGTGTGAGGTAAAATAGAGGGGAATAGGTGTGAGGTAATTAGTGTGAGATAAAATAGAGAATCGTGTGAGGTAATTATTGTGAGGTAAAATAGAGGGGAATCGGTGTGAGGTAATTAGTGTGAGGTAAAATAGAGGGGAATTGGTGTGAAGTAATTGGTGTGAGATAAAATAGAGGGGAATTTGTGTGAGGTAATTAGTGTGAGGTAAAATAGAGGGGAATCTGTGTGAGGTAATTAGTGTGAGGTAAAGTAGAGTAGGAGTGGTGTGAGGTAAAATAGAGTAGGATCGGTGTGAGGTAATTATTGTGAGATAAAATAGAGTAGAATGGGTGTGAGGTAAAATAAAGTAGGAGTGGTGTGTGTTAAAATAGAGTAGGATGGGTAAGAGGTAATTAGTTTGAGGTAAAATAGAGAGGAATCGGTGTGAGGTAATTAGTGTGAGGTAAAATAGCGGGGAATCGGTGTGAGGTAATTAGTGTGAGGTAAAATAGCGGGGAATCTGTGTGAGGTAATTAGTGTGAGATAAAATAGAGGAGAATCATGTGAGGTAATTAGTGTGAGGTAAAAAAGAGGGGAAACGATGTGAGGTAATTAGTGTGAGGTAAAATAGAGAGGAATCGGTGTGAGGTAATTGGTGTGAGATAAAATAGAGGGGAATTGGTGTGAGGTAATTAGTGTGAGGTAAAATAGAGGATAATCGTGTGAGATAATTAGTGTGAGGTAAATAGAAAGGAATCGTGTGATGTAATTAGTGTGAGGTAAAATAGAGGGGAATTGGTGTGAGGTAATTGGTGTGAGATAAAATAGAGGGGAATTGGTGTGAGGTAATTAGTGTGAGGTAAAATAGAGGGGACTCTGTGTGAGGTAAAATTGAGTAGGATTGGTGTGAGGTAATTAGTGTGAGGTAAAATAGAGTAGGATGGGTGTGAGGTAAAATAGAGTAAGAGTGGTGTGAGGTAAAATAGAGTATGATGAATGAGAGGTAATTAGTTTGAGGTAAAATAGAGGGGAATCGGTGTGAGTAAATTAGTGTAAGGTAAATTAGAGGGGAATCGTGTTAGCTAATTAGTGTGAGGTAAAATTCCGGGTAATCGGTGTGAGGTAATTAGTGTGAGGTAAAATGGAGGGGGATAAGTGCATAGTTGCTAACATTTTGCAGCAGAGCAAGCAAGCGGGTTATTGGAGTATTGATGACCTACTATTAAACTGCTCCGTCCACTCAGTTCTGCAATCAAAACACACCCATTTGATAGTAATACTATAATTTAGACTGTATATATAGTTCATTATACAGATCACAGCACCACGGTCTTACACCTACCTAGTCTCTGGAACAAATTCTGGGCATATGGTTATTTTTACAACACAGCATCAAAATTAGGCAGACAAATAATATATGAACCCCTTCAATAATAATAACAATATTCCATTAGGAATTAATTATATTTAAATAATACACTACATTTATCTATCTATCTATCTATCTATCTATCTATCTATATGTATATATGTATGTATATGTGTATATATCCAACGAAGAATGCAAGGTTCCAGCCGTGAGTGCAGTAAAAGAAAGTCTTTATTTAAATATTTAAAAGCATTATACACACAACTTGTGGAAAATTCAAAAAAGGCGACAGATCAGGTCTTATGCGTTTCAGCCCACAAGAGCCGTAGTCATAGACCTCTGATCTGACGCTGCATCATCAGCTAAAACTTATATATCTTGGTAATTGGTTCAATTAAAATCACCTTTGCCTAAATTGGTTATATACACACACCAAATGTTGGGAAAAAGAGGTAGCATTTCCAGGGACAAAAAAAATCCAGGGACATACAACAAAATCCAGGGACTGATAAAATAGAGGGGGATAAGTGTGAGATAAAATAGAGGGGGAAAAGTGTAGGGTAATAAGTGTGAGATAAAATCGAGGGGAATCTTGTAATTAGTTTGAGGTAAAATAGAGTAGGATGGGTGTAAAGTAATTAGTGTGAGGTAAAATAGAGTAGGATGGGTGTAAAGTAATTAGTGTGAGGTAAAATAGAGGGGGATTGTGTGAGGTAATTAGTGTGAGGTAAAATAGAGGGGAATCGTGTGAGCTAATTAGTTTGAGGTAAAATAGAGGGGGATAAGTGTAGGGTAATAAGTGTGAGATAAAATAGAGGGGAATCTTATAATTAGTTTGAGGTAACATAGAGTAGGATGGGTGTGAGGTAATTAGTGTGAGGTAAAATAGAGGGGAATTGTGTGAGGTAATTAGTGTGAGGTAAAATAGAGGGGAATCGTGTGAGCTAATTAGTTTGAGGTAAAATAGAGGGTATCAGTGTAGGTTAATTAGTGTGAGGTAAAATAGAGGGGATCAATGTGGGGTATTTAGTGTGAGGTAAAATAGAGGGGATCAGTTTAGGGTAATTAGTGTGAGAGCCATGTCACTCAGGTACACACTAGCCCCGCCCCTTCACTCAGTCTCACACACTAGCCCCGCCCAGTCATCTATGCACTCAGGTACACACTAGCCCCGCCCCTTCACTCAGTCTCACACACTAGCCCTGCCCAGTCCTATATGCACTCAGGTAACAGCCATGTCACTCAGGTACAAACTAGCCCCGCGCCTTCACTCAGTCTCACACACTATCCCCGCCCAGTTATCTATGCACTCAGGTAACAGCCATGTCACTCAGGTATACACTAGCCCCGCCCCTTCACTCAGTCTCACACACTAGCCCCGCCCAGTCATCTATGCACTCAAGTAACAGCCATGTCACTCAGGTATACACTAGCCCCGTCCCTTCACTCAGTCTCACACACTAGCCCCGCCCAGTCATCTATGCACTCAGGTAACAGCCATGTCACTCAGGTACACACTAGCCCCACCCCTTCACTCAATCTCACACACTAGCCCCGCCCCTTCACTCAGTCTCACACACTAGCCCCGCCCCTTCACTCAGTCTCACACACTAACCCCGCCCGGTCATCTATACACTTAGGTAACAGCCATGTCATTCAGGTATATACTAGCCCCGCCCCTTCACTCAGTCTCACACACTAGCCCCACCCCTTCACTCAGTCTCACACACTAACTCCGCCCAGTCATCTATACACTTAAGGGACAGTCTAGGCCAAAATAAACTTTCATGATTCAGATAGAGCATGTCATTTTAAACAATTTTCCAATTTACTTTAATCACCAATTTTGCTTTGTTCTCTTGGTATTCTTAGTTGAAGGCTTAACCTAGGAGGTTCATATGCTAATTTCTTAGACCTTGTAGGCCACCTCTTTTCAGAATGCATTTTAACAGTTTTGCACCACTAGAGGGTGTTAGTTCACGTATTTCATATAGATAACACTATGCTCCTGAAGTTATCTGTGAGCAGGCACTGATTGGCTAGACTGCAAGTCTGTCAAAAGAACTGAAATAAAGGGGCAGTTTGCAGAGGCTTAGATACAAGGTAATCACAGAGGTAAAAAGTATAGTAATATAACTGAGGTAAGGAGCAGTCTGCAGAGGGTGAGATACAGGGTAATCACAGAGGTAAAAAGTATATTAATATAACTGAGATAAGGAGCAGTCTGCAGAGGCTTAGATACAAGGTAATCACAGAGGTAAAAAGTATAGTAATATAACTGAGATAAGGAGCAGTCTGCAGAGGGTGAGATACAGGGTAATCACAGTGGTAAAAAGTATATTATTATAACTGTGTTGGTTATGCAAAACTGGGGAATGGGTAATAAAGGGATTATTTATCTTTTAAAACAATAGCAATTCTGGTGTAGACTGTCCCTTTAGGTAACAGCCATGTCATTCAGGTACACACTAGCCACGCCCCTTCACTCAGTCTCACACACTAACCACGCCCAGTTATCTATACACTTAGGTTACAGCCATGTCATTCAGGTACACACTAGCCCCGCCCCTTCACTCAGTCTCACACACTAACCACGCCCAGTTATCTATACACTTAGGTTACAGCCATGTCATTCAGGTACACACTAGCCACGCCCCTTCACTCAGTCTCACACACTAACCACGCCCAGTTATCTATACACTTAGGTTACAGCCATGTCATTCAGGTACACACTAGCCCCGCCCCTTCACTCAGTCTCACACACTAACCACGCCCAGTTATCTATACACTTAGGTAACAGCCATGTCACTCTTGCGCTCTGTTAATCCCGTCCCGTTAGTAAGTTTCTGTTTAGTCACGTGGTTGAAATATGTCTGTAAGTCACTTAATTAGCCCCGCCTTGATTGTCGGTGGCTCTACTCGGTTACTCACTGTCATTCATGCTAATAGCCCCGCCTGTGATCTGTCACTCTGTTTGTCCGCCCCCTTTAACTTGTCACTCTTGTTTACAGCCCCGCCTACCAATGCGCGGCACTTCCGGGATGCTCTCTGGAGGTGAGGCACTTCCGGTCGCTGGTTCCGGGGCCGGGTGACGTGGCTGAGCGGCTGTGGAAGAGCAGTAGCAGCGGAGGGAGCACTATTTTGAAGGAGGGAGCCTAAGAGCCACGTCCGCCCTGTCCTGAGCCGTCATGAGGGCGCTAAGCCTGGTACTGTTCTGCGGGGCCGCGCTGCTGCTAGTGCGGGCTGACGAGCACGAGCACACGGTAAGAGCGGGGCCTGACATTGAGGCAGGTGTCTAAGGGAAAGATGTAGGTCTGACACTGCAGCGTACAGCCACAGAGTGAGACCACGCACAGGGTTAGGCCTGAGAGAGCTGACCCAGGAGACCAGGCCTAGCACACAGGGGAGAAGCCTGGTCACTAGCACACACTGGAGAAGCCTGGTCACTAGCACACAGGGGAGAAGCCTGGTCACTAGCACACAGGGGAAGAAGCCTGGTCACTAGCACACAGGGGAGAAGCCTGGTCACTAGCACACAGGGGAAGAAGCCTGGTCACTAGCACACAAGGGAAGAAGCCTGGTCACTAGCACACAGGGGAAGAAGCCTGGTCACTAGCACACAGGGGAAGAAGCCTGGTCACTAGCACACAGGGGAAGAAGCCTGGTCACTAGCACACAGGGGGAGAAGCCTGGTCACTAGCACACAGGGGAGAAGCCTGGTCACTAGCACACAGGGGAAGAAGCCTGGTCACTAGCACACAGGGGGAGAAGCCTGGTCACTAGCACACAGGGGGAGAAGCCTGGTCACTAGCACACAGGGGAAGAAGCCTGGTCACTAGCACACAGGGGAAGAAGCCTGGTCACTAGCACACAGGGGGAGAAGCCTGGTCACTAGCACACAGGGGAAGAAGCCTGGTCACTAGCACACAGGGGAGAAGCCTGGTCACTAGCACACAGGGGAGAAGCCTGGTCACTAGCACACAGGGGGAGAAGCCTGGTCACTAGCACACAGGGGAGAAGCCTGGTCACTAGCACACAGGGGGAGAAGCCTGGTCACTAGCACACAGGGGGAGAAGCCTGGTCACTAGCACACAGTGGAGAAGCCTGGTCACTAGCACACAGGGGAAGAAGCCTGGTCACTAGCACACAGGGGAAGAAGCCTGGTCACTAGCACACAGGGGAAGAAGCCTGGTCACTAGCACACAGGGGAAGAAGCCTGGTCACTAGCACACAGGGGAAGAAGCCTGGTCACTAGCACACAGGGGAAGAAGCCTGGTCACTAGCACACAGGGGAAGAAGCCTGGTCACTAGCACACAGGGGAAGAAGCCTGGTCACTAGCACACAGGGGAAGAAGCCTGGTCACTAGCACACAGGGGAAGAAGCCTGGTCACTAGCACACAGGGGAAGAAGCCTGGTCACTAGCACACAGGGGAAGAAGCCTGGTCACTAGCACACAGGGGAAGAAGCCTGGTCACTAGCACACAGGGGAAGAAGCCTGGTCACTAGCACACAGGGGAAGAAGCCTGGTCACTAGCACACAGGGGAAGAAGCCTGGTCACTAGCACACAGGGGAAGAAGCCTGGTCACTAGCACACAGGGGAAGAAGCCTGGTCACTAGCACACAGGGGAAGAAGCCTGGTCACTAGCACACAGGGGGAGAAGCCTGGTCACTAGCACACAGGGGGAGAAGCCTGGTCACTAGCACACAGTGGAGAAGCCTGGTCACTAGCACACAGTGGAGAAGCCTGGTCACTAGCACACAGTGGAGAAGCCTGGTCACTAGCACACAGTGGAGAAGCCTGGTCACTAGCACACAGTGGAGAAGCCTGGTCACTAGCACACAGGGGAAGAAGCCTGGTCACTAGCACACAGGGGAAGAAGCCTGGTCACTAGCACACAGGGGAAGAAGCCTGGTCACTAGCACACAGGGGAAGAAGCCTGGTCACTAGCACACAGGGGAAGAAGCCTGGTCACTAGCACACAGGGGAAGAAGCCTGGTCACTAGCACACAGGGGAAGAAGCCTGGTCACTAGCACACAGGGGAAGAAGCCTGGTCACTAGCACACAGGGGAAGAAGCCTGGTCACTAGCACACAGGGGAAGAAGCCTGGTCACTAGCACACAGGGGAAGAAGCCTGGTCACTAGCACACAGGGGGAGAAGCCTGGTCACTAGCACACAGGGGGAGAAGCCTGGTCACTAGCACACAGGGGGAGAAGCCTGGTCACTAGCACACAGGGGGAGAAGCCTGGTCACTAGCACACAGGGGGAGAAGCCTGGTCACTAGCACACAGGGGGAGAAGCCTGGTCACTAGCACACAGGGGGAGAAGCCTGGTCACTAGCACACAGGGGGAGAAGCCTGGTCACTAGCACACAGGGGGAGAAGCCTGGTCACTAGCACACAGGGGGAGAAGCCTGGTCACTAGCACACAGGGGGAGAAGCCTGGTCACTAGCACACAGGGGGAGAAGCCTGGTCACTAGCACACAGGGGGAGAAGCCTGGTCACTAGCGCGCACGGGGGAGAAGCCTGGTCACTAGCGCGCACCGGGGAGAAGCCTGGTCACTAGCGCGCACCGGGGAGAAGCCTGGTCACTAGCGCGCACGGGGGAGAAGCCTGGTCACGCACTGAGTTGTATCATATTGTCCTGGGTTTGGCAGTGACATAAGTTTGCAGTGTATGATGTAGGCTCTGGTCATCGGGGCATAGTGTAATTGTGGACATCTTACATTGACACTTGTAGAGCAGGGTGATAGGGTTGTGTGTTACACACGGTGACCGCTGTAGCTCACTTTTGCTAGTACTGCTTGCATTGGTCTTGTACTGTGCAAGATGACACATGCTTATAATCTGAGTGCATTGTCCCACTATACACACAGTATGTGCTGTCCCAGGCTACGTGGACACAACCTCACATCAGGATACAAGTGTTATGTCACCAGAATCTGACAATACGTCTAAGACTGGTTCAACTGGATGGATCCCTGTTTTCATTTTCCCTAATAAATCCCCCATCTAACTCATTATGTCCTGGTTCCTAAGGTGTGTCACATTCTGTAAATAGCTACAGTATTGATGTGGTGGTGCTCTTGTTACCGTTCTCTCCAGTTTACAAACATTAGCATTTTAGTGACCCTTGACCTACAAATTAAAGGGCCATTCTAATACAAAGATTACTGATTTGTTACTAGATCATGTCATTATTGCATACGACTTCAGATTACTATATGCTTAATCCCCACAAACATTGTAGCTACTGAACAGGACGTGGGCAGTAAGCCAGTCACAGACTCCAGTCCTGGTTATTTTCTCCCAGTCAGCCACAATACTTGTGTTTAATCTCTTTACAGGGTTATGCACATAGGACTTTGAGTCATTAACTGTAATGTCATTTGTGTCTCTTTAAAGGGACACTGTACCCAAAAAAATTCTTTTGTGATTCAGATTGAGCATGACATTTTAAGCAACTTTCTAATTTACTCTTATCAAATTTTCTTCATTCTCTTGGTATCTTTATTTGAAATGCAAGAATGTAAGTTTAGATGCCGGCGCATTTTTGGTGAACAACCTAGGTTGTCCTTGTTGATTGGTGGATAAATTCATCCACCAATAAAAAAGTGCTGTCCGGAGTTCTGAACCAAAAAAAGCTTAGATACCTTCTTTTTAAAATAAAGTTAGCAAGAGAACGAAGAAAAATTGATAATAGTAGTAAATTAGAAAGTTGCTTAAAATTGCGCACACTATCTGAATTACAAAATAAAAATGTTGGGTTCAGTGTCCCTTTAAGTGCACTAGTAACTCTAGTTATGGTGGGAAATTCCTGGCAGCAAGGAGATCTGGTTATTAGTTACTTTAGTGCCTGTGCATTAGGGCAGTGTGGGCAAGGTGTAACGATTGGGTTTGCTAGGTCAGGGATAGAATCCAGTAACTTGCTTCTCTGTTGCATTTAGTGTGCATGACTGAGGGGGACATGAAACACAAATGCTTTTTTATGGTTATTGTAAACTTCTTTCCAATTTACTTCTATTAAATGTATATGAAACCCCAAAATGTTTTGTGATTCACACAGAGAATATCATTTAAAAAAAATATTATCATTCAATTGTGCTTTGTTCCATGCTATTCTTTGTTGAAGAGATACCTAGGTAGGTTTATGCTGCCATCCTAGTGCTCTTTCAAAACTGCTGCCATATAGTACCTGAGCTTATGTCCCTGCTTTTCAACAAAAGATACCAAGAAAACAAAGAAAAGTTAATAGAAGTAAATTAGAAAGTTGTTTAAAGGGACAGTCTAGTCAAAATTAAACTTTCATGATTCAGATAGGGCATGTAATTTTAAACAACTTTCTAATTTGCTTTGTTTTCTTGGTATTTGTTAAAAGCTAAACCTAGGTAGGCTCATATGCTAATTTCTAAGCCCATGAAGGCCACGTTTTCTCGAATGTTTTTTCACAGCTAGACTGTGCTAGTTTGTGTGCAATATAGATAACATTTTGCTCACTCCTATTTAGTTATTTGAGTCAGCACTGATTGGCTAAAATGTAAGTCTATCAAAAGAACTGAAATAAAGGGGGCAGTCTGCAGAGGCTTAGATACAAGGTAATCACAGAGGTAAAAAGTATATTAATATAACTGAGATAAGGAGCAGTCTGCAGAGGCTTAGATACAAGGTAATCACAGAGGTAAAAAGTATATTAATATAACTGAGATAAGGAGCAGTCTGCAGAGGTTTAGATACAGGGTAATCACAGAGGTAAGAAGTATATTAATATAACTGATATAAGGAGGCTGTCTGCAGAGGCTTAGATACAAGGTAATTACAGAGGTAAAAAGTATATTAATATAACTGAGATAAGGAGCAGTCTGCAGAGGCTTAGATACAGGGTAATCAGAGGTAAAAAGTATATTAATATAACTGAGATAAGGAGCAGTCTGCAGAGGCTTAGATACAAGGTAATCATAGAGGTAAAAACTATATTAATATAACTGAGATAAGGAGCAGTCTGTAGAGGCTTAGCTACAAGGTAATCACAGAAGTAAAAAGTATATTAATATAACTGAGATAAGGAGCAGTCTGCAGAGGCTTAGATACAGGGTAATCACAGAGGCAAAAGGTATATTAATATAACTGAGATAAGGAGCAGTCTGCAGAGGCTTAGATACAAGGTAATCACAGAGGTAAAAACTATATTAATATAACTGAGATAAGGAGCAGTCTGTAGAGGCTTAGCTACAAGGTAATCACAGAGGTAAAAAGTATATTAATATAACTGAGATAAGGAGCAGTCTGCAGAGGTTTAGATACAAGGTAATCACAGAGGTAAAAAGTATATTAATATAACTGAGATAAGGAGCAGTCTGCAGAGGCTTAGATACAAGGTAATCACAGAGGTAAAAAGTATATTAATATAACTGAGGTAAGGGGCAGTCTGCAGAGGCTTAGATACAAGGTAATCACAGAGGTAAAAAGTATATTAATATAACTGAGATAAGGAGCAGTCTGTAGAGGCTTAGCTACAAGGTAATCACAGAGGTAAAAAGTATATTAATATAACTGAGATAAGGAGCAGTCTGCAGAGGCTTAGATACAAGGTAATCACAGAGGTAAAAAGTATATTAATATAACTGAGGTAAGGGGCAGTCTGCAGAGGCTTAGATACAAGGTAATCACAAAGGTAAAAAGTATATTAATATAACTGAGATAATGGGCAGTCTGCAGAAGCTTAGCTACAGGGTAATCAGAGGTAAAACGTATATATTAATATAACTGAGATAAGGTGCAGTCTGCAGAAGCTTAGCTACAGGGTAATCAGAGGTAAAAAGTATATTAATATAACTGAGATAAGGAGCAGTCTGCAGAGGCTTAGATACAAGGTAATCACAGAAGGAAAAAGTATATTAATATGACTGAGATAAGGGGCAGTCTTCAGAGGCTTAGGTACAGGGTAATCACAGAGGTAAAAAGTATATTAATATAACAGTGATGGTTGTGCAAAACAGGGAATGGGTAATAAAGGGGATTATTTATCTTTTTGAACAATAAACATTCTGAAGTAGACTGTCCCTTTTTAAAATCGCATGATCTATCTGAATCATTAAATATTTTTGATTTCATGTTCCTTTAATTTATTTTGTTTTCTTGGTATCCTTTGATTGGCTTGGCTGTTGATTGGTAGCTGCACATATATGCCTCATGTTTTTGGCTTTATGCATTTAGCTAGTTCTCAGTGTTGTGTTGCTGCTTCTTCAACAAAGGATGCCAAGTGAATGAAGCCAATTGGATAATAAAAGTAAATTGGAGAGTTGTTTAAAATTGTTTGTTCTATCTGAATCATAAAACACGGTGCGTTCTGTCAGGTTACTAGAGTAAGACACAATTGTGACCACTTTCAGTGAAGGGTTGAGATGACACAAAATACGGACTTGTGTGTTGCAGCCTCCTGCAGTGCTATTGAGCGCAGGGTAAGTTACTGCATTACATCTGATGGATTAAACTCCATAAAATATCACTAACATTCCCGATCCTTATTTTTATATAAAGGGGACAGTTTTAAAGGGACACTGAACCCAATTTTTTTATTTTGATTCAGAAAGAGCAGCGATTTCAGACAAAAACTTCCCCAAAAGACCAGAGCATTTTTGCCATCACTACATTTAAACAGAAATAGAGCCTTTTTTTATATATATTTACCTATCAAAACTATATATATATATATATATATATATATATATATATATATATATATATATATATATATATATATATATATATATATATATATATATATATATATATATATATATATATATATATATATATATTTTAGTAGACATCCCAAAATATTGATCTAGGCCCATTTTGGTATATTTCATGCCTCCCACCTGACACATCCCACCCCGTGATCCCTCCCTGACCCCTCTCAAGCAGCTCTCTTCCCTCCCCCACCCCCAAAGGTCACCCTCATATTAAGTACTGGCAGAAAGTCTGCCAGTTTAAAAAAATAATAAAAAATATATATATACTACATTTTTATTTTTATATATATTTTCTGCAGTGTAGGTTTGCCAACAGCTCTCTAACTTCCCTCCTCTACCTATTAGCCGTCATCTGCCAGTACCCAGTTTGACCTCATTTTCCCCATTTTTTTTTCTGCAGTGTAGCTGCCCCGCTCCCTCATTACCATACCCACCTCCCAGATCCCTTTCCCTCAATTGATCCCACATAGGATCCCCCTTATTGCTCCTCCTTCCCCCTCACTGACGCAACTTTTTTGTTTTTTTCTCCCTTGCCTGTGGCGCGGCGTGGCAGTCCCACCTGCTACCGTCATCCTCCAGCCCCCCCGCCCACCTGCCTCCCTCCTTAACCTCCCACCCACCAACGATCGGCACCACCGCTGTCTGATACAGAGAGGGCCACTCTGCAACTCTGTTTCTGCAGTGCCCCACTCGTGGGGCGTGCAGAAATAGCGCAATCTCACTATTTTAGTATGGGGCTGGTCGTTAATGGGTTAAGCAACTTTCTAATTTACTCCTATTAATTTTTCTTTGTTCTCTTGGTATCTTTATTTGAAAAAGCAGGAATGAAAGCTTAGGAGCCGGCAAATTTTTGGTTTAGCACCTGGGTAGAGCTTACTGATTGGTGGCTACATTTAGACACCAATCAGCAAGAGCTACCCAGGTGTTGAACCTAAAATGGGCCTGCTTGTAAGCTTACAATCCTGCTTTTTTGAATAAAGATACCAAAATAATTAAGAAAATGTAATAGGAATAAATTTGAAAAAATGCTTAAAATTGCTGCTCTATCTGAATTATAAGAGAAAAATTGGCTTCAGTGTCTAAGGATATTAGCTGATTATTTAATCTATCAACAAGTGAAAGTATTTGTCGTACTTCCTCATGTTTACTTGTTGTTTATTTCTATATTTACATCTCAGATTGACACATTTATTTCAATGTGTAGACCAGGAATAGTGATGTTGGAAGAGTAAACAAATCATTCCTATTAGGGTTTCTGGTGCTTTGCATTGGTGTATGTACCCTCTCACTGCTTACTGCACACCTAGTGTATGTACCTTCTCCCTAGGTTGCTCACTGCAAACCTAGTGTGTGTATGTATGTGCTCTCTCCCTAGGTTGCTCACTGCACACCTAGTGTATGTATGTGCTCTCTCCCTAGGTTGCTCACTGCACACCTAGTGTATGTATGTGCTCTCTCCCTAGGTTGCTCACTGCACACCTAGTGTATGTATGTGCTCTCTCCCTAGGTTGCTCACTGCACACCTAGTGTATGTATGTGCTCTCTCCCTAGGTTGCTCACTGCACACCTAGTGTATGTATGTGCTCTCTCCCTAGGTTGCTCACTGCACACCTAGTGTATGTATGTGCTCTCTCCCTAGGTTGCTCACTGCACACCTAGTGTATGTATGTATGTGCCCTCTCCCTAGGTTGCTCACTGCACACCTAGTGTATGTATGTGCTCTCTCCCTAGGTTGCTCACTGCACACCTAGTGTATGTATGTGCCCTCTCCCTAGGTTGCTCACTGCACACCTAGTGTATGTATGTGCTCTCTCCCTAGGTTGCTAACTGCACACCTAGTGTATATATGTATGTGCCTTCTCCCTAGGTTGCTCACTGCACACCTAGTGTATGTATGTGCCCTCTCCCTAGGTTGCTCACTGCACACCTAGTGTATGTATGTATGTGCCCTCTCCTTAGGTTGCTCACTGCACACCTAGTGTATGTATGTGCCCTCTCCCTAGGTTGCTCACTACACACCTAGTGTATGTATGTGCCCTCTCCTAGGTTGCTCACTGCACACCTAGTGTATATATGTATGTGCCCTCTCCCTAGGTTGCTCACTGCACACCTAGTGTATGTATGTGCCCTCTCCCTAGGTTGCTCACTGCACACCTAGTGTATGTATGTGCTCTCTCCCTAGGTTGCTCACTGCACACCTAGTGTATATATGTATGTGCCTTCTCCCTAGGTTGCTCACTGCACACCTAGTGTATGTATGTATGTGCCCTCTCCTAGGTTGCTCACTGCACACCTAGTGTATATATGTATGTGCCCTCTCCCTAGGTTGCTCACTGCACACCTAGTGTATGTATGTGCCCTCTCCCTAGGTTGCTCACTGCACACCTAGTGTATGTATGTGCCCTCTCCCTAGGTTGCTCACTGCACACCTAGTGTATGTATGTGCCCTCTCCCTAGGTTGCTCACTGCACACCTAGTGTATGTATGTGCCCTCTCCCTAGGTTGCTCACTGCACACCTAGTGTATGTATGTGCTCTCTCCCTAGGTTGCTCACTGCACACCTAGTGTATGTATGTGCTCTCTCCCTAGGTTGCTCACTGCACACCTAGTGTATGTATGTGCCCTCTCCTAGGTTGCTCACTGCACACCTAGTGTATATATGTATGTGCCTTCTCCCTAGGTGGCTCACTGCACACCTAGTGTATATATGTATGTGCCCTCTCCCTAGGTTGCTCACTGCACACCTAGTGTATATATGTATGTGCCCTCTCCCTAGGTTGCTCACTGCACACCTAGTGTATGTATGTGCCCTCTCCCTAGGTTGCTCACTGCACACCTAGTGTATGTATGTGCCCTCTCCCTAGGTTGCTCACTGCACACCTAGTGTATGTATGTGCCCTCTCCCTAGGTTGCTCACTGCACACCTAGTGTATGTATGTGCCCTCTCCCTAGGTTGCTCACTGCACACCTAGTGTATGTATGTGCTCTCTCCCTAGGTTGCTCACTGCACACCTAGTGTATGTATGTATGTATGTGCCTTCTCCCTAGGTTGCTCACTGCACACCTAGTGTATGTATGTGCCCTCTCCCTAGGTTGGTCACTGCACACCTAGTGTGTGTATGTATGTGCTCTCTCCCTAGGTTGCTCACTGCACACCTAGTGTATGTATGTGCTCTCTCCCTAGGTTGCTCACTGCATACCTAGTGTATGTATGTGCCTTCTCCCTAGGTTGCTCACTGCACACCTAGTGTATGTATGTGCCTTCTCCCTAGGTTGGTCACTGCACACCTAGTGTGTGTATGTATGTGCTCTCTCCCTAGGTTGCTCACTGCACACCTAGTGTATGTATGTGCTCTCTCCCTAGGTTGCTCACTGCACACCTAGTGTATGTATGTGCCCTCTCCCTAGGTTGCTCACTGCACACCTAGTGTATGTATGTGCCCTCTCCCTAGGTTGCTCACTGCACACCTAGTGTATGTATGTATGTATGTGCCCTCTCCCTAGGTTGCTCACTGCACACCTAGTGTATGTATGTGCCTTCTCCCTAGGTTGCTCACTGCACACCTAGTGTATGTATGTGCCCTCTCCCTAGGTTGCTCACTGCACACCTAGTGTATGTATGTATGTGCCCTCTCCCTAGGTTGCTCACTGCACACCTAGTGTATGTATGTGCCCTCTCCCTAGGTTGCTCACTGCACACCTAGTGTATGTATGTGCTCTCTCCCTAGGTTGCTCACTGCACACCTAGTGTGTGTATGTATGTGCTCTCTCCCTAGGTTGGTCACTGCACACCTAGTGTGTGTATGTATGTGCCCTCTCCCTAGGTTGCTCACTGCACACCTAGTATTTGTATGTGCTCTCTCCCTAGGTTGCTCACTGCACACCTAGTGTGTGTATGTATGTGCCCTCTCTCTAGGTTTCTCACTGCACACCTAGTGTATGTATGTGTGTATGTGCCCTCTCCCTAAGTTGCTCACTGCACACCTAGTGTATGTATGTATGTGCCCTCTCCCTAGGTTGCTCACGTGAAGGCACGGTTATTAGGGGTAATGCGCCATCTCGGCTGCTCTAGTGAAGGCAAGGTTATTAGGGGGAATGCGCCATATCGGCTGCTCTAGTGAAGGCACGGTTATTAGGGGGAATGCGCCATATCGGCTGCTCTAGTGAAGGCACGGTTATTAGGGGGAATGTGCCATATTGGCTGCTCAGGTGAAGGCACGGTTATTAGGGGGAATGCGCTATATATCGGCTGCTCAGGTGAAGGCACGGTTATTAGGGGGAATGCGCTATATATCGGCTGCTCAGGTGAAGGCACGGTTATTAGGGGGAATGCGCTATATATCGGCTGCTCAGGTGAAGGCACGGTTATTAGGGGGAATGCGCTATATATCGGCTGCTCAGGTGAAGGCACGGTTATTAGGGGGAATGCGCTATATATCGGCTGCTCAGGTGAAGGCACGGTTATTAGGGGGAATGCGCTATATATCGGCTGCTCAGGTGAAGGCACGGTTATTAGGGGGAATGCGCTATATATCGGCTGCTCAGGTGAAGGCACGGTTATTAGGGGGAATGCGCTATATATCGGCTGCTCAGGTGAAGGCACGGTTATTAGGGGGAATGCGCTATATATCGGCTGCTCAGGTGAAGGCACGGTTATTAGGGGGAATGCGCTATATATCGGCTGCTCAGGTGAAGGCACGGTTATTAGGGGGAATGCGCTATATATCGGCTGCTCAGGTGAAGGCACGGTTATTAGGGGGAATGCGCTATATATCGGCTGCTCAGGTGAAGGCACGGTTATTAGGGGGAATGCGCTATATATCGGCTGCTCAGGTGAAGGCACGGTTATTAGGGGGAATGCGCTATATATCGGCTGCTCAGGTGAAGGCACGGTTATTAGGGGGAATGCGCTATATATCGGCTGCTCAGGTGAAGGCACGGTTATTAGGGGGAATGCGCTATATATCGGCTGCTCAGGTGAAGGCACGGTTATTAGGGGGAATGCGCTATATATCGGCTGCTCAGGTGAAGGCACGGTTATTAGGGGGAATGCGCTATATATCGGCTGCTCAGGTGAAGGCACGGTTATTAGGGGGAATGCGCTATATATCGGCTGCTCAGGTGAAGGCACGGTTATTAGGGGGAATGCGCTATATATCGGCTGCTCAGGTGAAGGCACGGTTATTAGGGGGAATGCGCTATATATCGGCTGCTCAGGTGAAGGCACGGTTATTAGGGGGAATGCGCTATATATCGGCTGCTCAGGTGAAGGCACGGTTATTAGGGGGAATGCGCTATATATCGGCTGCTCAGGTGAAGGCACGGTTATTAGGGGGAATGCGCTATATATCGGCTGCTCAGGTGAAGGCACGGTTATTAGGGGGAATGCGCTATATATCGGCTGCTCAGGTGAAGGCACGGTTATTAGGGGGAATGCGCTATATATCGGCTGCTCAGGTGAAGGCACGGTTATTAGGGGGAATGCGCTATATATCGGCTGCTCAGGTGAAGGCACGGTTATTAGGGGGAATGCGCTATATATCGGCTGCTCAGGTGAAGGCACGGTTATTAGGGGGAATGCGCTATATATCGGCTGCTCAGGTGAAGGCACGGTTATTAGGGGGAATGCGCTATATATCGGCTGCTCAGGTGAAGGCACGGTTATTAGGGGGAATGCGCTATATATCGGCTGCTCAGGTGAAGGCACGGTTATTAGGGGGAATGCGCTATATATCGGCTGCTCAGGTGAAGGCACGGTTATTAGGGGGAATGCGCTATATATCGGCTGCTCAGGTGAAGGCACGGTTATTAGGGGGAATGCGCTATATATCGGCTGCTCAGGTGAAGGCACGGTTATTAGGGGGAATGCGCTATATATCGGCTGCTCAGGTGAAGGCACGGTTATTAGGGGGAATGCGCTATATATCGGCTGCTCAGGTGAAGGCACGGTTATTAGGGGGAATGCGCTATATATCGGCTGCTCAGGTGAAGGCACGGTTATTAGGGGGAATGCGCTATATATCGGCTGCTCAGGTGAAGGCACGGTTATTAGGGGGAATGCGCTATATATCGGCTGCTCAGGTGAAGGCACGGTTATTAGGGGGAATGCGCTATATATCGGCTGCTCAGGTGAAGGCACGGTTATTAGGGGGAATGCGCTATATATCGGCTGCTCAGGTGAAGGCACGGTTATTAGGGGGAATGCGCTATATATCGGCTGCTCAGGTGAAGGCACGGTTATTAGGGGGAATGCGCTATATATCGGCTGCTCAGGTGAAGGCACGGTTATTAGGGGGAATGCGCTATATATCGGCTGCTCAGGTGAAGGCACGGTTATTAGGGGGAATGCGCTATATATCGGCTGCTCAGGTGAAGGCACGGTTATTAGGGGGAATGCGCTATATATCGGCTGCTCAGGTGAAGGCACGGTTATTAGGGGGAATGCGCTATATATCGGCTGCTCAGGTGAAGGCACGGTTATTAGGGGGAATGCGCTATATATCGGCTGCTCAGGTGAAGGCACGGTTATTAGGGGGAATGCGCTATATATCGGCTGCTCAGGTGAAGGCACGGTTATTAGGGGGAATGCGCTATATATCGGCTGCTCAGGTGAAGGCACGGTTATTAGGGGGAATGCGCTATATATCGGCTGCTCAGGTGAAGGCACGGTTATTAGGGGGAATGCGCTATATATCGGCTGCTCAGGTGAAGGCACGGTTATTAGGGGGAATGCGCTATATATCGGCTGCTCAGGTGAAGGCACGGTTATTAGGGGGAATGCGCTATATATCGGCTGCTCAGGTGAAGGCACGGTTATTAGGGGGAATGCGCTATATATCGGCTGCTCAGGTGAAGGCACGGTTATTAGGGGGAATGCGCTATATATCGGCTGCTCAGGTGAAGGCACGGTTATTAGGGGGAATGCGCTATATATCGGCTGCTCAGGTGAAGGCACGGTTATTAGGGGGAATGCGCTATATATCGGCTGCTCAGGTGAAGGCACGGTTATTAGGGGGAATGCGCTATATATCGGCTGCTCAGGTGAAGGCACGGTTATTAGGGGGAATGCGCTATATATCGGCTGCTCAGGTGAAGGCACGGTTATTAGGGGGAATGCGCTATATATCGGCTGCTCAGGTGAAGGCACGGTTATTAGGGGGAATGCGCTATATATCGGCTGCTCAGGTGAAGGCACGGTTATTAGGGGGAATGCGCTATATATCGGCTGCTCAGGTGAAGGCACGGTTATTAGGGGGAATGCGCTATATATCGGCTGCTCAGGTGAAGGCACGGTTATTAGGGGGAATGCGCTATATATCGGCTGCTCAGGTGAAGGCACGGTTATTAGGGGGAATGCGCTATATATCGGCTGCTCAGGTGAAGGCACGGTTATTAGGGGGAATGCGCTATATATCGGCTGCTCAGGTGAAGGCACGGTTATTAGGGGGAATGCGCTATATATCGGCTGCTCAGGTGAAGGCACGGTTATTAGGGGGAATGCGCTATATATCGGCTGCTCAGGTGAAGGCACGGTTATTAGGGGGAATGCGCTATATATCGGCTGCTCAGGTGAAGGCACGGTTATTAGGGGGAATGCGCTATATATCGGCTGCTCAGGTGAAGGCACGGTTATTAGGGGGAATGCGCTATATATCGGCTGCTCAGGTGAAGGCACGGTTATTAGGGGGAATGCGCTATATATCGGCTGCTCAGGTGAAGGCACGGTTATTAGGGGGAATGCGCTATATATCGGCTGCTCAGGTGAAGGCACGGTTATTAGGGGGAATGCGCTATATATCGGCTGCTCAGGTGAAGGCACGGTTATTAGGGGGAATGCGCTATATATCGGCTGCTCAGGTGAAGGCACGGTTATTAGGGGGAATGCGCTATATATCGGCTGCTCAGGTGAAGGCACGGTTATTAGGGGGAATGCGCTATATATCGGCTGCTCAGGTGAAGGCACGGTTATTAGGGGGAATGCGCTATATATCGGCTGCTCAGGTGAAGGCACGGTTATTAGGGGGAATGCGCTATATATCGGCTGCTCAGGTGAAGGCACGGTTATTAGGGGGAATGCGCTATATATCGGCTGCTCAGGTGAAGGCACGGTTATTAGGGGGAATGCGCTATATATCGGCTGCTCAGGTGAAGGCACGGTTATTAGGGGGAATGCGCTATATATCGGCTGCTCAGGTGAAGGCACGGTTATTAGGGGGAATGCGCTATATATCGGCTGCTCAGGTGAAGGCACGGTTATTAGGGGGAATGCCTGGGCACCACATGAGTTGCAATAGCATCTAAATCTGTGTTATCAGTGGTGTATAATGATTTGCGAGTCTCCATATGAGCACTTTACATCAAATACATTGTGAAAGCTTTGATGTGAAATATGTATGTTTAGGTGAAGGGAAATTTGTTTTTCTAAGTAAATATTTAATCCCTTAAACCAGTAACTGTGCATTCACCTGTAGTTCCCTCTTGGCACAACCAGATCCTCACTGCTAGAGCTTTAGGTGGCTACTAAACCTAGAGATGAACAAATCTCATGTTATTTATATGCAAGAGCACTAGAGGGCAGCACTATTTCCTGTCATGCCATGTTATTTATATGCAAGAGCACTAGAGGGCAGCACTATTTCCTGTCATGCTATGTTATTTATATGCAAGAGCACTAGAGGGCAGCACTATTTCCTGTCATGCTATGTTATTTATATGCAAGAGCACTAGAGGGCAGCACTATTTCCTGTCATGCTATGTTATTTATATGCAAGAGCACTAGAGGGCAGCACTATTTCCTGTCATGCTATGTTATTTATATGCAAGAGCACTAGAGGGCAGCACTATTTCCTGTCATGCTATGTTATTTATATGCAAGAGCACTAGAGGGCAGCACTATTTCCTGTCATGCTATGTTATTTATATGCAAGAGCACTAGAGGGCAGCACTATTTCCTGTCATGCCATGTTTATATGCAAGAGCACTAGAGGGCAGCACTATTTCCTGTCATGCTATGTTATTTATATGCAAGAGCACTAGAGGGCAGCACTATTTCCTGTCATGCCATGCTATTTATATGCAAGAGCACTAGAGGGCAGCACTATTTCCTGTCATGCCATGCTATTTATATGCAAGAGCACTAGAGGGCAGCACTATTTCCTGTCATGCCATGCTATTTATATGCAAGAGCACTAGAGGGAAGCACTATTTCCTGTTATGCCATGTTTATATGCAAGAGCACTAGAGGGAAGCACTATTTCCTGTCATGCCATGTTATTTATATGCAAGAGCACTAGAGGGCAGCACTATTTCCTGTCATGCCATGTTATTTATATGCAAGAGCACTAGAGGGAAGCACTATTTCCTGTCATGCCATGTTATTTATATGCAAGAGCACTAGAGGGCAGCACTATTTCCTGTCATGCCATGTTATTTATATGCAAGAGCACTAGAGGGAAGCACTATTTCCTGTCATGCCATGTTTATATGCAAGAGCACTAGAGGGCAGCACTATTTCATGTCATGCAGTGCTCCAGGCTCCTACCTAGGCATCTCAACAAAGGATACCATGGGAACAAAGTACATTTGATAAAAGGACTTTTGAGACTTTTTTTATTGTTTGCTCTGTCTGAGTCACTAAAGAAAATGTTTGTTTTATATCCCTTTTTAAGAAGAGATATCTGTACTTGTCTTTTGCAGCACACTATATTAATTTTGTCCACAATGGACTTGATTATTGTAAACATAGTTGAGTCCAACAGAACAAACATGGGTGTACTTGTCTGGGAACACAAACGTTGCGTTTAGTGCGCACTAAATATTAGCATTCTGTGACAGACGCTTGTGTTGTGCATGAATCATTTTATCTAGTACATTGTGTAGCTGGCATTACTGAGGGGCTTGCAAGATGACTGCCTCACCCTTTCACTGCTCCTGAACTCTTCTAGGAAATAACATAAAATCATAGGCTACCAGTCAAAATACACAAAAATACCACTTCCTCTCAAGAAATCACAAAAGCAAAAAACAGACTAGTACAGCTGTTTCACATATTTGAGACACTATATAGGCAAGTTGGATTGCACAGTTTTTCAACTTTCACTCAGCCAAAATGGAAGAAGTTTGCGGTCTTCTTTGTCAGCACAGTCTCAATGATCTGTTCCAACATATCAGTAGCAACCAACACTCTAACAGGACTTATAAGGCCCTGAAACAATTCCTCCTCATACTCGACAAGCTTTAATTGCATTGATGAAATCATCATACAAACAATAAAAAAAGCTATGTGCCACAACTTATGTGGATCCATGCCCAACATGTTTTTTTTAATAGAATGCATGGACCTCATTGCACCAGTCCTCACCAAAATTACTCTGTGCTCTCTGCAAACAGGGACCTTTCCAACATCATTAAAACAAGCACTTCTCCATCCTCTCTGGATCTTTACTGCATTGAAAATTACAGGCCTATCTCCAACCTTCATTGAAAAAGTTGTTTTAACCCAACTAGAAACATGGCCATCAACAAACCATATTTGATTCATTACAGTCAGGATTCAGGACAAGGCATACTACTGAAACTGCCCTGGTACAGGTACTAAAGATCTCCTTGACCTCTCTGCTTCATTTGTTACCGTGGACTATGGCATTTTACTAAACCGCTTGCAAGATGTCTGTTGGCTGAGTGGTACAGTTCTAGGATGTTATAATCATTTGTCGGACAGAACCCAGTGTGTGTCATCTGGAGTATACACCTCTACACCTGTCCCCTTGGCATGTGGAGTCCCACAAGGTTCTCTCTTATTTACCATTGTCTTTGCAGTGTATATGCTTCCAATGGGAGATATTGTAAGGCACCATGGCCTCAGCTACCACTTATGCAGATGACACACAACATCTTCAAGCCAAACTCAAATGTTCCAGTAGAAGCAGTGAATACATGTCTTTCTGATCTCTTGGAATGGATGAGTGTCAGTTAGTTGATACTAAACCCAAACAAAAGTACTTGTGATGGGTAGAGATAGTATAACTACACTACAGCGAGATCATCAAATTGATCTAGAATGAGGATTAAAACTACGAACCTCAAATCTAGTAAGAAATCTTGGTTTCTTTCATGTAATTAGCAAGAGTCCATGAACTAGTGACGTATGGGATATACATTCCTACCAGGAGGGGCAAAGTTTCCCAAACCTCAAAATGCCTATAAATACACCCCTCACCACACCCACAATTCAGTTTTACAAACTTTGCCTCCGATGGAGGTGGTGAAGTAAGTTTGTGCTAGATTCTACGTTGATATGCGCTCCGCAGCAAGTTGGAGCCCGGTTTTCCTCTCAGCGTGCAGTGAATGTCAGAGGGATGTGAGGAGAGTATTGCCTATTTGAATGCAGTGATCTCCTTCTACGGGGTCTATTTCATAGGTTCTCTGTTATCGGTCGTAGAGATTCATCTCTTACCTCCCTTTTCAGATCGACGATATACTCTTATATATACCATTACCTCTGCTGATTCTCGTTTCAGTACTGGTTTGGCTTTCTACAAACATGTAGATGAGTGTCCTGGGGTAAGTAAATCTTATTTTCTGTGACACTCTAAGCTATGGTTGGGCACTTTGTTTATAAAGTTCTAAATATATGTATTCAAACATTTATTTGCCTTGACTCAGAATGTTCAACTTTCCTTATTTTTCAGACAGTCAGTTTCATATTTGGGATTATGCATTTGAATTAATTTTTTCTTACCTTCAAAAATTTGACTCTTTTTTTTCCCTGTGGGCTGTTAGGCTCGCGGGGGCTGAAAATGCTTCATTTTATTGCGTCATTCTTGGCGCGGACTTTTTTGGCGCAAAAATTCTTTTCCGTTTCCGGCGTCATACGTGTCGCCGGAAGTTGCCTCATTTTTTGACGTTATTTTGCGCCAAAAATGTCGGCGTTCCGGATGTGGCGTCATTTTTGGCGCCAAAAGCATTTAGGCGCCAAATAATGTGGGCGTCTTATTTGGCGCTAAAAAATATGGGCGTCGCTTTTGTCTCCACATTATTTAAGTCTCATTTTTCTTTGCTTCTGGTTGCTAGAAGCTTGTTCTTTGGCATTTTTTCCCATTCCTGAAACTGTCATTTAAGGAATTTGATCAATTTTGCTTTATATGTTGTTTTTTCTCTTACATATTGCAAGATGTCTCACGTTGCATCTGAGTCAGAAGATACTACAGGAAAATCGCTGTCTAGTGCTGGATCTACCAAAGCTAAGTGTATCTGCTGTAAACTTTTGGTAGCTATTCCTCCGGCTGTTGTTTGTATTAATTGTCATGACAAACTTGTTAATGCAGATATTTCCTTTAGTAAAGTACCATTGTCTGTTGCAGTTCCTTCAACATCTAAGGTGCAGAATGTTCCTGATAACATAAGAGATTTTGTTTCTGAATCCATCAAGAAGGCTATGTCTGTTATTTCTCCTTCTAGTAAACGTAAAAAATCTTTTAAAACTTCTCTCCCTACAGATGAATTTTTAAATGAACATCATCATTCTGATTCTGATGACTCTTCTGGTTCAGAGGATTCTGTTTCAGAGATTGATGCTGATAAATCTTCATATTTATTTAAAATGGAATTTATTCGTTCTTTACTTAAAGAAGTATTAATTGCTTTAGAAATAGAGGATTCTGGTCCTCTTGATACTAATTCGAAACGTTTAGATAAGGTATTTAAATCTCCTGTGGTTATTCCAGAAGTTTTTCCTGTTCCTAATGCTCTTTCTGCAGTAATTTCCAAAGAATGGGATAAATTGGGTAATTCATTTACTCCTTCTAAACGTTTTAAGCAATTATATCCTGTTCCGTCTGACAGGTTAGAATTTTGGGACAAAATCCCTAAAGTTGATGGGGCTATTTCTACCCTTGCTAAACGTACTACCATTCCTACGTCAGATGGTACTTCGTTTAAAGATCCTTTTGGTTGGAAACTTTAGCGCAACAAGTAACAAATCATGATTCTCATTATATTATTATTCTTCTTCAGCATGCTAATAATTTTATCTGTGATGCCATTTTTGATATTATCAGAGTTGATGTCAGGTTTATGTCTCTAGCTATTTTAGCTAGAAGAGCTTTATGGCTTAAGACTTGGAATGCTGATATGGCTTCTAAATCAACTCTACTTTCCATTTCTTTCCAGGGTAACAAATTATTTGGTTCTCAGTTGGATTCTATTATCTCAACTGTTACTGGTGGGAAAGGAACTTTTTTACCACAGGATAAAAAATCTAAAGGTAAAAACAGGGCTAATAAATCGTTTTCGTTCCTTTCGTTTCAACAAAGAACAAAAGCCTGATCCTTCATCCTCAGGAGCAGTTTCAGTTTGGAAACCATCTCCAGTCTGGAATAAATCCAAGCCTGCTAGAAAGGCAAAGCCTGCTTCTAAGTCCACATGAAGGTGCGGCCCTCATTCCAGCTCAGCTGGTAGGGGGCAGGTTATGTTTTTTCAAAGAAATTTGGATCAATTCTGTTCACAATCTTTGGATTCAGAACATTGTTTCAGAAGGGTACAGAATTGGTTTCAATATGAGACCTCCTGCAAAGAGATTTTTTCTTTCCCGTGTCCCAGTAAATCCAGTGAAAGCTCAAGCATTTCTGAATTGTGTTTCAGATCTAGAGTTGGCTGGAGTAATTATGCCAGTTCCAGTTCCGGAACAGGGGATGGGGTTTTATTCAAATCTCTTCATTGTACCAAAGAAGGAGAATTCCTTCAGACCAGTTCTGGATCTAAAAATATTGAAGTTATGTAAGGATACCAACGTTCAAGATGGTAACTGTAAGGACTATCTTGCCTTTTGTTCAGCAAGGGAATTATATGTCCACAATAGATTTACAGGATGCATATCTGCATATTCCGATTCATCCAGATCATTATCAGTTCCTGAGGTTCTCTTTTCTGGACAAGCATTACCAGTTTGTGGCTCTACCGTTTGGCCTAGCTACAGCTCCAAGAATTTTTACAAAGGTTCTCGGTGCCCTTCTGTCTGTAATCAGAGAACAGGGTATTGTGGTATTTCCTTATTTGGACGATATCTTGGTACTTGCTCAGTCTTTACATTTAGCAGAATCTCATACGAATCGACTTGTGTTGTTTCTTCAAGATCATGGTTGGAGGATCAATTTACCAAAAAGTTCTTTGATTCCTCAGACAAGGGTAACCTTTCTGGGTTTCCAGATAGATTCAGTGTCCATGACTCTGTCTTTAACAGACAAGAGACGTCTAAAATTGATTGCAGCTTGTCAAAACCTTCAGTCACATCGGACGCGATCCCCTTTGCTCGTTTTCACATGCGACCTCTTCAGCTCTGTATGCTGAATCAATGGTGCAAGGATTACACAAAGATATCTCAATTAATATCTTTAAAACCGATTGTTCGACACTCTCTAACGTGGTGGACAGATCACCATCGTTAAATTCAGGGGGCTTCTTTTGTGCTTCCGACCTGGACTGTAATTTCAACAGATGCAAGTCTCACAGGTTGGGGAGCTGTGTAGGGATCTCTGACGGCACAAGGAGTTTGGGAATATCAGGAGGTGAGATTACCGATCAATATTTTGGAACTCTGTGCAATTTTCAGAGCTCTTCAGTTTTGGCCTCTTCTGAAGAGAGAATCGTTCATTTGTTTTCAGACAGACAATGTCACAACTGTGGCATACATCAATCATCAAGGAGGGACTCAGTCCTCTGGCTATGAAAGAAGTATCTCGAATTTTGGTTTGGGCGGAATCCAGCTCCTGTCTAATCTCTGCGGTTCATATCCCAGGTATAGACAATTGGGAAGCGGATTATCTCAGTCGCCAAACGTTGCATCCGGGCGAATGGTCTCTTCACCCAGAGGTATTTCTTCAGATTGTTCAAATGTGGGAACTTCCAGAAATAGATCTGATGGCGTCTCATCTAAACAAGAAACTTCCCAGGTATCTGTCCAGATCCCGGGATCCTCAGGCAGAGGCAGTGGATGCATTATCACTTCCTTGGAAGTATCATCCTGCCTATATCTTTCCGCCTCTAGTTCTTCTTCCAAGAGTAATCTCCAAGATTCTGAAGGAATGCTCGTTTGTTCTGCTGGTAGCTCCGGCATGGCCTCACAGGTTTTGGTATGCGGATCTTGTCCGGATGGCCTCTTACCAACCGTGGACTCTTCCGTTAAGACCAGACCTTCTGTCTCAAGGTCCTTTTCTTCTGTTAAGTGTGATCAGTCCACGGGTCATCATTACTTGTGGGATATTAACTGCTCCCCTACAGGAAGTGCAAGAGGATTCACCCAGCAGAGTTGCTATATAGCTCCTCCCCTCTACGTCACCTCCAGTCATTCTCTTGCACCCAACGACTAGATAGGATGTGTGAGAGGACTATGGTGATATATTTAGTTTTTATATCTTCAATCAAAAGTTTGTTATTTTATAATAGCACCGGAGTGTGTTATTCCTTCTCTGGTAGAATTTGAAGAAGAATCTACCTGAGTTTTTCTATGATTTTAGCCGGAGTAGTTAAGATCATATTGCTGTTTCTCGGCCATCTGAGGAGTGAGGTAAACTTCAGATCAGGGGACAGCAGGCAGATTAATCTGCAAAGAGGTATGTAGCAGTTTATTATTTTCTGACATGGAATTGATGAGAAAATCCTGCCATACCGTTATAATGTAAACTCAGCCTTGAATGCAGTAGATGTAGCTGATATCAGGCTGTCATGTATGTATATTTTACACTTCAGTTTTCTGGGAAATGGTACTTCTCTGGCTTTTAAACTGTATACATAGACTTAACCTATTTTGCAGGGACTTGCAATAGGTTTTAAATGACAATTAATTATTGAGGTAAAATGTTTTTTTGCTGGCATGTAAAAACGTTTTTTTCTCTGAGGTACTGGGTGAAAAAATGTTTTGGGCACTTTTTTTCCACTTGGCAATAGTTTTGATTTAAATTAGAGCAGTTCACTGATCCCTCTCACTGTTATGTGTGTGGGGGAGGGGCCATTTTGGTGCTTTCACTATGCATCAGAAAAACTCAGTCAGAGGTTCATTTTCTTCCTGCATGATCCGGTTCATCTCTACAGAGTTCAGGGATCTCAAGAGTCTTTTTTGAGGGAAGTAATCATACAGCAGAGCTGTGCTGATTGTATTGACTGTGATATAAAAAACGTTTATTTGTGTATTTTTTTTCTGCTGCCTGGGTTAGTTATCATTTGCTGAGGGGAACAATCCTTTGCTAAAACTGTATATTCTGACAAAGATTGATGCTATAACTTAATTATTTTATCTGTTATAATATTTTTCTGTGCTTCTTAAAGGCACAGTTCGTTTTCATATTATTTGTAAATTACTTTGAAAAGTATTTCCAAGTTGCTGTTTATTTGCTAGTGTGTTAAACATGTCTGATTCAGAGGAAGATATCTGTGCTATATGTGTTAATGCCAAAGTGGAGCCCAATAGAAATTTATGTACTAAATGTATTGATGCTACTTTAAAAAATAGTCAATCTGTACAAATTGAACATATTTCACCAAACAACGAGGGGAGAGTTATGCCGACTAACTCGCCTCACGTGTCAGTACCTGCATCTCCCGCTCAGGAGGTGCGTGATATTGTAGCGCCGAGTGTATCTGGGCGGCCATTACAAATCACATTACAAGATATGGCTACTGTTATGACTGAAGTTTTGGCTAAACTACCAGAACTAAGAGGTAAACGTGATCACTCTGGGATGAGAACAGAGTGCGCTGATAATGCAAGGGCCATGTCTGATACTGCGTCACAGTTTGCAGAACATGAAGACGGAGAGCTTCATTCTGTGGGTGACGGTTCTGATCCAAATAAACTGGACTCAGACATTTCAAATTTTAAATTTAAGCTTGAGAACCTCCGTGTGTTACTAGGGGAGGTATTAGCGGCTCTGAATGATTGTAACACAGTTGCAATCCCAGAAAAAATGTGTAGGTTGGATAAATATTTTGCGGTACCGACGAGTACTGACGTTTTTCCTATACCTAAGAGACTTACTGACATTGTTACTAAGGAGTGGGATAGACCCGGTGTGCCTTTCTCACCCCCTCCTATATTCAGAAAAATGTTTCCAATAGACGCCGCCACACGGGACTTATGGCAAATGGTCCCTAAGGTGGAGGGAGCAGTTTCTACTTTAGCTAAGCGTACCACTATCCCAGTGGAGGATAGCTGTGCTTTTTCAGATCCAATGGATAAAAAATTAGAGGGTTACCTTAAGAAAATGTTTGTTCAACAAGGGTTTATATTGCAACCTCTTGCATGTATTGCGCCTGTCACGGCTGCAGCAGCATTTTGGTTTGAGTCTCTGGAAGAGACACTTCAATCATCCACACTAGATGACATCACACACAAACTTAAATTCCTTAAGTTAGCTAATTCATTTATTTCAGATGCCGTAGTACATTTAACTAAACTTGCGGCTAAAAATTCAGGATTCGCCATTCAGGCACGCAGAGCTCTGTGGCTAAAATCCTGGTCAGCTGATGTTACGTCTAAATCTAAATTGCTTAATATTCCTTTCAAAGGGCAGACCTTATTCGGGCCCGGCTTGAAAGAGATTATTGATGACATTACAGGAGGTAAAGGTCATGCCCTGCCTCAGGACAAGGCCAAAGCCAAGGCTAGACAGTCTAATTTTCGTTCCTTTTGTAATTTCAAAGCAGGAGCAGCATCAACTTCCTCTGCACCAAAACAGGAAGGAGCTGTTGCTCGCTACAGACAAGGCTGGAAACCTAACCAGTCCTGGAACAGGGGCAAACAGGCCAGAAAACCTGCTGCTGCCCCTAAGACAGCATGAATTGAGGGCCCCCGATCCGGGACCGGATCTAGTGGGGGGCAGACTTTCCCTCTTCGCCCAGGCTTGGGCAAGAGATGTTCAGGATCCCTGGGCGTTAGAGATCATATCTCAGGGATACCTTCTGGACTTCAAATCCTCTCCCCCAAGAGGGAGATTTCATCTGTCAAGGTTGTCAACAAACCTAACAAAGAAGGAAGCGTTTCTACGCTGCGTACAAGATCTTTTATTAATGGGAGTGATCCATCCAGTTCCGCTGTTGGAACAAGGACAAGGGTTTTACTCAAATCTGTTTGTAGTTCCCAAAAAAGAGGGAACCTTCAGGCCAATCTTGGATTTAAAGATCCTAAACAAATTCCTAAGAGTTCCATCGTTCAAGATGGAAACTATTCGAACAATTTTGCCCATGATCCAAGAGGGTCAGTACTTGACCACAGTGGATTTAAAGGATGCTTACCTTCACATACCGATTCACAGAAGTCATTACCGGTATCTAAGGTTTGCCTTTTTAGACAGGCATTACCAGTTTGTAGCTCTTCCATTCGGACTGGCTACGGCTCCAAGAATCCTCACAAAGGTTCTGGGCACTCTTCTGGCGGTACTAAGACCGCGAGGAATTTCAGTAGCTCCGTACTTAGACGACATACTGATACAAGCTTCAAGCTGTCAAACTGCCAAATCTCATACAGAGATAGTACTGGCATTTCTAAGGTCGCATGGATGGAAAGTGAACGAAGAGAAAAGTTCTCTCTTTCCACTCACAAGAGTTCCCTTCCTGGGGACTCTGATAGATTCTGTAGAAATGAAGATTTACCTGACAGAGGACAGGTTAACAAAACTTCAAAGTGCATGCCGTGTCCTTCATTCCATTCAAGAGACAAGAAATTCTCTTCTATGGTGGCTTTATCGGCCACATCTGTCCAGGGGAATGCCATTCAGCAGGCCAGACTGGTCAATTGTAACAACAGACGCCAGCCTACTAGGTTGGGGCGCTGTCTGGAATTCTCTGAAGGCTCAGGGACTATGGAATCAGGAGGAGAGTCTTCTTCCAATAAACATTCTGGAATTGAGAGCAGTCCTCAATGCTCTTCTGGCTTGGCCCCAGTTAGCAACTCGGGGGTTCATCAGGTTCCAGTCGGACAACATCACGACTGTAGCTTATATCAACCATCAGGGAGGGACAAGAAGCTCCCTAGCAATGATGGAAGTATCGAAGATAATTCGCTGGGCAGAGTCTCACTCTTGCCACCTGTCTGCAATCCACATCCCGGGAGTGGAGAACTGGGAGGCGGATTTCTTAAGTCGTCAGACTTTTCATCCGGGGGAGTGGGAACTTCATCCAGAGGTCTTTGCCCAAATACTTCAACGTTGGGGCAAACCAGAGATAGATCTCATGGCGTCTCGACAGAACGCCAAGCTTCCGCGCTACGGGTCCAGATCCAGGGATCCGGGAGCGGTCCTGATAGATGCCTTGACAGCACCATGGACCTTCAGGATGGCTCATGTGTTTCCACCTTTCCCGATGCTTCCTCGATTGATTGCCAGAATCAAACAGGAGAAAGCATCAGTGATTCTAATAGCGCCTGCATGGCCACGCAGGACTTGGTATACAGATCTGGTGGACATGTCATTCTGTCCACCTTGGTCGTTACCTCTGAAACAGGACCTTCTGATTCAGGGTCCTTTCAAACATCAAAATCTAACTTCTCTGAAGCTGACTGCTTGGAAATTGAACGCTTGATCTTATCAAGGCGTGGTTTTTCTGAGTCAGTTATTGATACCTTAATACATGCTAGGAAGCCTGTTACCAGAAAGATTTACCATAAAATATGGCGTAAATACCTATATTGGTGCGAATCCAAAGGTTACTCTTGGAGTAAGGTTAGGATTCCTAGGATATTGTCTTTTCTACAAGAAGGTTTAGAAAAGGGGTTATCCGCTAGTTCCTTAAAGGGACAGATCTCAGCTCTGTCCATTCTGTTACACAAGCGTCTGTCAGAAGTTCCAGACGTTCAGGCTTTTTGTCAGGCTTTGGCCAGGATTAAACCTGTGTTTAAAGCTGTGGCTCCACCATGGAGTTTAAACCTTGTTCTTAACGTTTTACAGGGTGTTCAGTTTGAACCCCTTCATTCCATTGATATAAAGTTGTTATCTTGGAAAGTTCTATTTTTAATGGCTATTTCCTCGGCTCGAAGAGTCTCTGAGTTATCAGCCTTACATTGTGATTCTCCTTATTTGATTTTTCACTCGGATAAGGTAGTTCTGCGTACTAAGCCTGGGTTCTTACCTAAGGTAGTCACTAACAGGAATATCAATCAGGAGATTGTTGTTCCATCCTTGTGCCCAAATCCTTCTTCGAGGAAGGAACGTCTTTTGCACAATCTGGATGTAGTTCGTGCCCTTAAATTTTATTTACAGGCAACTAAAGATTTTCGACAAACGTCTTCCCTGTTTGTCGTTTACTCTGGTCAGAGGAGAGGTCAAAAAGCTTCTGCTACCTCTCTCTCTTTTTGGCTTCGTAGCATAATTCGTTTAGCTTATGAGACTGCTGGACAGCAGCCTCCTGAAAGAATTACAGCTCATTCCACTAGAGCTGTGGCTTCCACTTGGGCCTTTAAGAATGAGGCCTCTGTTGAACAGATTTGCAAGGCTGCAACTTGGTCTTCGCTTCATACTTTTTCCAAATTTTACAAATTTGACACTTTTGCTTCCTCGGAGGCTATTTTTGGGAGAAAGGTTCTTCAGGCAGTGGTTCCTTCTGTATAAAGAGCCTGCCTATCCCTCCCGTCGTCCGTGTACTTTTGCTTTGGTATTGGTATCCCACAAGTAATGATGACCCGTGGACTGATCACACTTAACAGAAGAAAACATAATTTATGCTTACCTGATAAATTCCTTTCTTCTGTAGTGTGATCAGTCCACGGCCCGCCCTGTTTTTTAAGGCAGGTAAATATTTTTTAAATTATACTCCAGTCACCACTACACCCTTGGCTTCTCCTTTCTCGTTGGTCCTTGGTCGAATGACTGGAGTTGACGTAGAGGGGAGGAGCTATATAGCAACTCTGCTGGGTGAATCCTCTTGCACTTCCTGTAGGGGAGCAGTTAATATCCCACAAGTAATGATGACCCGTGGACTGATCACACTACAGAAGAAAGGAATTTATCAGGTAAGCATAAATTATGTTTTTTCCATCAGGATCTGAAATCCTTAAATTTAAAGGTATGGAGATTGAACGCTTGATTCTTGGTCAAAGAGGTTTCTCTGACTCTGTGATTAATACTATGTTACAGGCTCGTAAATCTGTATCTAGAGAGATATATTATAGAGTCTGGAAGACTTATATTTCTTGGTGTCTTTCTCATCATTTTTCTTGGCATTCTTTTAGAATACCGAGAATTTTACAGTTTCTTCAGGATGGTTTAGATAAGGGTTTGTCCGCAAGTTCCTTGAAAGGACAAATTTCTGCTCTTTCTGTTCTTTTTCACAGAAAGATTGCTATTCTTCCTGATATTCATTGTTTTGTACAAGCTTTGGTTCGTATAAAACCTGTCATTAAGTCAATTTCTCCTCCTTGGAGTTTGAATTTGGTTCTGGGGGCTCTTCAAGCTCCTCCATTTGAACCTATGCATTCATTGGACATTAAATTACTTTCTTGGAAAGTTTTGTTCCTTTTGGCCATCTCTTCTGCCAGAAGAGTTTCTGAATTATCTGCTCTTTCTTGTGAGTCTCCTTTTCTGATTTTTCATCAGGATAAGGCGGTGTTGCGAACTTCTTTTGAATTTTTACCTAAAGTTGTGAATTCCAACAACATTAGTAGAGAAATTGTGGTTCCTTCATTATGTCCTAATCCTAAGAATTCTAAGGAGAAATCGTTGCATTCTTTGGATGTTGTTAGAGCTTTGAAATATTATGTTGAAGCTACTAAATCTTTCAGAAAGACTTCTAGTCTATTTGTTATCTTTTCCGGTTCTAGAAAAGGCCAGAAAGCTTCTGCCATTTCTTTGGCATCTTGGTTGAAATCTTTAATTCATCTTGCCTATGTTGAGTCGGGTAAAACTCCGCCTCAGAGGATTACAGCTCATTCTACTAGGTCAGTTTCTACTTCCTGGGCGTTTAGGAATGAAGCTTCGGTTGATCAGATTTGCAAAGCAGCAACTTGGTCCTCTTTGCATACTTTTACTAAATTCTACCATTTTGATGTATTTTCTTCTTCTGAAGCAGTTTTTGGTAGAAAAGTACTTCAGGCAGCGGTTTCAGTTTGAATCTTCTGCTTATGTTTTTCATTAAACTTTATTTTGGGTGTGGATTATTTTCAGCAGGAATTGGCTGTCTTTATTTTATCCCTCCCTCTCTAGTGAGTCTTGTGTGGAAAGATCCACATCTTGGGTAATCATTATCCCATACGTCACTAGCTCATGGACTCTTGCTAATTACATGAAAGAAAACATAATTTATGTAAGAACTTACCTGATAAATTCATTTCTTTCATATTAGCAAGAGTCCATGAGGCCCGCCCTTTTTTTGTGGTGGTTATGATTTTGTATAAAGCACAATTATTCCAATTCCTTATTTTATATGCTTTCGCACTTTTTTTATCACCCCACTTCTTGGCTATTCGTTAAACTGAATTGTGGGTGTGGTGAGGGGTGTATTTATAGGCATTTTGAGGTTTGGGAAACTTTGCCCCTCCTGGTAGGAATGTATATCCCATACGTCACTAGCTCATGGACTCTTGCTAATATGAAAGAAATGAATTTATCAGGTAAGTTCTTACATAAATTATGTTTTTATGCTCAACAGTGAACATTCTCTGAAAGATCATATATCGGCCACAGTAGAAGCATCATTCTTTAATATAAAGAATATAGCCGGGATCAAGCACCTGATTCCTACAGATCATCCATGCACTGGTGACAAGACATTTGGACTACTGCAATTTTCTTTATTATGGTCTCCAAGAAAAACTACTCCCCTGCCTTCAGTTGGTACAAAATGATGCAGCAAAGCTAACTGGACAGTCAAAATTCTGTCATGTGACACCTATCCTCAGTCTCTGCACTGGCTGCCAACAAAATGGTGCATACTTTTAAAGATTTCCTTAGAAAGCAATGCAGATATAGTTTCTTCCTAAACCAGATCACAGCTCAACACAACCTACTGGGAAGTCATCTAAAAAGAGCGCATTTCACAATGCTTTATTTTTTTTAATACCATGTTTCTTTCCTAAGATATGGTGAGTCCACAATGCCATCAATTACTAGTGGGACTATCTCTCCTGGCCAGCAGGAGGCGGCAAAGAGCACCACAGCAAAGCTGTTAAGTATCACTCTCCTACCCATAATCCCCAGTAATTCTCTTTGCCTCTGTTAATCAGAGAGGTGAGTTTGGTGAAGAAATGAAATCCTTTATGGGGGATAGTTTTCCCGGCAAGCAAGGATTTGGGTATAGTTGTAGTCCACTTCAGTCTCTGCTGCAGAGTAGTGGAGGCTTTTAAGCAGTTAGGAAGTTATAAGGTGGTGCTTACTTTGTTTCCTAATATAGTGCTGCCCTAAGTATAGAAAGCCTGAGTTGCTTACTCTGTTCTTTCTTATTTCCACAGGTCTCTGTAAGGAGTATGTGTCCTTTCACGCCTTGTGAGCTGTCTTCCTGCCGGACTGCTAGACTGCAGGTAAGTGCTTTTTTTTGTATTTTAGGTATAGGGACTTTGCACTTTAGAAGATTCATTATTTTCTGCAGTTTTTCTTTGTGATTTAGTAATCCTTTAAATAGGATTCGATAGGCAGTATGCAGACACTTTGATTTGGGCAATGGGACCGGGTCCTGCTAGCTTTTTATTGTTGGCAAATGTTTGTTCTGTTTATGTAGTAACAGTTATGTTTTTTTTGGATTGCGCGCCTTTTTCTTGTCAGTGCTTTTCCGGATGTGCTGCTCATGTGATCCTTGTGTTTGTTATACGGAACAGATCGGCATTTGTGTGTATTGCTGCAGTCTGTCAGTGTATGTGCAGTTGCATGTCAGTTTCTGTGTCCTCTTCAAGTCTCCTGGAGTTGCGGTAGGCACCTCAGTGCTGCTGAGGCATAGAGGTTGTCAAGCTTTAGTTTTTTTGATAACGTTTTTTGATTTTAGGTTTCTCTTAAAGTGGCAGTTGTCCTTTATTCAAATTTATTTTTTTCCTTTTTTCCTGGGGCTGATTTATCTTAGCTATGGACATGGATAATGATGATGTTGTTTTTAATAAATATTTATTATGTTTAGAGGCGCAAATTGTTTCTCCTTTGCAATTTTGTACTTATTGTTTAGCTAGAACGCTACAATGTAAAGAGAAATTATTGCCTTATGAGCCTAATGTCTCTCAGGCAATGCCGCAGCCTTCTCCTCAAACGTCCCAATCCTCTATCGCGTCAAATGAGTGCCCTGCGGTTCCTCTCAACCTCCTGGAGGGTTATATTTGCCTGCGGTTTTCGCTGCACAGATATCTTCTGCGGTATCTGCAGCTTTATCTGCTTTTCCTGTTTTAGGTAAACGCATGAGGAAATCTAAACACTTAATATATTGTAAATTGCCTGTTTCAGCAGCTATTATGGAGGTTTTGGCTACTTTGGATGATTCTGACTCTACTGTTGTAGTTAACCCTAAGAAATCTAGTAAGCTTAATAGATTCTATGATGTCTCTTCCTCTATGGAAGTGTTTCCTGTTCCAGATCGTGTGACGGAGATTATTGCACAGGAATAGGAAAGACCAGGGATTTCTTTCTCCCCGTCTTCCGTTTTTAAGAAGATGTTTCCTGTTGCTGAATCTATTAAGGATTCTTGGCCCACGGTGCCTAAAGTAGAAGGGGCTATTTCTTATCTGGCTAAGAGAACTACAATCCCTATAGAGGCTAGTTGCTCTTTTAAGGATCCAATGGATAAGAAGCTGGAGGTATATTTGAAGATGATGTATATGCTTCAGGGTCTTCAATGGCAACCCGCAGTTTGTATTGCCACAGTGACAAGTGCAGCATCTTATTGGTGCAATGCTTTTGTCTGAATCTATTTTAGAGGAAACTTCATTGGAGGAAATTCAGGATCGGATTAAGGCTCTGGAGATAGCCAGTTCTTTAATTTCTGATGCTAACATGCAAGTTATCAAACTAAGGGGCCAAGCTGTCTGGTTTCTCTGTCTTGGCTCGCAGGGCTTTGTGGCTTTAGTCTTGGTCAGCTGTTTCCTCCAAGTCTGAGCTTTTTATTTTTTTTTTATATATTTTATTTTTGTTGAGGACAATACATATAATATAAAGGTACAGCATAAACACAGTATACAATCATGCCAATATTTAAGTCATATCTGAAAAACTGTGTTTAAAAAGGTTCAGTTCTCAATTTTATCCCCTAAATGAAGTTGGACACTTTTGGTCCAGTATTGTCAATACGGATAAACGCTAGGGACTTATCTCAAACATGGAACTCAACAATAACAAACAAAACAAAAAAAGATTTTTGCATCCATCTTAGCAAGTAAAACCAAAATAAGGATAAAGATGCAAAATACAAGAACTGACTTGTTGATCATAAAGTGTTAAATGTAAAACATAAAATACAAAGTATAAAACATAGAGTATGAAATATAGCCACACCAATGTTATACAGGTAATTTGCTGAGAATTATCAAATATATCAAACCGCCAATAATCCAGTGACATTCCTTTAGAGTTATATATAACATGTCCCAATAATTATACAGAATCATTAACTATATCCTATTTGTTAAAAACCACCCTCGCGCAGTCACGGCCGCAGACCGCGCAAGGAGAGGCCAAGCACACTTGCGCAATGTGTGCCAGGGTTATTTAAGCTATAGTTAGGGCATTGAGGGACTGTCATGTTATTGAATTAAAGTATGATATGGATGGAAACTTCTGGAGGTTCTGTAAACTGTTGGTTAGTGAGGGAGCCTTAATAAATAGGTTTCCAGCTGGTTCTTGCATTGGTTAGCTGTGTGTTTTAACATGCAGAATGATTTAATACAAGCAAAGGCATTTTAGAGTAAGGGCTTGCAAAAGGTTACAACTTTTTCAAATAGCTAACAGAGCCCTTAGTGTATACCAACAGAACAATCCCGTTTATCTCATAAATCTCACATATCAATCTACAGAGGATAACATATATATATATTAACATCCTACTTCAAAGCCTGCTAAAAAAATTTTGATTAAATTGTTAAAGCTGTCAGCCCTTATAAACTTATAAAACAAAACACTACTTCTACATAGCTTTTGGAGCTGACTGATAGTTACAGTGAACGCTTGAGTTCCTAGCCTCCTGAGAGGCTTCCATAGTATGGTGTACAGTCTGGGAAAATATTCAAAGGGTCCCTAGAGACTGAGAACTGGATTGGAGCTAAGTTCACTTTACCCTGAGTACCCCCCTCAAGACCCTGGGTCAGCCTTAGACTCTCCCATCTACCTTTTACATTTTTAGAAGATCGTGTTAGTTCAGCATCTCCGGATTGCAGCATATCGTAGAACAGTCCCCCTCTGCATTTCATATAAATGGAATTAGCGTATCGGTCCCAAAGAGGGTCTCCGGGCAAGAGCAGAGCAGGTCTTGGTGCACAGCAGCCATTTTGTTTAGGTTTCTGCGCATTCCACACTAAGGAGGAATACGCAGCTTTAGCTTGGATGCTCTTTTGTTTCTTCAAGGGACGATTGCTGGTCTTCACTGGCAGTGCGGTAGAGGCCCTTATTTGTGTGACTGGCTGGTAGATATCTGCTTTCAGCACTCCGGGTTGAACAGCCCTCCCAGGCCGTAAGGATGGGCCGAACTCCGAATGAAAACTTTGTTGTTGTGCCGGTATGTTTGGTTGCTCTGGGGCAGCTCTGCTCATTAGTAGATAAAGTTCTTGCTCCGTAGGCGCCTTGTCTAGCAAAGGTTTAAAGATCATTTCCAGCTGTAGGAGCAATGTGTCTTGTGCGATAGGCAGATCCTCTTCCCACGTGTCCGCTGCAAAGTCGTCCATCTTTCAGTGTTGCGCTGTGTTATAGCTTGGCGGGTAGATTCCAGTTGCAAAGTAGTTTACCTTGTAGCCTCCTTAAAAGTGGTACTGTGATTTGGTGTGGCTTTAATATAAAGTCTGTTCTTGCCAAGTACCCCGGGGATCCGGGGGGGAACGCTGCCTGTATAGTCGCCGCCGCAACAGGCCTCAAATGTCCTTTTCTTTCTCCTGGGTCATAAATACAGCAATATAGATGGTTGTGGTATCTTATAACACTCAGAAGCTCAGAGGCTACTGAAATGGTGGTAACTGCTGTGGTAATGTGATAATATTCGGCGGTATATTAACTTATCTTCTGGAGCTACAGAAAAATGCGACTTCACGAAGCCGCTGTTTGGACACGCCCCCCAAGTCTGAGCTTTGGTGCTTCCTTACAAGTGTAAGACTTTGTTTGGGCCTGGACTGGCAGAAATATCTGATATTACGGGTGTAAAAGGATCTTGTCTACTGCAAGATAAGAAGATTAGATTTAAGGGACTTCAAAGTATTTTTTGTTCCTTTTTGTAATTTCAAAGTCAAAAGCCTTCCGCTTCCAAATAGGAGCAATCCAAGTCCTTTTGGAGACCCAGTCAGTCCTGGAACAAGGGGAAGCAATCTAGCAAACCCTCAGCTTAGTCTAAGTCATCATGATGGGTCGGCCCTCGGTCCGGAGTCGAATCAAGTGGGGGCAGACTTTCCCTGTTTTATCGGGAGTGGTTTCGATATGTCCCAGATCCTTGGGCTGTGGGCATTGCTTCTCAGGGTTACAAGATAGAATTCAATTTTCTCCCTCCTAGGGGCAGGTTTCGCCTCTCAAGGTTATCTGCAAATCGGGTAAAAAGAGAGGCATTCTTGAACTGCGTTCAGGATTTTTTCTCTCTGGGAGTGAATGTTCCAGTAAAGGAACAGGGTCTAGGATTCTATTCAAATCTGTGGTTCCCAAGAAAGAGGGAACTTTTCGTCCCATTTTAGACCTAAAGTGTCAAGTTTCTCAGGGTGCCTTCCTTCAAAATGTAGACCATTCGGGTCTTTCTTCCTTTGGTCCAGGAAGGTTAGTTCATGACAACCATAGACCTGAAGGACGCATATCTTCATGTCCCTTTTCACAGGGATCATCACAAATTTCTGAGATTCGATTTTCTAGACAAACATTTTCAGTTTGTGGCTCTTCCGTTTGGCCTTGCTACAGCTCCTAGAATTTTTTCCAAGGTTCTGGGGGCTCTCTTGGCAGTGATCAGGTCTTGGGGAATTGCAGTGGCGTATTACTTAGACGACATTTTGGTTCAGACAACATCTTTTCAGCAAGCTCCCATACAGAGATCTTGTTGTTGTTTTTTTCTATGTTCCCATGGATGTAAAGTGAATCTGGGAAAGAGTTCCCTTGTTCCAGCTACAAGGGTGGTGTTCTTTGGGACTGAGGTCAGGAAATCCAAAATTATCTCTGCTTGCCTCTCTTCAGTCTACTGTTCGGCCATCTGTAGCCCAATGTATGGAAGTAATTGGGTTGATGGTCGCTTCCATGGACGACATTCCCTTTGCTTGATTCCATTTGAGATCTCTGCAATTATGCATGCTAAATCAATGAAACGGAAACCATTTGGATCTGTCCCAGAGGATAGATCTAGACGTGTTAACGAGAGACTCTCTTCCATGGTGGTTTTCTTAGGAAAATCTGTCCCGGGGGAAATATGCTTCTGGAGACCTTCTTGGGTGATCGTGAACACAGATGCTAGGCTGGAGAGCAGTCTGGAACTTGTTAAAGGCGCAGGGATTATGGACTCGGGAGGAGTTTGCTCTCCCCATAAACATCTTGGAGTTGAGAACGATTTACAATTCTGTTAACTTGGCCACAGTTTATCTTTATCAGATTTCAGTCGGACAATATCACCTCAGTGGCTTACGTCAACCATCAGGGAGGAACTCGGAGTTCCTTAGCCATGAGGGAGGTGGCTTGGATTATTCACTGGACAGAAGCTCACGATTGTTGTCTATCTGCCATCCACATTCCAGGAGTGGACAATTGGTAAGCGGATTTTTTGAGCAGACATACTTTTCATCCCGGGGATTGGGCTCTCCATCGGGAGGTGTTCTCCAGGTTACCCTCAAATGGGGGTGGGGCAGAGTTGTATCTGATGGCGTCTCGGCAGAACACCAAGCTTCCAAGGTACAGTTCAAGGTCATGATATCCGCAGGCAGCTCTAATAGATGCTCTGGCGGTGCCTTAGGGGTTCGGTCTAGTTTATCCGTTTCCTTCCACGAATCATTGCTCTTATTAAACAGCAGAGAGTGTCGGTAATTCGAATAGCTCCTGCATAGCCACGCAGGATCTGGTATGTAGACCTAGTGAACATGTCATATCTGCCTACTTGGAGGTTGCCTCTGAGGAAGAATCTTCTAACTCAGGGTCCTTTCTTCCATAAAAATCTTGTTTCTCTGAAACTGACTGCTTGGAGATTGAACACTTAGTTTTTGTCTAAGCGTGGTTTTTCTGAGTCGGTCATTGAGACCATGATTCAAGCTCGCAAGCCTGTTACTCTGAAAATTTACCATAAGGTATGGCATTAATACCTTTATTGGTGTGAATCTAAGGGCTACTCTTGGAGTAAGGTTAGGATTCCTAGAATTTTCTTTTCTCCAGGTAGGTCTGGAGAAGGGGTTGTCAGTTAGTACTCTGAAAGGTCAGATTTCTGCTTTATCTATTCTGTTGCATAAGCATTAGGCGGTTGTGCTAGATGTTCAATCTTTTTTTGTCAGGCCTTGATCAGAATCATGCCTGTGTTTAAATTGGTTACTCCTCCTTGGAGTCTTAAAGGGACACTGAACCCAAAATTTTTTTTTCGTGATTCAGATAGAGCATGCAATTTTAATTAACTTTTTAATTTACTCCTATTATCAATGTTTCTTCGTTCTCTTGCTATCTTTATTTAAAAAAGAAGGCATCTAAGCTTTTATCTTGGTTCAGAACTCTGGACAGCAGTTTATTGGTGGAGGAATTTATCCACCAATCAGCAAGGACAATCTAGGTTGTTCACCAAAAATGGGCTGGCATCTAAACTTACATTCTTGCATTTCAAATAAAGATACCAAGAGAATAAATAACATTTGATAATAGGAGTAAATTAGAAAGTTGCTTAAAATGTTATGCTCTATCCGAATCGCGAAAGAAAAAATTTTGATTCAGTGTCCCTTTAACCTTGTTAAGGTTTTGCAACAGGCTCTGTTTGAGCCAATGCATTCCATAGATATTAAATTATTATCTTGGAAGGTTTAGTTTCTTGTTGATATTTTTTCTGCAAGGAGAGTTTCGAAACTCTCGGCTTTGCAGTATGATTCTCCTTACTTTATCTTTCATGCGGGTATGGTGGTCCTGCGTACTAGGTTGGGTTTTCTTCCTAAGGTGGTTTCAGATAGGAATATTAATCAGGAAATTGTTGTTCCTTCTCTATCCCAATCCTCCTTCTCATAAGGATCATCTGTTGCACAACTTAGATGTAGTGCATGCTTTAAAATTCTATTTACAGGTGACTAAGGGTTTTCCCAGTCTCCTGCCCCTTTTTGTTTTTTGGGAAAGCGTAAGGGTCAGAAGGCTACCGTTACTTTCCTTTTGGTTATGATTCGTTTTGCTTACGAGACTGCTGGGCATTCCACTAGGGCTGTCTCATCTTCTTGGGCTTTCAAAAATAAAGCTTCTGTGGAACAGAATTGCAAGGCTGTAACTTGGTCCCCTCTGCACACATTTTTTCAATTTAATACTTTTTCCTCTGCTGAGGCCTCTTTTGGGAGGAAGGTTCTTCAAGTGGTGGTACCTTCTGTTTAGGTCCACCTGTCTTTTCCCTCCCTAGTCATCTGTGTCCTCTAGCTTGGGTATTGGTTCCCATTAGTAATTGATGATGTTGTGGACTCACCATATCTTAGGAAAGAGAACTAAATTTATGCTTACCTGATAAATTTTATTTCTGGATATGTTGAGTCCACGGCCCCACCCTTATATTTAAGATGGTTTTACTAAACCTCAGGCACCTCTACACCTTTGCGTTATTCCTTTTTCCATTTCCCTTTGTTCGAATGACTGGGGATTATGGGTAGGTGAGTGATACTTAAAGGGACATGAAACCCAAATTTTTTTCTTTCATGATTTAGAAAGAGAATACAATTATAAGCAACTTTCTAATTTACTTCTATTATCTATTTTGCTTCATTCTCTTGATATTCTTTGCTGAAAAGCATATCTAGATATGCTTAGGAGCTGCTGATTGGTAGCTGCACATAGATGCCTCCTGTGATTGGTTCACTTTGTGCATTGGTATTTCTTCATTAAAGTATATCTAAAGAATAAAGCAAATTAGCTAATAGAAGTAAATTGGAATGTTTAAAATTATATTCTCTACCTTAATCATGAAAGAAAATGTTTGGGTATGGTGTCCCTTTAACAGCTTTGCTGTGGTGCTCTTTGGCTCCTCCTGCTGGCCAGAAGAGATTCCCACTAGTAATTGATGACGTTGTGGACTCACCATATCCGGAAATAAATTTATCAGGTAAACATAAATTTAGTTTTTTCTGTCCTGAATATTCCTAACCTCAGAAATTACTTGTTGTGCTTAGCTATAGAGCATCAATAGGAAGTATTGTTTCCTTTTGACCATGGCAAAAACACCATGTTATCTACCCATTGTAAACGCTATAGAAGTTGTTTTTATATGGGTCGTAAAATTGTTCTTTGGTTTGCAGTTGTATAGCTCTTCAGAGATGCCCCCCGAAAAGCCCTCATGAGTCTCTTGTGCACTGTATAGCTTAAATCGGGGTCAGGCACGTGACACTCATTGAAGCTTCTGTGACTCAGACAGAGCAGCAATTTTACAGGACTTTTTTTCAAATGTACTTTGTTCAATTAGTATTTGGTGAAAAGCATACCTAGGTAGGCTCAGCGCAGCAGTGCACACCCATATGACTTGTCATTGGCTCACCAGTACATCTGCTGCCCTTAAGCTGACTTTAATAACTGCAAATCTTATATAATTATATGCAACTAAAGTGCAATAATAATAAGCGCTAATACACTGTTATGCATTATGCACCGAGAGTAATGAGAGTAGAAACAGGCAAGCTAAATGCTAACTGTACCTAATCTCTGGGGGAGAGCAATGACAGGAGAAACAGGCAAACTAAATGCTAACTGTACCTAATCTCTGGGGGAGAGCAATGACAGGAGAAGCAGGCAAACTAAATGCTAACTGTACCTAATCTCTGGGGGAGAGAAATGACAGGAGAAACAGGCAAACTAAATGCTAACTGTACCTAATCTCTGGGGGAGAGCAATGACAGGAGAAACAGGCAAACTAAATGCTAACTGTACCTAATCTCTGGGGGAGAGCAATGACAGGAGAAGCAGGCAAACTAAATGCTAACTGTACCTAATCTCTGGGGGAGAGCAATGACAGGAGAAACAGGCAAACTAAATGCTAACTGTACCTAATCTCTGGGGGAGAGCAATGACAGGAGAAGCAGGCAAGCTAAATGCTAACTGTACCTAACCTCTGGGGGAGAGCAGTGACAGGAGAAGCAGGCAAGCTAAATGCTAACTGTACCTAACCTCTGGGGGAGAGCAGTGACAGGAGAAGCAGGCAAGCTAAATGCTAACTGTACCTAACCTCTGGGGGAGAGCAGTGACAGGAGAAGCAGGCAAGCTAAATGCTAACTGTACCTAACCTCTGGGGGAGAGCAATGACAGGAGAAGCAGGCAAGCTAAATGCTAATTATACCTAACCTCTGGGGAGAGCAATGACAGGAGAAGCAGGCTAACTAAATGCTAACTCTACCTAACCTCTGGGGGAAAGCAATGACAGGAGAAGCAGGCTAACTAAATGCTAACTGTACCTAACCTCTGGGGGAGAGCAATGACAGGAGAAGCAGGCTAACTAAATGCTAACTGTACCAAACCTCTGGTGGAGAGCAATGACAGGAGAAGCAGGCAAGCTAAATGCTAACTGTACATAACCTCTGGGGAGAGCAGTGACAGGAGAAGCAGGCAAGCTAAATGCTAACTGTACATAACCTCTGGGGGAGAGCAGTGACAGGAGAAGCAGGCAAGCTAAATGCTAACTGTACATAACCTCTGGGGGAGAGCAGTGACAGGAGAAGCAGGCAAGCTAAATGCTAACTGTACCTAACCTCTGGGGGAGAGCAGTGACAGGAGAAGCAGGCAAGCTAAATGCTAACTCTACCTAACCTCTGGGGGAGAGCAGTGACAGGAGAAGCAGGCAAGCTAAATGCTATCTGTACCTAACCTCTGGGGGAGAGCAATGACAGGAGAAGCAGGCAAGCTAAATGCTAACTGTACCTAACCTCTGGGGGAGAGCAATGACAGGAGAAGCAGGCAAGCTAAATGCTAACTGTACCTAACCTCTGGGGGAGAGCAGTGACAGGAGAAACAGGCAAACTAAATGCTATCTGTACCTAACCTCTGGGGGAGAGCAATGACAGGAGAAACAGGCAAACTAAATGCTAATTGTACCTAACCTCTGGGGGAGAGCAATGACAGGAGAAGCAGGCAAGCTAAATGCTATCTGTACCTAACCTCTGGGGGAGAGCAGTGACAGGAGAAACAGGCAAACTAAATGCTATCTGTACCTAACCTCTGGGGGAGAGCAATGACAGGAGAAGCAGGCAAGCTAAATGCTAACTGTACCTAACCTCTGGGGGAGAGCAGTGACAGGAGAAGCAGGCAAGCTAAATGCTAACTGTACCTAACCTCTGGGGGAGTAATGACAGGAGAAGCAGGCAAAGTAAATGTTAACTGTACCTAACCTCTGGGGGAGAGCAATGACAGGAGAAACAGGCAAACTAAATGCTAACTGTACCTAACCTCTGGGGAGAGCAATGACAGGAGAAGCATTCTAACTAAATGCTAACTGTACCTAACCTCTGGGGGAGAGCAATGACAGGAGAAGCAGGCAAGCTAAATGCTAACTGTACATAACCTCTGGGGGAGAGCAATGACAGGAGAAGCAGGCAAGCTAAATGCTAACTGTACCTAACCTCTGGGGGAGAGTAATGACAGGAGAAGCAGGCAAAGTAAATGCTAACTGTACATAACCTCTGGGGGAGAGCAGTGACAGGAGAAACATGCAAGCTAAATGCTAACTGTACCTAACCTCTGGGGGAGTAATGACAGGAGAAGCAGGCAAAGTAAATGCTAACTGTACATAACCTCTGGGGGAGAGCAATGACAGGAGAAGCAGGCAAACTAAATGCTAACTGTACATAACCTCTGGGGGAGAGCATTGACAGGAGAAGCAGGCAAACTAAATGCTAACTGTACCTAACCTCTGGGGCAGAGCAATGACAGGAGAAACAGGCAAACTAAATGTTAACTGTACCTAACCTCTGGGGGAGAGCAATGACAGGAGAAGCAGGCAAGCTAAATGCTAACTGTACCTAACCTCTGGGGGAGAGCAATGACAGGAGAAGCAAGCAAGCTAAATGCTAACTGTATCTAACCTCTGGGGGAGAACAATGACAGGAGAAGCAGGCAAGCTAAATGCTAACTGTACCTAACCTCTGGGGGAGAGCAATGACAGGAGAAGCAGGCAAGCTAAATGCTAACTACATAACCTCTGGGGGAGAGCAATGACAGAAGAAGCAGGCAAGCTAAATGCTAACTGTACCTAACCTCTGGGGGAGAGCAGTGACAGGAGAAACAGGCTAACTAAATGCTAACTGTACCTAACCTCTGGGGGAGAGCAATGACAGGAGAAACAGGCAAACTAAATGCTAACTGTACCTAACCTCTGGGGAGAGCAATGACAGGAGAAGCATTCTAACTAAATGCTAACTGTACCTAACCTCTGGGGGAGAGCAATGACAGGAGAAACAGGCAAGCTAAATGCTAACTGTACATAACCTCTGGGGGAGAGCAATGACAGGAGAAGCAGGCTAACTAAATGCTAACTGTACCTAACCTCTGGGGGAGAGCAATGACAGGAGAAACAGGCAAACTAAATGCTAACTGTACCTAACCTCTGGGGGAGAGCAATGACAGGAGAAGCAGGCAAGCTAAATGCTAACTGTACATAACCTCTGGGGGAGAGCAATGACAGGAGAAGCAGGCTAACTAAATGCTAACTGTACCTAACCTCTGGGGGAGAGCAATGACAGGAGAAACAGGCTAACTAAATGCTAACTGTACCTAACCTCTGGGGGAGAGCAATGACAGGAGAAACAGGCTAACTAAATGCTAACTGTACATAACCTCTGGGGGAGAGCAATGACAGGAGAAACAGGCTAACTAAATGCTAACTGTACATAACCTCTGGGGGAGAGCAATGACAGGAGAAACAGGCTAACTAAATGCTAACTCTACCTAACCTCTGGGGGAGAGCAGTGACAGGAGAAGCAGGCAAGCTAAATGCTAACTCTACCTAACCTCTGGGGGAGAGCAGTGACAGGAGAAACAGGCTAACTAAATGCTAACTGTACCTAACCTCTGGGGGAGAGCAGGGACAGGAGAAGCAGGCAAGCTAAATGCTAACTGTACCTAACCTCTGGGGGAGAGCAATGACAGGAGAAACAGGCTAACTAAATGCTAACTGTACCTAACCTCTGGGGGAGAGCAATGACAGGAGAAGCAGGCAAACTAAATGCTAATTGTACTCTGCATTGTGTTGGAGGTAGTAAGTGATTTATCTCACTGATCGGTGTAGATGGAGGAGAATGGCTGATAGCAGGAGCATGTGTGCATTCTGATTCTAAATGCCTTTTGGTGTCATTCTTTTGTTTAATTTATATTTAGTACAATGACAAAGAGGAGGTTGTCCTATGGATGAACACAGTGGGGCCGTATCACAACAGACAAGAGACATACAAGTATTTCTCTCTACCGTTCTGTGTTGGGACGAAGAAGAGTATTAGTCATTATCATGAAACCTTAGGAGAAGCTTTACAAGGGGTGGAATTGGAGTTCAGTGGACTTGATATTAAATTTAAAGGTGAGCTCTTTTTATATGGGATAGAGACTTTGTTTATCTTGTGCCAGATTGTTTTATCCTGCTTAGAATTTTAGCAAAGTGTTCTGTTTATAAGAAAATATCACATTGTACAAACCAATAAGATATTGATGTAGTTTGTTTATTTTAGCCTTTTGTTGATAAATTGAAGAGATTTTTCTAGACCAATAAAGTTTTTTTTATTTTTATTGTGCTTCTGCATTTTGAGCCTTTGTACTGAGATGAGTCATGGAGATACCGATGGTTAGAGAAGCGAGTATAGTGCTGTATGTTATGCTGAGTGCGTATGAATGATACTGCGCATGTTTGTGCTTTAGTTTGATGTTTCGCTGGTTTGTACTGTGTGTTATTCCTGCACAACCATTGTACTCCATTGCTGTTCCACTCACAATACTATAGCCATGCATAGAAAAATGAACCCTTTTTTAAACCCTTCAGCTGAATCTGTTTCGCATGTTTATTATTCATGTTAACTTATTTAGACTTAATTAGAGAAGCACACTACCAGGAACAAACAGCTCAGTCGCTTGTTCTATGGTGAGTTACCACCTAGGTGCAGCCTCTTTTAACCCAGTTGTGCTTTTCACAGAGGTGAAATTTCCTGAAATATATAAGTCGGATCCCTCCCAACAAGGTCGGTCCAGCCCCGAACTACCAGACAATCCTCTGAACAAGGAACATGACAACCACTTCTTTCCCCCCTCTAAACACATTGAGCAAGGACTCCATGTCTGGTTTCCCACATCACACTTAGGGAGACTTCCCCAGGGTCATAATACTGTTACAGAACAGTTTATGTAACATTATCTTAGCAACGGCTTGTAAAAAAAAACTAAAGATTTGAGAGATTTTAACCCCCAAAGTTATACTTAACTTGTTTCCTCTTGAGGCTCTTCTGATCAGGTCTATGGTTGTGATGAGTTTGTTCAGCAGTGACTGTACAGAATGGTTGTGATGAGTTTGTTCAGCAGTCACTGTACAGAATGGTTGTGATGAGTTTGTTCAGCAGTCACTGTACAGAATGGTTGTGATGAGTTTCTGCTGCTGTGACTGTACAGAATGGTTGTGATGAGTTTGTTCAGCAGTCACTGTACAGAATGATTGTGATGAGTTTGTTCAGCAGTCACTGTACAGAATGGTTGTGATGAGTTTGTTCAGCAGTCACTGTACAGAATGGTTGTGATGAGTTTCTGCTGCTGTGACTGTACAGAATGGTTGTGAGGAGTTTCTGCTGCTGTGACTGTACAGAATGGTTGTTCAGCAGTCACTGTACAGAATGATTGTGATGAGTTTGTTCAGTAGTCACTGTACAGAATGGTTGTGAGGAGTTTCTGCTGCTGTGACTGTACAGAATGATTGTGATGAGTTTCTGCTGCTGTGACTGTACAGAATGATTGTGATGAGTTTGTTCAGCAGTCACTGTACAGAATGGTTGTGATGAGTTTGTTCAGCAGTCACTGTACAGAATGGTTGTGATGAGTTTCTGCTGCTGTGACCGTACAGAATGGTTGTGATGAGTTTGTTCAGCAGTCACTGTACAGAATGGTTGTGATGAGTTTGTTCAGCAGTCACTGTACAGAATGGTTGTGAGGAGTTTCTGCTGCTGTGACTGTACAGAATGGTTGTGATGAGTTTGTTCAGCAGTCACTGTACAGAATGGTTGTGATGAGTTTCTGCTGCTGTGACTGTACAGAATGGTTGTGAGGAGTTTCTGCTGCTGTGACTGTACAGAATGGTTGTGAGGAGTTTCTGCTGCTGTGACTGTACAGAATGGTTGTGATGAGTTTGTTCAGCAGTCACTGTACAGAATGATTGTGATGAGTTTCTGCTGCTGTGACCGTACAGAATGGTTGTGATGAGTTTGTTCAGCAGTGACTGTACAGAATGGTTGTGATGAGTTTCTGCTGCTGTGACTGTACAGAATGGTTGTGATGAGTTTGTTCAGCAGTCACTGTACAGAATGATTGTGATGAGTTTGTTCAGTAGTCACTGTACAGAATGGTTGTGAGGAGTTTCTGCTGCTGTGACCGTACAGAATGGTTGTGATGAGTTTGTTCAGCAGTCACTGTACAGAATGATTGTGATGAGTTTGTTCAGCAGTCATTGTACAGAATGGTTGTGAGGAGTTTCTGCTGCTGTGACTGTACAGAATGATTGTGATGAGTTTGTTCAGCAGTCACTGTACAGAATGGTTGTGATGAGTTTGTTCAGCAGTCACTGTACAGAATGATTGTGATGAGTTTCTGCTGCTGTGACTGTACAGAATGGTTGTGCTGAGTTTGTTCAGCAGTCACTGTACAGAATGGTTGTGATGAGTTTGTTCAGCAGTCACTGTACAGAATGGTTGTGATGAGTTTGTTCAGCAGTCACTGTACAGAATGGTTGTGATGAGTTTGTTCAGCAGTCACTGTACAGAATGGTTGTGATGAGTTTGTTCAGCAGTCACTGTACAGAATGGTTGTGATGAGTTTGTTCAGCAGTCACTGTACAGAATGGTTGTGATGAGTTTGTTCAGCAGTCACTGTACAGAATGATTGTGATGAGTTTCTGCTGCTGTGACTGTACAGAATGGTTGTGCTGAGTTTGTTCAGCAGTCACTGTACAGAATGGTTGTGATGAGTTTGTTCAGCAGTCACTGTACAGAATGGTTGTGATGAGTTTGTTCAGCAGTCACTGTACAGAATGGTTGTGATGAGTTTGTTCAGCAGTCACTGTACAGAATGGTTGTGATGAGTTTGTTCAGCAGTCACTGTACAGAATGGTTGTGATGAGTTTCTGCTGCTGTGACCGTACAGAATGGTTGTGAGGAGTTTCTGCTGCGGTGACTGTACAGAATGGTTGTGATGAGTTTCTGCTGCTGTGACTGTACAGAATGATTGTGATGAGTTTGTTCAGCAGTCACTGTACAGAATGGTTGTGATGAGTTTCTGCTGCTGTGACTGTACAGAATGGTTGTGATGAGTTTGTTCAGCAGTCACTGTACAGAATGGTTGTGATGAGTTTGTTCAGCAGTCACTGTACAGAATGGTTGTGATGAGTTTGTTCAGCAGTCACTGTACAGAATGGTTGTGATGAGTTTCTGCTGCTGTGACTGTACAGAATGGTTGTGATGAGTTTGTTCAGCAGTCACTGTACAGAATGATTGTGATGAGTTTCTGCTGCTGTGACTGTACAGAATGGTTGTGATGAGTTTGTTCAGCAGTCACTGTACAGAATGGTTGTGATGAGTTTGTTCAGCAGTCACTGTACAGAATGGTTGTGATGAGTTTGTTCAGCAGTCACTGTACAGAATGGTTGTGCTGAGTTTGTTCAGCAGTCACTGTACAGAATGGTTGTGATGAGTTTGTTCAGCAGTCACTGTACAGAATGGTTGTGATGAGTTTGTTCAGCAGTCACTGTACAGAATGGTTGTGATGAGTTTGTTCAGCAGTCACTGTACAGAATGGTTGTGATGAGTTTCTGCTGCTGTGACTGTACAGAATGGTTGTGAGGAGTTTCTGCTGCTGTGACCGTACAGAATGGTTGTGAGGAGTTTCTGCTGCTGTGACTGTACAGAATGATTGTGATGAGTTTGTTCAGCAGTCACTGTACAGAATGGTTGTGATGAGTTTGTTCAGCAGTCACTGTACAGAATGATTGTGATGAGTTTCTGCTGCTGTGACCGTACAGAATGGTTGTGATGAGTTTGTTCAGCAGTCACTGTACAGAATGGTTGTGAGGAGTTTGTTCAGCAGTGACCGTACAGAATGGTTGTGATGAGTTTGTTCAGCAGTCACTGTACAGAATGGTTGTGATGAGTTTGTTCAGCAGTGACCGTACAGAATGGTTGTGATGAGTTTGTTCAGCAGTCACTGTACAGAATGGTTGTGATGAGTTTGTTCAGCAGTCACTGTACAGAATGATTGTGATGAGTTTGTTCAGCAGTCACTGTACAGAATGGTTGTGATGAGTTTCTGCTGCTGTGACTGTACAGAATGGTTGTGATGAGTTTGTTCAGCAGTCACTGTACAGAATAGTTGTGATGAGTTTGTTCAGCAGTCACTGTACAGAATGGTTGCAATGACTCTCTGCTGCTGTGACCGTACAGAATGGTTGTGATGACTCTCTGCTGCTGTGACCGTACAGAATGGTTGCGATGACTCTGCTGCTGTGATCGTACAGAATGGTTGCGATGACTCTGTGCTGCTGTGACCGTACAGAATGGTTGCGATGACTCTGTGCTGCTGTGACCGTACAGAATGGTTGCGATGACTCTCTGCTGCTGTGACTGTACAGAATGGTTGTGATGAGTTTCTGCTGCTGTGACTGTACAGAATGGTTGTGATGAGTTTGTTCAGCAGTCACTGTACAGAATGGTTGCAATGACTCTCTGCTGCTGTGACCGTACAGAATGGTTGTGATGACTCTCTGCTGCTGTGACCGTACAGAATGGTTGCGATGACTCTCTGCTGCTGTGACCGTACAGAATGGTTGTGAGGAGTTTCTGCTGCTGTGACCGTACAGAATGGTTGTGATGACTCTCTGCTGCTGTGACCGTACAGAATGGTTGCGATGACTCTCTGCTGCTGTGACCGTACAGAATGGTTGTGATGACTCTCTGCTGCTGTGACCGTACAGAATGGTTGCGATGACTCTCTGCTGCTGTGACCGTACAGAATGGTTGCGATGACTCTCTGCTGCTGTGACCGTACAGAATGGTTGTGAGGAGTTTCTGCTGCTGTGACTGTACAGAATGGTTGTGAGGAGTTTCTGCTGCTGTGACCGTACAGAATGGTTGCAATGACTCTCTGCTGCTGTGACCGTACAGAATGGTTGCGATGACTCTCTGCTGTACGAAGCACTTGTGATGACAATTCCTGCTTTGACTGTTCTCTGTTCTGTGAGACGGTTGGTTGTGATGACTGTAATCTATGCCTTTCAGAACAGTTAATGGGTATTATACTGTTGTATTATTGAAAGTGGATTCAAACAAGTGTCGACACTTTATTTTAAAATAACATTTTTTGGGAAAGTAGTAAATCTAATCTGTGCAGATCACACAATGTTTTATTGCAATATATACTCAAAATAAATTTTAGTGTAGATTGTGTTGTTAATACTGTTAGTTTACGACGTACACACAGACTGTGCCAGGGGTGCTTTCATCCTGGTCTGCCAAGATCAGGGTAATACCATGTGCCACCTTACTATTTGTGCCATTCTCATTTCTGTCTCTAGATGACGTCATGCAGACCACATATTGTGAAATTGACTTAAATAAAGCCAAGAGAGATGCCTTTGTCTACGCCATCAAGAATCACTATTGGTACCAGATGTACATAGACGATTTACCGATCTGGGGTAAGTCACTGGAACCGACGTGTTTTATCATGTTGTAAATTACATTCTTAAACCCAGACTCCTGATGCTGTTGCCCCCTCTGGTCATCCCCGGTCTTCATAACACCAATGGCTGAACATTTCTTCTGTGCATTGTCCTCACACGGTATCACAGACTTCTCCATCTATAGTAGTCCAGGACAGGATCAACCCATCAACTATAACTCCTTTTGGGTACAGCAAGTGAAAGTTTGCATACGGTGCTAAACCTTAGGGATCTCCATCAGTAGATCCAATGTCAAAATATGAAAACATAAGAGTAAGGTGGACTAGTTTAGTCCACCTTACACCTTATATATATATATATATATATATGTGTGTGTATATATGTATATATCTCTATCAGCACTACATTTATATATGTTATCTCCCAAAAGCAAAAGGATTTATGGGGTACCCCCCAATCTCACACCCTCTACCTGTGCACAGAGAGTTAGAAAATTAATTATAAATGTAAAAGAAGATAGTAACTCTTAGTCCAGCACAATGGGATTGATAAAAGTAATTTTGTCAGGGTTAGTACTTCCCTAAGGGAACAGACAGATAACAGGTCGTGTTGTTGAACAATTTATCTGCAATCAAATTATAGCAAAAAACAGTGTACATGTAAATTCCTATGTGGCAACAAGTTATCGCTAAACATCTGAAAGTCCCATATTACACGGCGAGTTGTATTTGTAAACCCTATATAGAGGCCTCTATTCCATGGTATAAATTGAAAGCTTATTCCTGGTTTATATAACGAAACAACAAAGTTCCATTAGAAGGTCTCCAAAGTATTATGCCTCCTGCAATTGTAAAAGTCTTTAACCGACTATATTTGGAAAGACGGGTAAACTGAGCAGTTCCGCTGTTTTATACAAACAAAATTTTCACAACAGCAAGTGTAGCGGTGCTGGAGGTTAACCTAAGATCGACTTAGGACCAAGTATACCAGTGTTAGTATTAATCCGCTTCTTATTAAAAGGAATTCTTTTACCTGCTCTTTGTATCCCTTCCGTCTCAAAGATTTCCAAAATGTGAAAGGCACTTAGTGGAGAATTCCACGCCTTACTTGTTTGCAGGATGCTGCACTTGTTTGCTCCTTGCGATTCAATACCGTGATTTGGGCTTCAGCGTGTGCTCGGTAGAGATCAGCTGTTACTCCACCGGCATTTCAAAACAGCTACACGCGTTGGGCTTCTTCCGGCTGAGTTTGTAATTACTTGCAGACCTGTGTTGCCTTAAGTCTGCCTGGAAACTCCTCCTTTCTCCAACATAGGTGTGTCCGGTCCACGGCGTCATCCTTACTTGTGGGATATTCTCTTCCCCAACAGGAAATGGCAAAGAGCCCAGCAAAGCTGGTCACATGATCCCTCCTTGGCTCCGCCTTCCCCAGTCATTCTCTTTGCCGTTGTACAGGCAACATCTCCACGGAGATGGCTTAGAGTTTTTTAGTGTTTAACTGTAGTTTTTATTATTCAATCAAGAGTTTGTTATTTTAAAATAGTGCTGGTATGTACTATTTACTCTGAAACAGAAAAGAGATGAAGATTTCTGTTTGTAAGAGGAAAATGATTTTAGCAACCGTTACTAAAATCGATGGCTGTTTCCACACAGGACTGTTGAGAGGAATTAACTTCAGTTGGGGGAACAGTGAGCAGACTTTTGCTGCTTGAGGTATGACACATTCTAACAAGACGATGTAATGCTGGAAGCTGTCATTTTCCCTATGGGATCCGGTAAGCCATTTTTATTACAGACAGAAAAAAAGGGCTTCACAAGGGCTTTTTAAGACTGTAGACATTTTCTGGGCTAAATCGATTTATATATAAACATATTTTATACTCCATAGCCTTGAGGAATTATTTTAATCTTGGGAATTTTGTAAAATAACCGGCAGGCACTGTATTGGACACCTTATTCTCTAGGGGCTTTCCCTAATCATAGGCAGAGTCTCATTTTCGCGCCTGTATTGCGCACTTGTTTTTGAGAAGCATGACATGCAGATGCATGTGTGAGGAGCTCTGATACATAGAAAAGACTTTCTGAAGGCGTCATTTGGTATCGTATTCCCCTTTGGGCTTGGTTGGGTCTCAGCAAAGCAGATACCAGGGACTGTAAAGGGGTTAAATAAAAAAACGGCTCCGGTTCCGTTATTTTAAGGGTTAAAGCTTCCAAATTTGGTGTGCAATACTTTTAAGGCTTTAAGACACTGTGGTGAAATTTTGGTGAATTTTGAACAATTCCTTCATACTTTTTCGCAATTGCAGTAATAAAGTGTGTTCAGTTTAAAATTTAAAGTGACAGTAACGGTTTTATTTTAAAACGTTTTTTGTACTTTGTTATCAAGTTTATGCCTGTTTAACATGTCTGAACTACCAGATAGACTGTGTTCTGAATGTGGGGAAGCCAAGGTTCCTTCTCATTTAAATAGATGTGATTTATGTGACACAAAATTTAGAGAAAATGATGCCCAAGATGATTCCTCAAGTGAGGGGAGTAAGCATGGTACTGCATCATCCCCTCCTTCGTCTACACCAGTCTTGCCCACACAGGAGGCCCCTAGTACATCTAGCGCGCCAATACTCCTTACTATGCAACAATTAACGGCTGTAATGGATAATTCTATCAAAAACATTTTAGCCAAAATGCCCACTTATCAGCGAAAGCGCGACTGCTCTGTTTTAGAAAATACTGAAGAGCATGAGGACGCTGATGATATTGGTTCTGAAGGGCCCCTACACCAGTCTGAGGGGGCCAGGGAGGTTTTGTCTGAGGGAGAAATTTCAGATTCAGGGAAAATTTCTCAACAAGCTGAAGCTGATGTGATTTCATTTAAATTTAAGTTGGAACATCTCCGCGCTCTGCTTAAGGAGGTGTTATCCACTCTGGATGATTGTGAGAATTTGGTCATTCCAGAGAAACTATGTAAAATGGACAAGTTCCTAGAGGTCCCGGGGCCCCCCGAAGCTTTTCCTATACCCAAGCGGGTGGCGGACATTGTAAATAAAGAATGGGAAAGGCCCGGTATACCTTTCGTCCCTCCCCCCATATTTAAAAAATTGTTTCCTATGGTCGACCCCAGAAAGGACTTATGGCAGACAGTCCCCAAGGTCGAGGGGGCGGTTTCTACTCTAAACAAACGCACCACTATACCCATAGAAGATAGTTGTGCTTTCAAAGATCCTATGGATAAAAAATTAGAAGGTTTGCTTAAAAAGATGTTTGTTCAGCAAGGTTACCTTCTACAACCAATTTCATGCATTGTCCCTGTCACTACAGCCGCGTGTTTCTGGTTCGATGAGCTAGAAAAGGCGATCAATAATAATTCTTCTTCTTATGAGGAGATTATGGACAGAATTCGTGCTCTCAAATTGGCTAATTCTTTCACCCTAGACGCCACTTTGCAATTGGCTAGGTTAGCGGCGAAAAATTCTGGGTTTGCTATTGTGGCGCGCAGAGCGCTTTGGTTAAAATCTTGGTCAGCGGATGCGTCTTCCAAGAACAAATTGCTTAACATTCCTTTCAAGGGGAAAACGCTGTTTGGCCCTGACTTGAAAGAGATTATCTCTGATATCACTGGGGGCAAGGGCCACGCCCTTCCTCAGGATAGGTCTTTCAAGGCCAAAAATAAACCTAATGTTCGTCCCTTTCGCAGAAACGGACCAGCCCCAAGTGCTACGTCCTCTAAGCAGGAGGGTAATACTTCTCAAGCCAAACCAGCCTGGAGACCAATGCAAGGCTGGAACAAAGGAAAGCAGGCCAAGAAACCTGCCACTGCTACCAAGACAGCATGAGATGTTGGCCCCCGATCCGGGACCGGATCTGGTGGGGGGCAGACTCTCTCTCTTCGCTCAGGCTTGGGCAAGAGATGTTCTGGATCCTTGGGCGCTAGAAATAGTCTCCCAAGGTTATCTTCTGGAATTCAAGGGGCTTCCCCCAAGGGGGAGATTCCACAGGTCTCAATTGTCTTCAGACCACATAAAAAAACAGGCATTCTTGCATTGTGTAGAAGACCTGTTAAAAATGGGAGTGATTCATCCTGTTCCATTAGGAGAACAAGGGATGGGGTTCTACTCCAATCTGTTCGTAGTTCCCAAAAAAGAGGGAACGTTCAGACCAATCTTAGATCTCAAGATCCTAAACAAGTTTCTCAAGGTTCCATCGTTCAAAATGGAAACCATTCGAACAATTCTTCCTTCCATCCAGGAAGGTCAATTCATGACCACGGTGGATTTAAAGGATGCGTATCTACATATTCCTATCCACAAGGAACATCATCGGTTCCTGAGGTTCGCATTCCTGGACAAGCATTACCAGTTTGTGGCACTTCCGTTCGGATTAGCCACTGCTCCAAGGATTTTCACAAAGGTACTAGGGTCCCTTCTAGCGGTGCTAAGACCAAGGGGCATTGCAGTAGTACCTTACTTGGACGACATTCTGATTCAAGCGTCGTTCCTTCCTCAAGCAAAGGCTCACACGGACATTGTCTTGGCCTTTCTCAGATCTCACGGATGGAAAGTGAACGTAGAAAAGAGTTCTCTATCTCCGTCAACAAGGGTTCCCTTCTTGGGAACAATAATAGACTCCTTAGAAATGAGGATTTTTCTGACAGAGGCCAGAAAAACAAAACTTCTGAACTCTTGTCAAATACTTCATTCTGTTCCTCTTCCTTCCATAGCGCAGTGCATGGAAGTAATAGGTTTGATGGTAGCGGCAATGGACATAGTTCCTTTTGCGCACATTCATCTAAGACCATTACAACTGTGCATGCTCAGTCAGTGGAATGGGGACTATACAGACTTGTCTCCGACGATACAAGTAAATCAGAGGACCAGAGATTCACTCCGTTGGTGGCTGTCCCTGGACAACCTGTCACAGGGGATGAGCTTCCGCAGACCAGAGTGGGTAATTGTCACGACCGACGCCAGTCTGGTGGGCTGGGGCGCGGTCTGGGGACCCCTGAAAGCTCAGGGTCTTTGGTCTCGGGAAGAATCTCTTCTACCGATAAATATTCTGGAACTGAGAGCGATATTCAATGCTCTCAAGGCTTGGCCTCAGCTAGCAAAGGCCAAGTTCATACGGTTTCAATCAGACAACATGACAACTGTTGCGTACATCAACCATCAGGGGGGAACAAGGAGTTCCCTGGCGATGGAAGAAGTGACCAAAATCATTCAATGGGCGGAGACTCACTCCTGCCACTTGTCTGCAATCCACATCCCAGGAGTGGAAAATTGGGAAGCGGATTTTCTGAGTCGTCAGACATTTCATCCGGGGGAGTGGGAACTCCATCCGGAAATCTTTGCCCAAATTACTCAACTGTGGGGCATTCCAGACATGGATCTGATGGCCTCTCGTCAGAACTTCAAGGTTCCTTGCTACGGGTCCAGATCCAGGGATCCCAAGGCGACTCTAGTAGATGCACTAGTAGCACCTTGGACCTTCAAACTAGCTTATGTATTCCCGCCGTTTCCTCTCATCCCCAGGCTGGTAGCCAGGATCAAGCAGGAGAGGGCATCGGTGATCTTGATAGCTCCTGCGTGGCCACGCAGGACTTGGTATGCAGACCTGGTGAATATGTCATCGGCTCCACCATGGAAGCTACCTTTGAGACGAGACCTTCTTGTTCAAGGTCCGTTCGAACAGCCGAATCTGGTCTCACTCCAACTGACTGCTTGGAGATTGAACGCTTGATCTTATCAAAGCGAGGATTCTCAGATTCTGTCATTGATACTCTTGTTCAGGCCAGAAAGCCTGTAACTAGAAAAATTTACCACAAAATATATCTGTTGGTGTGAATCTAAAGGATTCCCTTGGGACAAGGTAAAAATTCCTAAGATTCTATCCTTTCTTCAAGAAGGTTTGGAGAAAGGATTATCTGCAAGTTCCTTGAAGGGACAGATTTCTGCCTTGTCTGTGTTACTTCACAAAAAGCTGGCAGCTGTGCCAGATGTTCAAGCCTTTGTTCAGGCTCTGGTTAGAATCAAGCCTGTTTACAAACCTTTGACTCCTCCTTGGAGTCTCAATTTAGTTCTTTCAGTTCTTCAGGGGGTTCCGTTTGAACCCTTACATTCCGTTGATATTAAGTTATTATCTTGGAAAGTTTTGTTTTTGGTTGCAATTTCTTCTGCTAGAAGAGTTTCAGAATTATCTGCTCTGCAGTGTTCTCCTCCTTATCTGGTGTTCCATGCAGATAAGGTGGTTTTACGTACTAAACCTGGTTTTCTTCCGAAAGTTGTTTCTAACAAAAACATTAACCAGGAGATAGTCGTACCTTCTTTGTGTCCGAATCCAGTTTCAAAGAAGGAACGTCTGTTGCACAATTTGGATGTTGTTCGTGCTCTAAAATTCTATTTAGATGCTACAAAGGATTTTAGACAAACATCTTCCTTGTTTGTTGTTTATTCTGGTAAAAGGAGAGGTCAAAAAGCAACTTCTACCTCTCTCTCTTTTTGGATTAAAAGCATCATCAGATTGGCTTACGAGACTGCCGGACGGCAGCCTCCTGACAGAATCACAGCTCATTCCACTAGGGCTGTGGCTTCCACATGGGCCTTCAAGAACGAGGCTTCTGTTGATCAGATATGTAAGGCAGCGACTTGGTCTTCACTGCACACTTTTACTAAATTTTACAAGTTTGATACTTTTGCTTCTTCTGAGGCTATTTTTGGGAGAAAGGTTTTGCAAGCCGTGGTGCCTTCCATCTAGGTGACCTGATTTGCTCCCTCCCTTCATCCGTGTCCTAAAGCTTTGGTATTGGTTCCCACAAGTAAGGATGACGCCGTGGACCGGACACACCTATGTTGGAGAAAACAGAATTTGTTTACCTGATAAATTACTTTCTCCAACGGTGTGTCCGGTCCACGGCCCGCCCTGGTTTTTTAATCAGGTCTGATAATTTATTTTCTTTAACTACAGTCACCACGGTATCATATGGTTTCTCCTATGCAAATTTTCCTCCTTTACGTCGGTCGAATGACTGGGGTAGGCGGAGCCTAGGAGGGATCATGTGACCAGCTTTGCTGGGCTCTTTGCCATTTCCTGTTGGGGAAGAGAATATCCAACAAGTAAGGATGACGCCGTGGACCGGACACACCGTTGGAGAAAGTAATTTATCAGGTAAACATAAATTCTGTTTTTTCTTACTTTAGTTGCCAGGTGTGAAAAAGTATTGATATTCAGATAGTATGTTGCCATCATTGTTGCCATATTGCTATATTTCACAAAATGAATACAATATTTCTAAAACATGGTTATTCCTTGCAGAAAATACATATTATATACAAGCCAGATTATTTTAACAAACCAAATAATATATATAAAGGAATTTGAGTGGGGTTTACTAGTATATCTTAGCTACATATTAATAACAATTCTATATCGACATTTTATCCCAATTTTCTATAGATCTCAGCAGAGCCCTAAAGTATTACAGATGTATCTTTTATGTTCCCATTTTTATTAATAACATATTTAGCCTAGACGTACATCATGATTCTAATTTATGTTCTTTTGTAATTCATAAAAATGGAGCATAGTTAATTTCTTCATTTAGCCCTAGGGGTTTAAGTGATTTTAAATTGAAGATCCATTTACATTCCAATTGCAAAAGTTTTTTTGTCTAAATCACCCCCTCTTCCTTTGAAGTCTACTGCTTCTAAGCCTCTAAATCTTAATTGTTTATCACTCTGGTGGCATTCTAGGAAGTGTCTTGCTACTGCACTTGTTTTTATGTTAACATTTTTAATGTCTCTTTTGTGTTCCTTAATGCGTTCTCGTAATTCCCTGTAGGTTTTTTTTACGTAATACATTGGACATTTGCAGATTAGCATGTATACAATTCCCTCACTACCACAAGAGGCCTTTGATTTTTTTTGTATTTTACCATTTTTATCAGTGAATTTACTATCTGTTGCCATATTTTGACAAACTGAGCAATGGCTACATTTATAATTCCCCGTCTTTATTTCTCCATTTTTCCAACAAGATGATTTGGATTTATGGCTAAGATGGCTTCTTACTAATTTATCCTTTAAATTGTTTGCTTTCCTTGCTGTTAAGGATGGTTTATCTCCTATAATTTCAGATAAAGATGGTTCTGCTTGTAAAATGTGCCAATGTCTTTCTAAAATTCTTCTTACTTTTTTCCATTTATTGTGGTAATTTGTTATAAATCTTACAGGGCTTAAATTTGTTCTCATTGCTCATATACAGTAGATCCTCCCTTGTTTTGAGTGATTATAGGCCAATTTTAAAGCTTTATTAGGGTACCCTCTGTCTCTGAATCTATTTTTAAGATCACTGGCTTCCAGTTTAAATTTCTCATCTTCCGAACAGTTTCTTTTAATCTTAAATATTGACCATAAGGTATATTATTTATTAAAGCTTGCGGTGGTGGCTATTATATGCTAGAAGTGTGTTTCCTGCTGTTGGTTTCCTATATGTGGATGTTTCTATCTTATTTTGAAGTATCATCACATTTAAATCTAGGAATGAAATAACCAATTTATCTCGTGAAAATGTAAATTTTGGTATATTTATTGTATAAACCAGGAATAAGCTTTCAATTTATACCATGGAATAGAGGCCTCTATATAGGGTTTACAAATACGACTCGCCGTGTAATATGGGACTTTCAGATGTTTAGCGATAACTTGTTGCCACATAGGAATATACATGTACACTGTTTTTTGCTATAATTTGATTGCAGATAAATTGTTCAACAACACGACCTGTTATCCGTCTGTTCCCTTAGGGAAAGTACTAACCCTGACAAAATTACTTTTATCAATCCCATTGTGCTGGACTAAGAGTTACTATCTTCTTTTACACACACACACACACATATACATTATATATATAAATAACTCACTGTGTAAACCATTTACAAATCTAAACAAGTCAGAAGACTTGCTTTAAACCCAGAATCTCTCTGACTACACTGTTTCCAATGCAGCAAAGGAATCTGGGTAAGATATGCAAATGAGGTTCACAATGACTCACCTTTTTACTTTTAGCCTGCTTTTTAAGACAGACTTCCCTTTATGCCATAGCACTGCTGCATTACACAGCTTTAATGCTTAGCTAGGGAATGAACTTTACCAAGCAGTGATTTAACCTACTCCCAGCTGATGAGTGTCAATAACCACGAAACAGCTGTCCTGGGATTGGTCTAAATCACTGTACTAACCCTAGCTAAGCATTAAAGCTGTGTAATGCAGCAGTGCTATGGCATAAAGGGAAGTCTGTCTGACTTGTTTAGATTTGTAAATGGTTTACACAATGAGTTATTTTCTCTATTTTGTATTTAGTGGAGGATTTTAAACTCACTTTTCGCCTCCCCATCATTTTTTATTGTTATATATACATACATACATACATAGACATACATACATACATAGACATACATACATACATAGACATACATACATACATAGACATACATACATACATACATAGACATACATACATACATACATACATAGACATACATACATACATACATAGACATACATACATACATACATACATAGACATACATACATACATACATAGACATACATACATACATACATAGACATACATACATACATACATACACAGACATACATACATACATACATAGACAGACATAGACATACATAGACAGACATAGACATACATAGACAGACATAGACATACAGACAGACATAGACATACAGACAGACATAGACATACAGACAGACATAGACATCAGACAGACATAGACATACAGACAGACATAGACATACAGACAGACATAGACATACAGACAGACATAGACATACAGACAGACATAGACTTCATACCAGGACATAGGGACAGGTCAGACAGACATAGACATACAGACAGACATAGACAGACAGACATAGACATACAGACAGACATAGACATACAGACAGACATAGACATACAGACAGACATAGACATACAGACAGACAGACATAGACATACAGACAGACAGACATAGACATACAGACAGACATAGACATACAGACAGACATAGACATACAGACAGAGACATACAGACAGACATAGACATACAGACAGACATAGACATACAGACAGACATAGACATACAGACAGACATAGACATACAGACAGACATAGACATACAGACAGACATAGACATACAGACAGACATAGACATACAGACAGACATAGACATACAGACAGACATAGACATACAGACAGACATAGACATACAGACAGACATAGACATACAGACAGACATAGACATACAGACAGACATAGACATACAGACAGACATAGACATACAGACAGACATAGACATACAGACAGACATAGACATACAGACAGACATAGACATACAGACAGACATAGACATACAGACAGACATAGACATACAGACAGACATAGACATACAGACAGACATAGACATACAGACAGACATAGACATACAGACAGACATAGACATACAGACAGACATAGACATACAGACAGACATAGACATACAGACAGACATAGACATACAGACAGACATAGACATACAGACAGACATAGACATACAGACAGACATAGACATACAGACAGACATAGACATACAGACAGACATAGACATACAGACAGACATAGACATACAGACAGACATAGACATACAGACAGACATAGACATACAAGACAGACATAGACATACAGACAGACATAGACATACAGACATAGACATACAGACAGACATAGACATACAGACAGACATAGACATACAGACAGACATAGACATACAGACAGACATAGACATACAGACAGACATAGACATACAGACAGACATAGACATACAGACAGACAGACATACAGACAGACATAGACATACAGACAGACATAGACATACAGACAGACATAGACATACAGACAGACATAGACATACAGACAGACATAGACATACAGACAGACATAGACATACAGACAGACATAGACATACAGACAGACATAGACATACAGACAGACATAGACAGACAGACAGACATAGACAAGACAGACAGACATAGACATACAGACAGACATAGACATACAGACAGACATAGACATACAGACAGACATAGACATACAGACAGACATAGACATACAGACAGACATAGACATACAGACAGACATAGACATACAGACAGACATAGACATACAGACAGACATAGACATACAGACAGACATAGACATACAGACAGACATAGACATACAGACAGACATAGACATACAGACAGACATAGACATACAGACAGACATAGACATACAGACAGACATAGACATACAGACAGACATAGACATACAGACAGACATAGACATACAGACAGACATAGACATACAGACAGACATAGACATACAGACAGACATAGACATACAGACAGACATAGACATACAGACAGACATAGACATACAGACAGACATAGACATACAGACAGACATAGACATACAGACAGACATAGACATACAGACAGACATAGACATACAGACAGACATAGACATACAGACAGACATAGACATACAGACAGACATAGACATACAGACAGACATAGACATACAGACAGACATAGACATACAGACAGACATAGACATACAGACAGACATAGACATACAGACAGACATAGACATACAGACAGACATAGACATACAGACAGACATAGACATACAGACAGACATAGACATACAGACAGACATAGACATACAGACAGACATAGACATACAGACAGACATAGACATACAGACAGACATAGACATACAGACAGACATAGACATACAGACAGACATAGACATACAGACAGACATAGACATACAGACAGACATAGACATACAGACAGACATAGACATTTA
>NC_069507.1:11796959-11801959 GCF_027579735.1 Bombina bombina
GCATCCGTGTACTTTTGCTTTGGTATTGGTATCCCAGAAGTAATGATGACCCGTGGACTGATCACACTTAACAGAAGAAAACATAATTTATGCTTACCTGATAAATTCCTTTCTTCTGTAGTGTGATCAGTCCACGGCCCGCCCTGTTTTTAAGGCAGGTAAATATTTTTTAATTTATACTCCAGTCACCACTTCACCCTTGGCTTTTCCTTTCTCGTTGGTCCTTGGTCGAATGACTGGGAGTGACGTAGAGGGGAGGAGCTATATGCAGCTCTGCTGGGTGAATCCTCTTGCACTTCCTGTTGGGGTTCCGTTATTTTAAGGGTTAAAGCTTTCAAATTTGGTGTGCAATACTTTTAAGGCTTTAAGACACTGTGGTGAAATTTTGGTGAATTTTGAACAATTCCTTCATGCTTTTTCGCATATTCAGTAATAAAGTGTGTTCTGTTTAAAATTTAAAGTGACAGTAACGGTTTTATTTTAAAACGTTTTTGGTGCTTTGTTGACAAGTTTAAGCCTGTTTAACATGTCTGAACCATCAGATAAGCGATGTTCTATATGTATGAAAGCCAAGGTTTCTCCCCATTTAAATATATGTGATAATTGTGACATAGTGTCCAAACAAAGTAGGGACAATGATGCCACTGATAATATTGCCCAAGATGATTTCTCAAATGAGGGGAGTAAGCATGGTACTGCATCATCCCCTTCTGTGTCTACACCAGTTTTGCCCACACAAGAGGCCCCTAGTACATCTAGTGCGCCAATACTTATTACCATGCAACAATTAACGGCTGTTATGGATAATTCTATTGCAAACATTTTATCTAAAATGCCTACTTATCGGAGAAAGCGCGATTGCTCTGTTTTAAACACTGAAGAGCAAGAGGACGCTGATGATAACGGTTCTGACATACCCTCACACCAATCTGAAGGGGCTAGGAGGGAGGTTTTGTCTGAGGGAGAAATTTCAGATTCAGGAAAAATTTCTCAACAAGCTGAACCTGATGTTGTAACATTTAAATTTAAATTAGAACATCTCCGCGCACTGCTTATGGAGGTATTATCTACTCTGGATGATTGTGACAATTTGGTCATTCCAGAGAAATTATGTAAGATGGACAAGTTCCTAGAGGTTCCGGTGCCCCCCGATGCTTTTCCTATACCCAAGCGGGTGGCGGACATAGTAAATAAGGAGTGGGAAAGGCCCGGCATACCTTTTGTTCCTCCCCCTATATTTAAGAAATTATTTCCTATAGTCGACCCCAGAAAGGACTTATGGCAGACAGTCCCCAAGGTCGAGGGGGCGGTCTCTACTCTAAACAAACGCACTACTATTCCCATAGAAGATAGTTGTGCTTTCAAAGATCCTATGGATAAAAAATTAGAGGGTTTGCTTAAAAAGATGTTTGTTCAGCAAGGTTACCTTCTACAACGAATTTCATGCATTGTTCCTGTCACTACGGCAGCGTGTTTCTGGTTCGAAGAACTAGAAAAGTCGCTCAATAAAGAATCTTCGTATGAGGAGGTTATGGACAGAGTTCAAGCACTTAAATTGGCTAACTCTTTTATTTTAGATGCCGCTTTGCAATTAGCTAGATTAGCGGCGAAGAATCCAGGGTTTGCTATCGTGGCGCGCAGAGCGCTTTGGCTAAAGTCTTGGTCAGCGGATGTGTCTTCCAAGACAAAATTGCTTAACATCCCTTTCAAGGGTAAAACACTGTTTGGTCCTGATTTGAAAGAGATTATTTCAGACATCACCGGGGGAAAGGGCCACGCCCTTCCTCAGGATAGGTCTTTTAAGGCTAAAAATAAGCCTAATTTTCGTCCCTTTCGCAGAAACGGACCAGCCTCTAATTCTACATCCTCTAAGCAAGAGGGTAATACTTCTCAACCCAAACCAGCCTGGAGACCGATGCAAGGCTGGAACAAGGGTAAGCAGGCCAAGAAGCCTGCCACTGCTACCAAAACAGCATGAAGGGATGGCCCCCGATCCGGGACTGGATCTGGTGGGGGGCAGACTTTCTCTCTTTGCTCAGGCCTGGGCAAGAGATGTTCAGGATCCTTGGGCACTAGAAATAGTTTCTCAGGGTTATCTCCTGGAATTCAAGGAACTACCCCCAAGGGGAAGGTTCCACAGGTCTCAATTATCTTCAAACCAAATAAAAAGACAGGCATTCTTACATTGTGTAGAAGACCTGTTAAAGATGGGAGTAATTCATCCAGTTCCTATAGGAGAACAAGGGATGGGGTTTTACTCCAACCTGTTCATAGTTCCCAAAAAAGAGGGAACATTCAGACCAATTTTAGATCTCAAGATCCTAAACAAATTTCTCAGGGTTCCATCGTTCAAAATGGAAACCATTTGAACGATCCTTCCTACCATCCAGGAAGGTCAATTTATGACCACGGTGGATTTAAAAGATGCGTACCTACATATTCCTATCCACAAGGAACATAATCAGTTCCTAAGGTTCGCTTTTCTGGACAAGCATTACCAGTTTGTGGCACTTCCATTCGGATTAGCCACTGCTCCGAGAATTTTCACAAAGGTACTAGGGTCCCTTCTAGCGGTTCTAAGACCAAGGGGCATTGCAGTAGTACCGTACTTGGACGACATCCTGATTCAAGCGTCGTCTCTGTCAAAAGCAAAGGCTCATACGGACATCGTCCTAGCCTTTCTCAGATCTCACGGATGGAAAGTGAACATAGAAAAAAGTTCTCTGTCCCCGTCAACAAGAGTTCCCTTCTTGGGAACAATAATAGACTCCTTAGAAATGAGGATTTTTCTGACAGAGGTCAGGAAATCAAAACTTCTAAGCTCTTGTCAAGTACTTCATTCTGTTCTTCGTCCTTCCATAGCGCAGTGCATGGAAGTAATAGGATTGATGGTTGCAGCAATGGACATAGTTCCTTTTGCACGAATTCATCTAAGACCATTACAACTGTGCATGCTCAGACAGTGGAATGGGGATTATACAGACTTGTCTCCGACGATTCAAGTAGATCAAAGGACCAGAGATTCACTCCGTTGGTGGCTGATCCTGGACAACCTGTCACAGGGAATGAGCTTCCGCAGACCAGAGTGGGTCATTGTCACGACCAACGCCAGTCTGGTGGGCTGGGGCGCTGTCTGGGAACCCCTGAAAGCTCAGGGTCTATGGTCTCGGGAAGAATCTCTTCTCCCGATAAACATTCTGGAACTGAGAGCGATATTCAATGCTCTCAAAGCTTGGCCTCATCTAGCAAAGGCCAAATTCATAAGGTTTCAATCAGACAACATGACGACAGTTGCATATATCAACCATCAGGGGGGAACAAGGAGTTCCCTGGCGATGGAGGAAGTAACCAAGATAATTCAATGGGCGGAGGATCACTCCTGCCACTTGTCTGCAATCCACATCCCAGGAGTGGAAAATTGGGAAGCGGATTTTCTGAGTCGTCAGACATTCCATCCGGGGGAGTGGGAACTCCATCCGGAAATCTTTGCCCAAATAACTCGATTATGGGGCATTCCAGACATGGATCTGATGGCCTCTCGTCAGAACTTCAAGGTTCCTTGTTACGGGTCCAGATCCAGGGATCCCAAGGCGACTCTAGTAGATGCACTAGTAGCACCTTGGACCTTCAACCTAGCTTATGTATTCCTACCGTTTCCTCTCATTCCCAGGCTGGTAGCCAGGATCAATCAGGAGAGGGCTTCGGTGATCTTGATAGCTCCTGCGTGGCCACGCAGGACTTGGTATGCAGACCTGGTGAATATGTCATCGGCTCCACCATGGAAGCTACCTTTGAGACAGGACCTTCTTGTTCAAGGTCCATTCGTACATCCGAATCTGGTTTCCCTCCAACTGACTGCTTGGAGATTGAACGCTTGATTTTATCAAAGCGTGGGTTTTCAGATTCTGTAATAGATACTCTGATTCAGGCTAGAAAGCCTGTAACTAGAAAAATTTACCATAAGATATGGAAAAAATATATCTGTTGGTGTGAATCCAAAGGATTCCCATGGAACAAGATAAAAATTCCTAAGATTCTATCCTTTCTACAAGAAGGTTTGGAGAAAGGATTATCTGCAAGTTCTCTGAAGGGACAGATCTCTGCTTTATCTGTTTTACTTCACAAAAGGCTGGCAGCTGTGCCAGACGTTCAAGCGTTTGTTCAGGCTCTGGTTAGAATCAAGCCTGTTTACAGACCTTTGACTCCTCCCTGGAGTCTTAATCTAGTTCTTTCAGTTCTTCAAGGGGTTCCGTTTGAACCCTTACATTCCGTAGATATTAAGTTATTATCTTGGAAAGTTTTGTTTTTGGTTGCTATTTCTTCTGCTAGAAGAGTTTCTGAGTTATCTGCTCTGCAGTGTTCTCCGCCCTATCTGGTGTTCCATGCAGATAAGGTGGTTTTGCGTACTAAGCCTGGTTTTCTTCCGAAAGTGGTTTCCAACAAAAATATTAACCAGGAGATAGTTGTACCTTCTTTGTGTCCGAATCCAGTTTCAAAGAAGGAACGTTTGTTACACAATTTGGACGTAGTCCGTGCTCTAAAATTCTATTTAGAGGCCACTAAAGATTTCAGGCAAACATCTTCTTTGTTTGTTGTTTATTCTGGTAAAAGGAGAGGTCAAAAAGCAACTTCTACCTCTCTTTCTTTTTGGCTTAAAAGCATTATCCGATTGGCTTATGAGACTGCCGGACGGCAGCCTCCTGAAAGAATCACAGCTCATTCCACTAGGGCTGTGGCTTCCACATGGGCCTTCAAGAACGAGGCTTCTGTTGACCAGATATGTAAGGCAGCGACTTGGTCTTCACTGCACACTTTTGCCAAATTTTACAAATTTGATACTTTTGCTTCTTCAGAGGCTATTTTTGGGAGAAAGGTTTTGCAAGCCGTGGTGCCTTCCATTTAGGTGACCTGATTTGCTCCTCCCTTCATCCGTGTCCTAAAGCTTTGGTATTGGTTCCCACAAGTAAGGATGACGCCGTGGACCGGACACACCTATGTTG
>NC_069507.1:11806959-11966959 GCF_027579735.1 Bombina bombina
AGCAGTCTTATCCCTGCAAATGTCTAGTGTAGCTGAGGAGGACTAAGCTAAGGAGCTGGGAAGTTATGAAAATATTTTTCTTTGTCCCCTTTAAGGTCAAATGGAAAAAAATCAGATGTGCACTTTGAGGATCGGTTTGACAAGTACCTTGATCCGTCTTTCTTCCAGCACAGGGTAGGTAACGTCTGCTTTATTCTCGCATTATTTTCTTCACCGCACAGGTTTTAATAATTATCAATTGACATGTAGAACTGTACAATCTGTGCCCACTACTCCCTTGTCCTGTAGTTTTTGATCATCACAGATGCTAAACCATATGCTTTTGTTTCACTCTGCAGTTATACAATAAAGTTTACAAAAAGAATCGCTGTGCGCTGCATGTTGCTGCTTTATTTTATAACGACTGTCTGTGCTAGAGAGCTTACAATTTATTTACAACTTTACTGGGCACAACCAGTGACTATAAACAAAATGCTGTTTTTGTTCTGGTTATTTAACAGTACACTGGTTTTCCATCTTCAACTCTTTCATGATGGTTATTTTCCTGGTGGGTCTGGTGTCCATGATCCTTATGCGGACTCTAAGGAAAGATTATGCACGATACAGCAAGGAAGAGGAAATGGACGATATGGTGAGTGCTTGCCAGAAAGTATCACTATCAGACTAACAGTGTTACACAGTGCTTCTTTGTGCTGCAATATCTCCCATTCCATTTTCTCCCCCTGTAGGACCGGGATCTCGGTGATGAATATGGCTGGAAGCAGGTTCATGGAGATGTTTTCGTCCATCCAGCCATCCTCTGATGTTTTCATCTCTTATTGGCTCTGGTTGCCAGATCTTTGCCGTTTCACCTTATTGTAATTATTGTTGCCATGATAGAAGATTTATACACAGAGTGAGTATGCTAAACACCAACTGATTTATTCTGGTGCATGACTGCAGTGCAGCTGGTTGGCCACTAGAGGGTCATGATTAAGCCTGCAGGGAGCTGTATCATGTGAACCTCAGACATTTCTTATACGGAGGTCATTGTACATGGGCTTTAGGGCAGAACTGAGTAAAGCACATTTGTATGGCATTTAGCCCACATTGTGCAGGAGCTAGACATGGATGTTTGTGAACAGAGATAAGACAAATGATACAACATTTTGGTAACAGGAAGTAAAAAACATAGATGTGGCTCCTGGGAGTCTTCAACCACCTGTGATATAAGAAATGCTAACAATAATGATGTATTCAGGGCCTCAGAATAATATGTAGATCTGTTGTTTAAATGCTGAAGAAATGACCAGTGATGATTAGGAATCCTGCACTTCCTACATTAAAACTCACTGGATAATTGTAAAACTAAAGCTTAGTGATCTAGTGTGAGGGACTGTGACATAAGGAAATAGGCAGCTCAGGCTGAAGAACTCAGAACATCCAATACTAAAGCTTTGTGTGGTGTCTTTGTAGGCGAGGTTCCATGCTCAGCACCGCAATATTCGTCTTACGCTGCAACTTCACAGTAAATGGGTATTTTGGAGGAAGCCTTTACTCTGACAAGGAGGTAAATACAGCTGCAAATGAGTGTAATACGTCTTTGTGTATATGTAAGCAGATATGGCTGATATGATGATGATAAGGGCTTGGCGGATGCATAAGAGACAGGGACGGCAACTGGTACAAAATGATTACAGGCCCTGGGACTAGATAGTTTGCAATCTATGTGGTATTTGGGGACCAACGGAATAGAGTAACTTCTGGTGAGTGCAGATAGGTGTCCTCCAACTGACCTGGTCTACAGAGTTTGTTTTGGAGAATTGTTTTTGGAAGAGGTCACAACCAGTGGATGAATGAAAGGTGTCTGGGCTGGCTAAGTGTAGCAACAACAACATTCTGTTTGATTAGAGTATAATATGAGTGGTAGGCCAATCACAAGAGAGATGTAGTAGTCAAGGCTTCATATGAGTGAATACTCATTTTTGTTGGATTATTAATGAGGGACGGCCAGGATTTGGTGAGAGATTGGGGTTTTTAATAAGGCAGTGGCTGCAGGATTCAAGTGTGATAATGGGTTTATGGATATTGATGGAGATTTATGATGCTCGTGTTAAGTTCAGGGAATCTATAAAGTTCAGGCTTTGGTATGTTGGTCCTATGGTGGCGGGAGGCATCTAAGAGGGGATTGTAGTGTTGTAGTGAGACTGTGACATGATTAAGAAGGGGGATAGGTTGGGAAAACATATCTAGCCTTAGACATCGTATAGGAACACAAGCATATAAGTAAAGAACTTGGGTGTCAGCTGTGGGGTACACTGTTAGATAATGGGACATGGGGTAAGTTGTCTCTAGAAATTTGCAGCATTTGTATCTGTATTGTTTGCCAGTTGTACTAATGGTTTGTCTATGATCTTGTAGGTAGACGCTGGATAAAGCAAATGTTTATAGGCGCCTTCCTGATCCCAGCCATGGTTTGTGGGACAGCGTTTTTTTTATCACTTTATTGCAATTTACTATCACGCTTCAAGAGCAATACCGTTTGGCACAATGGTAAGTCAGCATTTTGTGTTTAGGTAAGGTTTGCTGTCACTGCAAAAGTGCACACACTTCTTCAGTATTTTTAATTAGGAGACACTTATAGTGACTGTTAAATTAAACATACAATAACAAAACAAATAATGTTGTCTACTCTTTATGACCTGAAACCTTTTAACTTAATTTGTCATCTTTAGTTGGATTACTGCACTTTGTTACATCATAGGTAGTGCAATAAGTGCAACACCCAGGTCATGCGCACCAGGGGGATATCAGTTGTTGCACATTATCCTTTGATTCTGGATAGTATCATGTCCAGAAGGAACCAGCAGCCTCATCACTTCTGTATGAGTATATGTGCGCTTACCTGTATGTGTACTGTATGTGTATCAGTAATGTATATGTGTGCTTACCTGTATGTGTACTGTATGTGTATCAGTAATGTATGTGTGCTTACCTGTATGCGTACTGTATGTGTATCAGTAATGTATTTATATGTGCGCTTACCTGTATGTGCATCAGTAATGTATTTGTCTATTGGTAATGTATTTATATGTGCGCTTACCTGTATGTGTATCAGTAATGTTTTTGTATGTGCGCTTACCTGTATGTGTATCAGTAATGTATTTGTGCGCTTACCTGTATGTGTATCAGTAATGTATTTGTGCGCTTACCTGTATGTGTATCAGTAATGTATTTGTATGTGTGCTTACCTGTATGTGTATCAGTAATGTATTTGTATGTGCGCTTACCTGTATGTGTATCAGTAATGTATTTGTATGTGTGCTTACCTGTATGTGTATCATTAATGTATTTGTGTGCTTACCTGTATGTGTATCAGTAATGTATTTGTATGTGCGCTTACCTGTATGTGTATCAGTAATGTATTTGTATGTGTGCTTACCTGTATGTGTACTGTATGTGCATCAGTAATGTATTTGTGTATTGGTAATGTATTTGTATGGGTGCTTGCCTGTATGTGTATCAGTAATGTATTAATATGTGTGCTTACCTGTATGTGTACTGGTAATGTATTTATTTGTGTGCTTACCTGAATGTGTATCAGTAATGTATTTATGTGTATTAGTAATGTATGTGTATTTGTATGTGCGCTTACCTGTATGTGTATCAGTAATGTATTTATGTGTATTAGTAATGTATTTGTATGTGCACTTACCTGTATGTGTATCAGTAATGTATTTATGTGTGCTTACCTGTATGTGTACTGTATGTGCATCAGTAATGTATTTGTGTATTGGTAATGTATTTGTATGTGCACTTACCTGTATGTGTATCAGTAATGTATTTATTTGTGTGCTTACCTGTATGTGTATCAGTAATGTATTTATGTGTATTAGTAATGTATGTGTATGTGCGCTTACCTGTATGTGTATTAGTAATGTATTTGTATATGCGCTTACCTGTATGTGTACTGTATGTGTATCAGTAATGTATTTATGTGTATTAGTAATGTATTTGTATGTGCACTTACCTGTATGTGTATCAGTAATGTATTTATGTGTGCTTACCTGTATGTGTACTGTATGTGCATCAGTAATGTATTGGTAATGTATTTGTATGTGCACTTACCTGTATGTGTATCAGTAATGTATTTATGTGTGCTTACCTGTATGTGTACTGTATGTGCATCAGTAATGTATTGGTAATGTATTTGTATGTGCGCTTACCTGTATGTGCATCAGTAATGTATTTGTCTATTAGTAATGTATTTATATGTGTGCTTACCTGTATGTGTACTGTATGTGCAGCAGTAATGTATTTGTGTATTGGTAATGTATTTGTATGTGCGCTTACCTGTATGTGTATCAGTAATGTATTTATGTGCACTTACCTGTATGTGTATCAGTAATGTATTTATGTGCACTTACCTGTATGTGTACTGTATGTGTACTGTATGTGCATCAGTAATGTATTTGTGTATTGGTAATGTATTTGTATGTGCGCTTACCTGTATGTGCATCAGTAATGTATTTGTCTATTAGTAATGTGTTTATATGTGTGCTTACCTGTATGTGTACTGTATGTGCATCAGTAATGTATTTGTGTGCTTACCTGTATGTGTACTGTATGTGCATCAGTAATGTATTTGTGTATTGGTAATGTATTTGTATGTGCACTTACCTGTATGTGTATCAGTAATGTATTTATATGTGTGCTTACCTGTATGCGTGTTTATATGTGCACTTACCTGTATGTGTATTTATATGTGCACTTACCTGTATGTGTATTTATATGTGCACTTACCTGTATGTGCATCAGTAATGTATTTGTCTATTAGTAATGCATTTGTGTGCTTACCTGTATGTGCATCAGTAATGTATTTGTGTATTGGTAATGTATTTGTATGTGCACTTACCTGTATGTGTATCAGTAACGTATTTATATTTGCGCTTACCTGTATGTGCATCATTAATGTATTTGTCTATTAGTAATGTGTTTATATGTGTGCTTACCTGTATGTGTACTGTATGTGCATCAGTAATGTATTTGTGTATTTGTATGTGCACTTACCTGTATGTGTATCAGTAATGTATTTATGTGTGCTTACCTGTATGTGTACTGTATGTGTATCAGTAATGTATTTGTATGTGCACTTACCTGTATGTGTATCAGTAATGTATTTGTGTGCTTACCTGTATGTGTACTGTATGTGTATCAGTAATGTATTTGTATGTGTGCTTACCTGTATGTGTATCAGTAATGTATTTGTATGTGTGCTTACCTGTATGTGTATCAGTAATGTATTTATGTGTGCTTACCTGTATGTGTATCAGTAATGTGTGCTTACCTGTATGTGTATCAGTAATGTATTTATATGTGCGCTTACCTGTATGTGTATCAGCAATGTATTTGTATGTGCGCTTACCTGTATGTGTATCAGTAATGCATTTGTATGTGTGCTTACCTGTATGTGTACTGTATGTGTATCAGTAATGTATTTATATGTGTACTGTATGTGTATCAGTAATGTATTTGTGTGCTTACCTGTATGCGTACTGTATGTATATCAGTAATGTATTTGTGTGCTTACCTGTATGTATATCGGTAATGTATTTATATGTGTACTGTATGTATATCAGTAATGTATTTATATGTGTGCTTACCTGTATGTGTACTGTATATATATCAGTAATGTATTTATATGTGTGCTTACCTGTATGTGTACTGTATGTATATCAGTGTATATCGGTAATGTATTCATGTGTGCTTACCTGTATGTGTACTGTATGTATATCAGTAATGTATTTATGTGTACTGTATGTATATCAGTAATGTATTTATATGTGTACTGTATGTATATCAGTAATGTATTTATATGTGTACTGTATGTATATCAGTAATGTATTTATATGTGTACTGTATGTATATCAGTAATGTATTTATATGTGTACTGTATGTATATCAGTAATGTATTTGTGTGCTTACCTGTATGCGTACTGTATGTATATCAGTAATGTATTTGTGTGCTTACCTGTATGTGTACTGTATGTATATCAGTAATGTATTTGTGTGCTTACCTGTATGTGTACTGTATGTATATCAGTAATGTATTTGTGTGCTTACCTGTATGCGTACTGTATGTATATCAGTAATGTATTTGTGTGCTTACCTGTATGTGTACTGTATGTATATCAGTAATGTATTTGTGTGCTTACCTGTATGTGTACTGTATGTATATCAGTAATGTATTTGTGTGCTTACCTGTATGCGTACTTTATGTATATCAGTAATGTATTTGTGTGCTTACCTGTATGCGTACTGTATGTATATCAGTAATGTATTTGTGTGCTACCTGTATGCGTACTGTATGTATATCAGTAACGTATTTGTGTGCTTACCTGTATGTGTACTGTATGTATATCAGTAATGTATTTGTGTGCTTACCTGTATGCGTACTGTATGTATATCAGTAATGTATTTGTGTGCTTACCTGTATGCGTACTGTATGTATATCAGTAATGTATTTGTGTGCTTACCTGTATGCGTATCAGTAATGTATTTGTATCTGTAACTCTGCTTCTGCCTTGGCTGATATTCTAATGAGGAATATAAGGGTCTAATGTAATTTTTGTTTCTCATTGATCAGAACGTGTTTGTGCTTGGCAAATGTTTAAATACGTGTCAGTCTCCATGGGCCCCAGCTTCTCATAACAAATACAGTATGGCCTTCATCTCGCAAAGCTGTGCCCAACCCAGGGTTAAATATGTAGGTTTTCCTTCCAGTATAAGATGGGATGGCGCTGTCAGGGTTATTAAGTTGTGTAACACTTTCTGAGCGGGTATTTCTCCATATTCTGCTTCATGATTCAGGAATGCTGACACAAGCCCATGCCAGCTGCAGTAAGGTCCTGTTAGTGTATTTATTTAAGGATACCACTTCGTGTCAGATCTAGAATCATGTGTCTCACTGAACTGGGGGTCACACAAGGGTTTCAGTCATCTAAGAAAAATGTAATTTAGGTTGTAAACGTGTGTGGTGCACATGCAGAGAGATGTAAGCTGTACGGTGTAGGCCGTGCACAGGATTTGTATAGCCCACCCCACCAGTCATAGTAGCATTATTGTGCATAACCACTGGCTAGTCACTATTTGCAGGGAGAGGTGGTTTATTACTAGCTGTGGCCCAATCTAAATACTCAGTGTCCTCTCATATCTGTTACTTGGCAGTACAGCTGTTATTCTCCGGCCTGAGCTGTGCATGCTACTCTCTAAGGCTGATGGCACAAAGAGGCTGTATATGAGGAGTGATCCTTGTAACTGACAGCAGCTGACATTGTGCCTCTGTATCTGCTAAGTCTCTAAATGTGCTACGTTCTCTCTGTATTTAGTACAATTGCATTGATGCTTAAAATGGTATTTTCTGCAGGTTGCCGTCTGCTGTATCTGTTTCTTTGTCATTTTACCATTGAACCTGGTGGGGACAATCCTTGGGCGAAACTTGGCAGGACAACCCAACTTCCCTTGTCGCGTTAATGCCGTCCCACGTCCAATTCCAGAGAAGAAGTGGTGAGTAAAGGATTTGTCCCTTCAGTACAAAAGATTATTCTCCTGTGCTGTGTGTGAATAAATGGTCATTGTGTATAGGAAGTTCACCTTCCCATTGATACTGCCAGCCCTGTTACGCTTTTTGATACATTATTTTAACAAACTTTGATGTAAAATGTCCCTGCACAATTAATCTGTAATTCTGAAAACCATAACACCGAGCCTTGCTGTACTGTGTAATGACAGCACATGTGCCCACCTTGCCCAGCAGCGCACAGGAAGGGCCAGGATTGTATTCTATTAGTCTCCTGTTCATGGTCTTCGTCAAGCTTAACTAAGGTTGTCTGACAAATAGAGCTGGGTTTTGTTCATGCACATACAGAGCTTGAGAAATACGAACGTCTGTACGCACACAGACACTAAACTACCAATGAGAGAGAGAGAGGCCCTGGCATGAGGTACGGTTTTAGTAGTAGGTGAGATTGGTTGCCATGACAGCGCCCTGGAGATGGGCTAGTGCAATACAATTGTGGTTCAGTGTGGCACAGACATTGTCCCATGCTATTGAGGTGTGATCTATGGACTGACTGGATCTTGTTGTTCTCTAGGTTTATGGAACCAGCGGTCATTGTTTGCCTGGGAGGAATTTTGCCTTTTGGATCAATTTTCATTGAAATGTGAGTTATTTATAGATTGTCTTGTGTGTAACATTTAAATGACTGTATGACAAGCCTGTTTCTGATGTCCCCTGCTCAGGTATTTCATTTTCACATCATTCTGGGCATACAAAATCTACTACGTATACGGCTTCATGATGTTGGTCCTGGTGATCCTCTGCATTGTCACCGTGTGTGTCACCATTGTTTGCACGTACTTCCTACTGAACGCTGAGGATTATAGGTGGTGAGTATGCCAGGGCTGGCTGTTATCTTTATTTAGTGCCACACCAGAGGTCAGAGAGAACCAACATGTTGTTGGATTTTCCTATAGGAACTTTGAAGGGACACTCAGGTCAAATGAAATTTTCATGATTCAGATAGAGCAGTAATTTTAAACAACTTTCCAATTTACTTCCATTAAAAAAAATGTGCACAGTCTTTTATATTTACACTTTTTGTGTCACCAGCTCCTACTGAGCATGTGCAAGAATTCAGACTATATGTATATGCATTTGTGATTGGCTGATTGCTATCACATGGTACAGGGGGAGTGAAAATATACATAACTTTGAAATTTGTTAGAAAAAGATCTACTACTCATTTGAAATTCAGAGGAAATGCTATTGCATTGTCTTGTTATATTGCATTTGTTGATTATGCAAATCTGCTGTTTACTGGTATTTTATGCAAACCTGATTATTAGAATCTGACAGGTGGGAAGGTCAGTTTTGCTAATGTACCATATTAGCTGTGCTGTTGGTGCACTGTCACCTTAAGGGGAAAGATGTGTAAAAAGGCTGATGTGGGGACAGCATGTAGTACAGAGCCTCGTGAAGCATTTATGGTTACAAGCTGTGCTCTAGCTGTAGTACAGAGAGGAAAGAGTTACTCAGGGGGGGCACGGCAAACTGCACAAACCTTGTTTTAGCAGATGTTTGTGTCTTCCAGGCAATGGACGAGCTTTCTCTCTGCCGCATCCACTGCGATCTACGTTTACATGTATTCATTCTACTACTATTTCTTCAAAACAAAGTAAGTGCTGCTTTTGTTGCGTCTTTGAATAAAAACACTGATGTACTATAGAGAGGTTCCCCTTCCCCGTGTGCCAGTTGTGCTGTCCTGAAGTCCCATGAACTGCGCACATCTGCGGGAGATGGTTTTACTAAATCACTCCCCTACACGTTGTGTTATGGTGCCGATTACAGTATACATTTAAATAGCCATGTTTAGCATTTCTGGCTTCCACTTCTGTGGATTTGAGCAAATTACATCAGAGAATAGGTTTGGGCCCCCTCTTGTCAGGAACACGTCTGGAGCAAATTGTAGTTCAGATTTAAAGGGTTAATGGGATATAACAGTTTGTTTGTGGTTAACAGTTTGTTTTCTGCCTTTTCACTTTAGAATGTACGGGCTGTTTCAAACCTCATTTTATTTTGGATATATGGCAGTATTTAGCACGGCTTTAGGAATAATGTGTGGTAAGTATTCATGACTGTAGTGTGGGCTGTTTTATTAACCTAATAACATTAATCAGTTGTTTCTGTAAAAATAGGCCCTAAAAGTAAATGACACCTGGGGAGCATTATATCAAATCCTGTATCTGAAAGGAAGTAAACACAATATTATGCGACCCTTCTGCAGTGATTCTTTGTTGTGCATCACGGGTGGATGTTTGTTCCCAGTAAATGGAATTTATCTAATTGTGTTTTCCCCCTCTTTCACAGGAGCCATCGGATACATGGGAACAAGTGCCTTTGTCCGGAAAATCTACACGAATGTAAAAATTGACTGATTCATCCGAGAAACAAGGGAACTGTGGAGCAGTGACTTTTTTTTCTTGGGTCAGGGGTGAAATATGCACATTAGTGCCAGAAGAGATTGGGTTTTAACTCTGGGTACGGTCTCAGTCTCCGTTTTGTGGACGGCTTAAAATGGCATCTATTTAATTGATCCTAGGTTCTTACTGACTGCTCTCCAGCCGCTCACGGCAAACGCGCGGATTATATGCAGTAGGCGTTACTACCATACGTGGCTAATCTTCCCAAAAACTAGCTCATTAAAGATGAATAGACTAGCTCTCTTCAGTGAAGAGGACAACACAGTTTATTTAAAGCATTTGTTCCATTAAGTAAAAAGAGGGAGTGTTGGCTGCCCACACTAGCTGATTAGCAGTCGCCCTGGTCCTTGCGCGCTATGAATGCTGTTCCAGGAAGCCTTCTTTTTTTTTTTTTCTTCTTCTTCTTTCTATTGCCCCTTTCAGGATGTATGTTTTATATTTTGACAGCTCTGCCTGCACCCGTTTGTTTAATAGGTAAATAAAAAAAGAACCACGATGCATGTAACTGAAAAGCTTTCCATGGAGTTGGACCAATTTCTCATGTATCTCTCTAAATAATGAAGCTCCACTCACAGAAGGTGTCCTTGGCACTGCGGTTTACTGTATAGCTACAAAACTGTCAATGAAGATTCTTTGTTTTTATGGCCGCCTGAGGTGTAAATTAAATAGCTTTTTAATTGAATTCCTAACCTAACCCCTATTCTTCCAAAGTTACATTTTTTTAAAAATTTCTAATTACTGTTTTGTTTTTTTTTGGGTTTCAATGAAGGCTTTACATGGACTGTAGGAGGGAAATAAGTGTAAATAGCATATAATGTAACTTAGATTTAGATCCCAAATGTATTTGGATGTACAGGTTTATTACAGAGTACTTTTTTTCTGATGATTCGATGTACAAAATCTGTGTCTCGGTGGCTCCCATCTTGCCTGCCATTGCATGATACATTGGTTTTCCTCATGTTGTGTGTATGTCAGGTTTTTGTTGTTTCTTTCTAAAGATCTTACACAAAAAGTTCAAATTTGTAATTTAGAACATTTAAATTTTGTTAATCCTGTCTGGACACTTGTGTAACATCTAAAGCGCCGTCGCTTTAGGGTGTTCAGGGAACTGAAATAAAACTTTCAGACAAAAAATATTCTTGGCTAAATACAGTTTTTTTCCAGTGAGGTGGGAGTTAAAGATTTAAATGTTGTGTTTTGTTTTTGTTTTTTTTGTTTTTTTGTGTTTTTTTTTTTTTTTTTTTATAGTGAGGAACTGGAAACCAAACACAGTAAAATGTGAAGCTCTGCATTGTTTGGTTAGGCTTTATATTCTATCTTATCTTTTCCCTAAGGAACACAGACCTGCTTCTTACATGCAGGCTGAAGTTTTACTACCAAATGTGCTTGATTCTCTTGGTGTCCTTTAAAAAGTATACCTAGTTAAGTGAGCTCTGTAATGTGCATGTGTTTTTATAGCAGCGGTTTTATACATATAGTGCTAAAGACATTCCTGAGCCTACCTAGGCATCTTATTCATCAAAGGGCACACAAACATTAAAGTAAACTTCTACCTAAACCACAAAAATAATTTTGATTTCCAAGTCCCTTCATTGTGTAGTAGATTCTGTGTTACAGAACAGTTACTGGCAGTGATCACGCGCACCATTATACAGAGCAAGTTACTGGCTGACGGCAGTGATCACACGCACCCATTATACAGAGCGCTGACCGCAGTGATCACTCGCACCATTATACAGAGCAGGTTACTGGCTGACCGCAGTGATCACACGCACCATTATACAGAGCAGGTTACTGGCTGACCGCAGTGATCACACACACCATTATACAGAGCAGGTACTGGCTGACCGCAGTGATCACACGCACCATTATACAGAGCAGGTTACTGGCTGACCGCAGTGATCACGCACCATTATACAGAGCAAGTTACTGGCTGACCGCAGTGATCACACGCACCATTATACAGAGCAGGTTACTGGCTGACCGCAGTGATCACACGCACCATTATACAGAGCAAGTTACTGGCTGACCACAGTGATCACAAGCACCATTATACAGAGCAGGTTACTGGCTGACTGCAGTGATCACATGCACCATTATACAGAGCAAGTTACTGGCTGATCGCAGTGATCACGCGCACCATTATACAGAGAAGGTTACTGGCTGACCGCAGTTATCACACGCACCATTATACAGAGCAGGTTACTGGCTGACCGCAGTGATCACACGCACCATTATACAGAGCAGGTTACTGGCTGACCACAATGATTACACGCACCATTATACAGAACAAGTTACTGGCTGACCGCAGTGATCACACGCACCATTATACAGAGCAGGTTACTGGCTGACCTCAGTGATCGCACGCACCACTATACAGAGCAGGTTACTGGCTGACCTCAGTGATCGCACGCACCACTATACAGAGCAGGTTACTGGCTGACCTCAGTGATCGCACGCACCACTATACAGAGCAGGTTACTGGCTGACAGCAGTGATCACACACACCATTATCCAGAGCGCTGACCGCAGTGATCACACTCACCATTATACAGAGCAAGTTACTGGCTGACCACAGTAATCACACGCACAATTATACAGAGCAGCTTACTGGCTGACTGCAATGATCACACTCACCACTATACAGAGCGGGTTACTGGCTGACCGCACGCACCTTTATACAGAGCAGGGTACTGGCTGACCGCAGTGATCGCACGCGCCATTATACAGAATATGCATGGGCTATGTTTTAGGTTTCTGTGCTCTCTATCTGTGATGGGGCTCCCAAGCTATCATTTTTGCTGAGACTTCTTGGTATAATGAGCCTTTTCTTAAGACATGGTGAGTCCACAGAATCATCAACTACTGTTGGGAATATCACTCCTGGCCAGCAGGAGGAGGCAAGGAGCACCACAGCAAAGCTGTTAAGTATCACTTCCCTACCCACAACCCCCAGTCATTCTCTTTGCCTTCAGTGCAAGGAGGAGGTGACGTTATAGGTGTCTGTATATAAGATTCTTCTATGAATATTTTTTTTATTTTGAATCCTGAGCAGGCTTGCTCTGATCTTCCCTATCATGCTGGGTTTAGCTGTACTCAACGTTAGTCTCTTCAGTAGAGCTGTAGTAGCTTTTAAAGGGACAGTGAACCCAATTTTTTTCTTTCATGATTCAGATAGAGCAGTAATTTTAAGCAACTTTCTAATTTACTCCTATTATCAATTTTTCTTTGTTCTCTTGCTATCTTTATTTGAAAATGCATCTAAGCTTTTCTTTTTTAAGACACAATGAGTCCACGGATCATCCTAATTACTAATGGGATATTCACCTCCTGGTCAGCAGGAGGAGGCAAAGAGCACCACAGCAGAGCTGTTAAATAGCTCCTCCCACTCCAGTCATTCGCTTTGCCTACGTTAGTGATAGGTAAATTGAGGTGTTAGATTAGATTCTTCATTCAAGAGTTTATTATTTTTAATAGTAGTGCCAGAGTGTGCTGCTTTGTTCTAGGGTGTAGCCGTAGTCCATATCAGTCTCTACAGTAGAGCTTTGGTGGCTTTAGAGCAATGGGAACTTGTGGGACATAATTCTCACTGCGCCTCCCATACATTTATGCTGCCCTAACCCTGAAAAATCTGAGGGATATTACTCAGTATTTCCTTTTTTTAGACACGACAAGTCCACGGGATCATTCATTACTTATGGGATATTCACCTCCTGGTCACCAGGAGGCAGCAAAGAGCACCACAGCAAAGCTGTTTAAATAGCCCATCCCCTCTCTCCCACTCAGTCATTCTCTTTGCCTGCTTTAAGATAGGATGCGGTAAAGTGAGGTGCTAGATTGATTCTTCAATCAAGAGTTTATTATTTCATTTTGCAGTATATTTTAATACTGCTTTCTCCTGGGGTATAGCTGTGTTCCATTCCAGTCTCTGTTGCAAGAGCTTTGGTGGCTTTAAAGCAATGGGAACTTGTGAGACATACTTAAACTCACTGCACCTCCCATACAGTATTGCTGCCCTAACCCTGAAAATCCTTAGGGGCTTGTATCAGGAATTTCATTCATTTCAGAGGTCCATGTGGAGAGATGGGACTCCTCAAACCGGCTGAACTGCCTTGGATGTCAGCAGCAACATGAGGTAAGTGCTTATTTTTTTCCTAAGCTGTTAGAGGAAAATGGAGCACCTTCATAAAGAATTTACCCAGTAAGCTTATAGCATTATATTATAAGCACTTGGGACATTATTCTCTCAGAGGGAGAGTATGAGACAGCATGTTACTGGGGCTGGGAGACCAGCTTTAATGGTGGTTCCAACATGGCAAAACGTTAACATATTTCCTATGTGAGATAGACGGTTAGACACGCCCACGAAGGGGCGGGGCCTAGTTATTGGTGGTTTTTGCTGTGGCCTAGCCTAGAAGTATAAGATTTCAACGGAGTTCCTCTCAGGATCACTGCTTCACTAAAATATACAAGCAGGTTTCTAGGACAGTGATCCGTTTTTCTGCTGCATCGTTTTTAACCCCTATCGATCCAGAGTGACAGTGTGCATAACATAACGGTCAGGGGTCAGGTAGGCGCCTCAGCAAGACTTCTGAGGATGTAGGGGTGCATTATTTTTCATTTTGGAGTATAAAAAACATTGTTTTGAATGTTTTTTCTTATTGCAGTAAAAAATATTTTTTGTTTTATATTATTGCATTGTGTTTATTGTGCTTCAATGTGGACTCAGGAGACTTGCAGAGCTCTATTTGCTCCTTATGTCTTGATGCTAATGTGAACACCAATCCCTTTTTGTCCCTCATGCATTACGAGGCTGAAAACGCCAGAGAATTGCTTTTTACTGAGCAAAGCCCTTTCTACTATAGATACTTCTCAAAGTCTAGCGAGGATGGTCCAAGTGGGCCCCATCTTTCTCCCCCATACATCCCAATCTATTACGCCGCTCAGTGTCCTGTACTCCTGCTTTAGCGGCCACAATCACTCTAAAATACATAGCATCCCTTATGTCATCTACTATCAATGATGCGTTGTCGGCCTTTTCCCCCTACAAGAGGGTAGTCGTAAAAGGAAGGCTAGACAATCTATAAGTGAGGGTGCAGAGGCTACCGATATACCTTCCCAACCTGAGGAGGAAGGCAATGAGGGTTTATCTGAATGGGAAATTTCAGATGCAGGAAATTCCAATACTTCGAGTAGATTCAGAGGTGGTGAATTTTAGATTTAAGCTGGAACACCTCTGTATGCTATTAAGGCAGGTTTTACTTACACTAGATGACTGTAGTCCCACGCTAGTGGTGGCTCCTACAGGTACCAACAAGTTGAACAAGTATGTTGATATTCCTGACTTATCAGAGGTTTTTCCACGGTTCCCTAAGCGGACTTCGGAAATACTCGCTAAGGAATGGGAGAGGCCTGGTATTCCTTTCTCTCCCTCTCCTATGTTTAAGAAAATGTTCCCAGTAGAGGATACTTTTAAAGAAATGTGGCAGGCTATTCCTAAGGTGGAGGGCCCATCTCCACCCTGGCTAAGAGAACCACTATTCCCATAGAGGATAGCTGTTTTCGTTTTAAAGACCCTATGGATAAAAGATTAGAGGGCTGTACTGAAGAAACTTTATGTTACATCAGGGACTTCTGATGCAACCTACTGCCTGTATTACCGTCGCGGTTGCATACTGGTTAGACAATCTAAATGAGTCGCTTCAGTCAGAGACTCCCTTGGAGGAGATACAAGACAAGATAAAAGCTATGAAACTCGCTAATTCCTTTTTTTACAGATGCTTCTTTGCAGGTCTTTAAGCTGGCAGCTAAGAGTTCAGGTTTTTCAGTCCTAGCCCGCAGGGCCTTATGGCTAAAGCCTTGGTCCGCGGATGTATCTTTTAAGATTAAGCTCCTTTCTATTCCTTACAAGGGTAAGAACTTGTTCGAACCTGTTCTAAAGGAGATCATTTCTGATATCTCGGGAGGTAAGGGCCAACTTCTCCCGCATTATAAGAAGATTAAACTTAAAGGACGACAGACTAATTTTCGTTCCTTTCGGAATAACAAAGGAATTGCTTCCTCTTCCTCCACCAAGCAGGAACAACCTAAGCCTGCATGGAGGCCCAACCCTTCTTGGAAGCTCGAATTGGAACCAAGTCAGCATGAAGGGCATGCCCCCGATCCGAGGCCGGACCTGGTAGGGGGCAGACTATCCCTTTTTGTTCAGGCTTGGGTGCGGGATGTTCAGGATCCCTGGGCTTTAGAAAGTGTCCCAGGGGTACAAATTGGAATTCAAATTTTTTTCCACTATCGGCAGGTTCCTGCCTTCAAGATTATCTGCAGACCAGATAAGAGAGACGTTCTTTCGTTGCGTAGAGGATCTCCCGTCAGGGGAGTGATCGTTCCCATTCCAGCACTGGAACAGGGTCAGGGTTTTTTACTCAAATCTGTGGTTCCCAAAAAAGCGAGAACCTTCAGACCAAATCTTGGACCTCAAGAGTCTAAACAAATGTCTAAGAGTTCCGTCTTTCAAGATGGAAACTATATGTTCCATACTACACTGATTCAAGAAGGTCAGTTCATGACCACAGTGGACCTAAAGGACGCATACCTACATGTTCCCATTCACAGGGACCAATATCAAATTTCTAAGGTATGCATTCTTGGACAAACACTTTCAGTTCGTGGCGTTACCTTTCGGCCTGGCCACTGCTCCAAGAATATTTACAAGGTGCTGTGATCTCTTTCTGGCGGTTCTTCGACCGCAGGGCATTGAAGTGGGCCGTATCTGGACGACATTCTAATTCAAGCGCAATCATTTCAACAAGCCAGATCCCATACCAACCTGGTATTATCCTTCCTGAGAATCATGGGTGGAAGATAAATGTGGACAAAAGCTAGGGTACCCTTTCTAGGGACCATAATAGATTCCCTGTCGATGAAAATTTTTCTGACACGAGGTCAGGAAAACAAAGTTTTTACATACCTGTTGTGCCCTTCAGTCCACTCTCGGCCTTCGGTGGCTCAATGTATGGAGGTAATCTGGCTGATGGTGGCGACAATGGATATCATCCCTTTTGCTAGGTTCCATCTCAGACCTCTACAGCTAAGCATGTTCAGGCAATGGAACAGGGGATTATACAGACCTGTCTCCTCTGATAACTCTAGATCAGGAGGACAAGGGATTCTCTTCAGTGGTGGTTGTCTCTGGATCATCTATCCCAGGGAACCTGCTTTCGCAGGCCGGCTTGGGAAATTGTGACAAGACGCCAGCCTTCTGGGGTGGGGAGCTGTCTGGGACTCCCTGAAGGCTCAGGGACTTTGGACTCAGTCAGAGTCAGTTCTCCCTATAAACATTCTAGAAATGAGACGATTCTCAATGCTCTTCTGGCCTGGTCTCGGTTAGCCACGGCCAAATGTATCAGGTTCCAGTCGGACAATATAACTTCTGTGGCTTACATCAATCAGGGGGAACCAGAAGTATCCAAAATAATTCAAATGGGCGAAGACCCATTCTTGTTGCCTCGTCAGCGATTCACATCCCGGGAGTAGACAATTGGGAGGCGGATTTCTTGAGCAGACAGACGTTCCATCTGGGGGAGTGGCAACTCCATCCAGAGGTGTTTTCCAAACTGATCCTCAAGTGGGGACAGCCAGAGTTGGATCTGATGGCATCTCGACGGAATGCCAAATTTCCGAGATACGGGTCGAAATCCAGGGACCCCCAGGCAGAATTAATAGACTCTCTGGTGGTTCCTTGGAACTTCAATCTAGCATACCCGTTTCCTCCATTTGCACTTCTTCCTCAGGTAATTGCCCGACTCCGACAGAGACGAGGGCGTCGGGTGATACTCATAGCACCGGCATGGCCTCGAAGAATTTGGTATGCGGATCTGATAGAGATGGCATCTCTACCACCTGGAGACTGCCGTTGAGGAAGAACCTTCTCATTCAGGGTCCCTTCCTTCATCCAAATCTTGCTTCTCTGAAGCTGACTGCGTGGCGATTGAACGCTTAATTTTATCCAAAGCGTGGGTTCTCTGATCCGGTCATAGAGACCTTGATTCAGGCTCGTAAGCCTGTAACTAGAAAAATCTACCATAAGATTTGGCGGAGATACTTTTATTGGTAGTGAATCCAAGGGCTACTCTTGGAGTAGAGTTAGGATTCCTAGAGTTTTGTCTTTTTCTCCAGGAAGGTCTGGTGAAGGGTTTATCTGCTAGTTCCCTAAAGGGTCAAATTTCGGCTCTATCCATTTTGTTTCACAAACATCTAGCAGATGTACCAGATGTACAATCTTTTTGTCAGGCCTTGGTAAGAATCAGGCCTGTGTTCAAACCAGTTTTCTCCAACATTGGTGTGTCCGGTCCACGGCGTCATCCTTACTTGTGGGATATTCTCTTCCCCAAAAGGAAATGGCAAAGAGTCCAGCAAAGCTGGTCACATGATCCCTCCTAGGCTCTGCCCACCCCAGTCATTCTCTTTGCCGTTGCACGGGCAACATCTCCACGGAGATGGTTAAGAGTTTTTTTGGTGTTTAAATGTAGTTTTAATTCTTCTATCAAGTGTTTGTTATTTTAAAATAGTGCTGGTATGTACTATTTACTCTGAAACAGAAAAGGATGAAGATTTCTGTTTGTAAGAGGAAGATGATTTTAGCAGACAGTAACTAAAATCGATTGCTGTTTCCACACAGGACTGTTGAGATGAAGTAACTTCAGTTGGGGAAACAGTTAGCAGACCTTTCTGCTTAAGGTATGACTAGCCATATTTCTAAGAAGACCATGTAATGCTGGAAGGCTGTCATTTCCCCTCATGGGGACGGTAAGCCATTTTCTTAGTCAAATATAAAAGAATAAAGGGCTTAAAAAAGGGCTTAAAAACTGGTAGACATTTTTATGGGCTAAAACGATTGCTTTATTGGGGCATATTATGCAGATTCTAGCTAATAATTGGCATTATCATCTTGGGGAACGTTTAAAAAACGTCAGGCACTGTGTTGGACACCTTTTTTTAGTCTGGGGGCCTTTCTAGTTATAGACTGAGCCTCATTTTCGCGCCATTACTGCGCAGTTGTTTTTGAAGAGCAAGGCATGCAGATGCATGTGTGAGGATCTAAGAATCACTAAAAAAGCTTCTAGAAGGCGTCATTTGGTATCGTATTCCCCTCTGGGCTTGGTTGGGTCTCAGCAAAGCATATAGCTGGGACTGTATAGGGGTTAAATTTGAAAACTGCTCCGGTTCCGTTAATTTAAGGGTTAAAGCTCTGAAATTTGGTGTGCAATACTTTTAATGCTTTAAGACACTGTGGTGAAATTTTGGTGAATTTTGAACAATTCCTTCATACTTTTTCACATATTCAGTAATAAAGTGTTTTCAGTTTGAAATTTAAAGTGACAGTAACGGTTTTTATTTTAAAACGTTTTTTGTGCTTTGTTGACAAGTTTAAGCCTGTTTAACATGTCTGTACCATCAGATAAGCTATGTTCTATATGTATGAAAGCCAATGTGTCTCCCCATTTAATTTGTGATAATTGTGCCATAGTGTCCAAACAAAGTAAGGACAGTAATGCCACAGATAATGATATTGCCCCAAGATGATTCCTCAAATGAGGGAGTAAACATGATACTACATCATCCCCCTACTGTGTCTACACCAGTTATGCCCACACAGGAGGCCCCTAGTACATCTAGTGCGCCAATACTTATTACCATGCAACAATTAACGGCTGTAATGGATAACTCCATAGCAAATCTTTTATCCAAAATGCCTACTTATCAGAGAAAGCGCGATTGCTCTGTTTTAAACACTGAAGAGCAAGAGGACGCTGATGATAACTGTTTCTGACATACCCTCACACCAATCTCAAGGGGCCATGAGGGAGGTTTTGTCTGATGGAGAAATCTCAGCATTCAGGAAAAAATTCTCATCAAGCTGAACCTGATGTTGTGACATTTAAATTTAAATTAGAACATCTCCGCGCACTGCTTAAGGAGGTGTTATCTACTCTGGATGATTGTGACAATTTGGTCATTCCAGAGAAATTATGTAAGATGGACAAGTTCCTAGAGGTTCCGGTGCCCCCCGACGCTTTTCCTATACCCAAGCGGGTGGCGGACATAGTAAATAAAGAGTGGGAAGGCCCGGCATACCTTTTGTTCCCCCCCCCTATATTTAAGAAATTATTTCCTATAGTCGACCCCAGAAAGGACTTATGGCAGACAGTCCCCAAGGTCGAGGGGGGCGGTTTCTACTCTAACAAACGCACTACTATTCCTATCGAAGATAGTTGTGCTTTCAAAGATCCTATGGATAAGAAATTAGAGGGTTTGCTTAAAAGATTTTTGGTACAGCAAGGTTACCTTCTACAACCAATTTCATGCATTGTCCTGTCACTACGGCAGCGTGTTTCTGGTTCGAGGAACTAGAAAAGTTGCTCAGTAAAGAATCTTCGTATGAGGAGGTTATGGACAGAGTTCAAGCACTTAAATTGGCTAACTCTTTTGTTTTAGATGCCGCTTTGCAATTAGCTAGATTAGCGGCGAAAAATTCAGGGTTTGCTATCGTGGCGCGCAGAGCGCTTTGGCTAAAGTCTTGGTCAGCGGATGTGTCTTCCAAGACAAAAATTGCTTAACATTCCTTTCAAAGGTAAAACATTATTTGGACCTGATTTGAAAGAGATTATTTCAGACATCACTGGGGGAAAGGGCCACGCCCTCCCACAGGATAGGTCTTTTAAGGCTAAAAATAAGCCTAATTTTCGTCCCTTTCGCAGAAACGGACCAGCCTCTAATTCTGTATCCTCTAAGCAAGAGGGTAATACTTCACAACCCAAACCAGCCTGGAAACCAATGCAAGGCTGGAACAAGGGGTAAGCAGGCAAGAAGCCTACCACTGCTCCAAAACAGCATGAAGGGATAGCCCCCGATCCGGGACCGGATCTAGTGGGGGGCAGACTTTCTCTCTTTGCTCAGGCTTGGCAAGAGATGTTCAGGATCCTTGGGCGCTAGGAATAGTTTCTCAAGGTTATCTCCTGGAATTCAAGGAACTACCCCAAGGGAAGGTTCCACAGGTCTCAATTATCTTCAAACCAAATAAAGAGACAGGCATTCTTACATTGTGTAGAAGACCTGTTAAAGATGGGAGTGATACATCCAGTTCCAATAAGAGAACAAGGAATGGGATTTTATTCCAATCTGTTCATAGTTCCCAAATAAAGAGGGAACATTCAGACCAATTTTGGATCTAAAGATCCTAAACAAATTTCTCAGGGTACCATCGTTCAAAATGGAAACTATTCGAACGATCCTACCTACTATCCAGGAAAATCAATTTATGACTACCGTGGATTTAAAGGATGCGTACCTACATATTCCTATCCACAAGGAACATCATCAGTTCCTAAGGTTCGCTTTTCTGGACAAGCATTACAGTTTGTGGCACTTCCATTCGGATTAGCCACTGCTCCAAGGATTTTCACAAAGGTACTAGGGTCCCTTCTAGCGGTTCTAAGACCAAGGGGCATTGCAGTAGTACCGTACTTGGACGACATCCTGATTCAAGCGTCGTCCCTGTCAAAAGCAAAGGCTCATACGGACATCGTCCTAGCCTTTCTCAGATCTCACGGATGCAAGGTGAACAAGGAAAAAAGTTCTCTGTCCCCGTCATCAAGAGTTCCCTTCTTGGGAACAATAATAGATTCCTTAGAAATGAGGATTTTTCTGACAGAGGTCAGAAAATCAAACTTCTAAGCTCTTGTCAAGTACTTCATTCTGTTCCTCGTCCTTCCATAGCGCAGTGCATGGAAGTAATAGGATTGATGGTTGCAACAATGGACATAGTTCCTTTTGCACGAATTCATCAAAGACCATTACAACTGTGCATGCTCAGACAGTGGAATGGGGATTATACAGACTTGTCTCCCGACGATTCAAGTAGATCAAAGGACCAGAGATTCACTCCGTTGGTATACGAAGAGAGAAGCGCTCTACCAGGAACGAACAGCTCAGTGGCTTGTTCTATGGCGATTTTACCACCCCGGAAGCAGCCTCTTTTAGACCAGTGTGCTTTTCACAGAAGAAAACTTTCCTGAAGTATATCAGTCTGATCCTGCCAGTAAGGTCAGTCCAGCCCCGAAATACCAGGCAATTCTCTCTGAACAAGGAACATGACAACCCCAGACGATTGTTTCGGCCTCCTACTGGGCCTCGTCAGTGAGGTGCAGCCACATTCCTCTAAGCACACTGGGCAAGGAGTCCACGTCTGGTTTCCCCCATCACCCATAGGGAGACTTCCCCAGGGTCATAATAATTTGCATACGAGAGAGAAGCGCTCCTACCAGGAACGAACAACAGCTCAGTGGCTTGTTCTATGGCGATTTACCACCCGGAAGCAGCCTCTTTTAGACCAGTGTGCTTTTCACAGAAGAAAACTTTCCTGAAGTATATCAGTCCTGATCCTGCCAGTAAGGTCAGTCCAGCCCCGAAATACCAGGCAATTCTCCTCTGAACAAGGAACATGACAACCCCAGACGATCGTTTACGGACTCCTATGGCCTCGACAGTGAGGTGCAGCCACTTTCCTCTAAGCACACTGGGCAAGGAGTTCCACGTCTGATATACTTCAGGAAAGTTTTCTTCTGTGAAAAGCACACTGGTCTAAAAGAGGCTGCTTCCCGGGTGGTAAATCGCATAGAACAAGCCACTGAGCTGTTGTTCGTTCCTGGTAGAGCGATTCTCTCTTTGTATGCAAATTATTATGACCCTGGGGAAGTTCTCCCTTATGGGTGATGGGGAAACCAGACGAGGACTCCTTGCCCAGTGTGCTTAGAGGAATGTGGCTGCACCCTCACTGACGAGGCCCATAGGAGGCCGAAACGATCGTCTGGGGTTGTCATGTTCCTTGTTCAGAGGAGAATTGCCTGGTATTTCGGGGCTGGACTGCCTTACTTGGCGGGATCCAGACTGATATACTTCAGGAAAGTTTTCTTCTGTGAAAAGCACACTGGTCTAAAAGAGGCTGCTTCCGGGTGGTAAATCGCCATAGAACAAGCCACTGAGCTGTTGTTCGTTCCTGGTAGAGCGCTTCTCTCTTTGTATGCAAATTATTATGACCCTGGGGAAGTCTCCCCTATGGGTTATGGGAAACCAGACGTGGACTCCTTGCCCAGTGTGTGCTGCACTTCACTGACGAGGCCCATAGGAGGCCGAAACGATCGTCTGGGTTGTCATGTTCCTTGTTCAGCAGGAGAATTGCCTGGTAATTCGGGCTGGACTGACCTTACTTGGCGGGATCAGACTGATATACTTCAGGAAAGTTTTCTTCTGTGAAAAGCACACTGGTCTAAAAGAGGCTGCCTTCCGGGATGGTAAATCGCCAATAGAACAAGCCACTGAGCTGTTGTTCGTTCCTGGTAGAGCGCTTCTCTCTTTGTATGCAAATATTATGACCCTGGGGAAGTCCTCCCTATGGGTGATGGGGAAACCAGACGTGGACTCCTTGCCAGTGTGCTTAGAGGAATGTGGCTGCACCTCACTGACGAGGCCCATAGGAGGCCGAAACGATCGTCTGGGGTTGTCATGTTCCTTGTTCAGAGGAGAATTGCCTGGTAATTTCGGGGCTGGACTGACCTTACTTGGCGGGATCAGACTGATATACTTCAGGATCAGTTTTCTTCTGTGAAAAGCACACTGGTCTATAAAGAGGCTGCTTATCCGGGTTGGTAAATCGCCATAGAACAAGCCACTGAGCTGTTGTTTGTTCCTGGTAGAGCGCTTCTCCTCTTTGTAATGCAAATTATTATGACCCTCTGGGAAGTCTCCCTATGGGTGATGGGGGGAAACCAGACGTGGACTCCTTGCCCATTGTGCTTAGAGGAATGTGGCTGCACCTCACTGACCGAGGCCCATAGGAGGCCGAAACGATCGTCTGGGGTTGTCATGTTCCTTGTTCAGAGGGAGAATTGCCTGGTATTTCGGGGCTGACTGACCTTACTTGGCGGGATCAGACTGATATACTTCAGGAAAGTTTTCTTCTGTGAAAAGCACACTGGTCTAAAAGAGGCTGCTTGCGGTGGTAAATCGCCATAGAACAAGCCACAGAGCTGTTGTTCGTTCCAGGGTAGAGCGCTTCTCTCTTTGTATGCAACTTCACCTCCGTTGGTGGCTGACCCTGGACAATCTGTCCACAGGGAATGAGCTTCCGCAGACCAGAGTGGGTCATTGTCACGACCGACGCCAGCCTAGTGGGCTGGGGTGCGGTCTGGGAATCCCTGAAAGCTCAGGGTCTATGGTCTCGGGAAGAGTCTCTTCTCCCGATAAACATTTCTGGAACTGAGAGCGATATTCAATGCTCTCAGAGCTTGGCCTCAACTAGCAAAGGCCAAATTTATAAGGTTTCAGTCAGACAACATGACGACCGTTGCATATATCAATCATCAGGGGGGAACAAGGAGTTCCCTGGCGATGAAAGAAGTGACCAAGATAATTCATTGGGCGGAGGATCACTCCTGCCACTTGTCTGCGATCCACATCAGAGGAGTGGAAAATTGGGAAGCGGATTTTCTGAGTCGTCAGACATTCCATCCGGGGGAGTGGGAACTCCATCCGGAAATCTTTGCCCAAATAACTCAATTAATGGGGCATTCCAGACATGGATCTGATGGCGTCTCGTCAGAACTTCAAGGTTCCTTGCTACGGGTCCAGATCCAGGGATCCCAAGAGCGACTCTAGTAGATGCTCTAGTAGCACCTTGGACCTTCAACCTAGCTTATGTATTCCCACCGTTTCCCTCTCATCCCCAGGCTGGTAGCCAGGATCAATCAGGAGAGGGGCCTCTGTGATCTTGATAGCTCCTGCGTGGCCACTTGATTTTATCAAAGCGTGGGTTTTCAGATTCTGTAATAGATACTCTGATTCAGGCTAGAAAGCCTGTAAACTAGAAAAATTTACCATAAAATATGGAAAAAATATATCTGTTGGTGTGAATCTAAAGGATTCCCATGGAACAAGATAAAAATTCCTAAGATTCTATCCTTTCTACAAGAAGGTTTGGAGAAAGGATTATCTGCAAGTTCTCTGAAGGGACAGATCTCTGCTTTATCTGTTTTACTTCACAAAAGACTGGCAGCCGTGCCAGATGTTCAAGCATTTGTTCAGGCTCTGGTTAGGATCAAGCCTGTTTACAGACCTTTGACTCCTCCCTGGAGTCTTAATCTAGTTCTTTCAGTTCTTCAAGGGGTTCCGTTTGAACCCTTACATTCCGTAGATATTAAGTTACTATCTTGGAAAGTTTTGTTTTTGGTTGCAATTTCTTCTGCTAGAAGAGTTTCAGAGTTATCTGCTCTGCAGTGTTCTCCGCCCTATCTGGTGTTCCATGCAGATAAGGTGGTTTTGCGTACTAAGCCTGGTTTTCTTCCGAAAGTTGTTTCCAACAAAAAATATTAACCAGGAGATAGTTGTACCTTCTTTGTGTCCGAATCCAGTTTCAAAGAAGGAACGTTTGTTACACAATTTGGACGTAGTCCGTGCTCTAAAATTCTATTTAGAGGCTACTAAAGATTTCAGACAAACATCTTCCTTGTTTGTTTATTCTGGTAAAAGGAGAGGTCAAAAAGCGACTTCTACCTCTTTCCTTTTGGCTTAAAAGCATTATCCGATTGGCTTATGAGACTGCCGGACGGCAGCCTCCTGAAAGAATCACAGCTCACTCCACTAGGGCTGTGGCTTCCACATGGGCCCTTCAAGAACGAGGCTTCTGTTTGACCAGATATGTAAGGCAGCGACTTGGTCTTCACTGCACACTTTTGCCAAATTTTACAAATTTGATACTTTTGCTTCTTCTGAGGCTATTTTTGGGAGAAAGGTTTTGCAAGCACGTGGTGCCTTCCATTTAGGTGACCTGATTTGCTCCCTTCATCCGTGTCCTAAAGCTTTGGTATTGGTTCCCACAAGTAAGGATGACGCCGTGGACCGGACACACCAATGTTGGAGAAAACAGAATTTATGCTTACCTGATAAATTACTTTCTCCAACGGTGGTGTTCGGTCCCACGGCCCGCCCTGGTTTTTTAATCAGGTCTGATGAATTATTATCTCTAACTACAGTCACCACGGTATCATATGGTTTCTCCTATATATATATTTCTCCAACATAGGTGTGTCCGGTCCACGGCGTCATCCTTACTTGTGGGATATTCTCTTCCCCAACAGGAAATGGCAAAGAGCCCAGCAAAGCTGGTCACATGATCCCTCCTAGGCTCCGCCTACCCCAGTCATTCTCTTTGCCGTTGTACAGGCAACATCTCCACGGAGATGGCTTAGAGTTTTTTTAGTGTTTAACTGTAGTTTTTCATTATTCAATCAAGAGTTTGTTATTTTCAAATAGTGCTGGTACGTACTATTTACTCAGAAACAGAAAAGAGATGAAGAATTCTGTTTGTATGAGGAAAATGATTTTAGCAACCGTAACTAAAATCCATGGCTGTTCCACACAGGACTGTTGAGAGCAATTAACTTCAGTTGGGGGAACAGTGTGCAGTCTCCTTACTGCTTGAGGTATGACACATTCTAACAAGACGATGTAATGCTGGAAGCTGTCATTTTCCCTATGGGATCCGGTAAGCCATGTTTATTACGATTGTAAATAAGGGCTTCACAAGGGCTTATTTAAACTGTAGACTTTTTCTGGGCTAAATCGATTGATTATTAACACATATTTAGCCTTGAGGAATCATTTTTTATGGGTATTTTGATATAATAATATCGGCAGGCACTGTTTTAGACACCTTATTCTTTAGGGGCTTTCCCAAAGCATAGGCAGAGTCTCATTTTCGCGCCGGTGTTGCGCACTTGTTTTTGAGAGGCATGGCATGCAGTCGCATGTGAGAGGAGCTCTGATACTTATAAAAGACTTCTGAAGGCGTCATTTGGTATCGTATTCCCCTTTGGGTTTGGTTGGGTCTCAGCAAAGCAGATACCAGGGACTGTAAAGGGGTCTAAAGCTTAAAACGGCTCCGGTTCCGTTATTTTAAGGGTTAAAGCTTCCAAAATTGGTGTGCAATATTTTCAAAGCTTTAAGACGCTGTGGTGAAAATTTGGTGAATTTTGAACAATTCCTTCATGTTTTTTCGCAATTGCAGTAATAAAGTGTGTTCAGTTTAAAATTTAAAGTGACAGTAACGGTTTTATTTTAAAACGTTTTTTGTACTTTCTGTTCAAGTTTATGCCTGTTTAACATGTCTGAACTACCAGATAGACTGTGTTCTGAATGTGGGGAAGCCAGAATTCCTATTCATTTAAATAAATGTGATTTATGTGATAATGACAATGATGCCCAAGATGATTCCTCAAGTGAGGGGAGTAAGCATGGTACTGCATCATTCCCTCCTTCGTCTACACGAGTCTTGCCCACTCAGGAGGCCCCTAGTACATCTAGCGCGCCAATACTCCTTACTATGCAACAATTAACGGCTGTAATGGATAATTCTGTCAAAAACATTTTAGCCAAAATGAACCCTTGTCAGCGTAAGCGTGGCTGCTCTGTTTTTAGTTACTGAAGAGCATGACGACGCTGATATTAATATTTCTGAAGGGCCCCTAACCCAATCTGAGGGGGCCAGGGAGGTTTTGTCTGAGGGAGAAATTACTGATTTAGGGAACATTTCTCAGCAGGCTGAATCTGATGTGATTACATTTAAATTTAAATTGGAACATCTCCGCATTTTGCTTAAGGAGGTATTATCCACTCTGGATGATTGTGAAAATTTAGTCATCCCAGAGAAACTATGTAAAATGGACAAGTTCCTAGAGGTGCCGGGGCTCCCAGAAGCTTTTCCTATACCCAAGCGGGGTGGCGGACATTGTTAATAAAGAATGGGAAAGGCCCGGTATTCCTTTCGTCCCTCCCCCCATATTTAAAAAATTGTTTCCTATGGTCGACCCCAGAAAGGACTTATGGCAGTCAGTCCCCAAGGTCGAGGGAGCGGTTTCTACTTTAATCAAACGCACCACTATTCCCATAGAGGATAGTTGTGCTTTCAAAGATCCTATGGATAAAAAATTAGAAGGTTTGCTTAAAAAGATGTTTGTTCAGCAGGGTTACCTTCTACAACCCATTTCATGCATTGTCCCTGTCACTACTGCCGCATATTTCTGGTTTGATGAACTGCTTAAGGTGCTCGATAGTGACTCTCCTCCTTATGAGGAGATTATGGACAGAATCAATGCTCTCAAATTGGCTAATTCTTTCACTCTAGACGCCTCTTTGCAATTGGCTAAGTTAGCGGCTAAGAACTCTGGGTTTGCTATTGTGGCGCGCAGAGCGCTTTGGTTGAAATCTTGGTCGGCTGATGCGTCTTCCAAGAACAAGCTACTAAACATTCCTTTCAAGGGGAAAACGTTGTTTGGTCCTGACTTGAAAGAGATTATCCTCTGATATCACTGGGGGTAAGGGCCACGCCCTTCCTCAGGATCGGCCTTTCAAGGCAAAAAATAGACCTAATTTTCGTCCCTTTCGTAAAAACGGACCAGCCCAAGGTGCTACGTCCTCTAAGCAAGAGGGTAATACTTCTCAGGCCAAGCCAGCTTGGAGACCAATGCAAGGCTGGAACAAGGGAAAGCAGGCCAAGAAACCTGCCACTGCTACCAAGACAGCATGAAATATTGGCCCCCGATCCGGGACCGGATCTGGTGGGGGGCAGACTCTCTCTCTTCGCTCAGGCTTGGGCAAGAGATGTTCTGGATCCTTGGGCGCTAGAAATAGTCTCCCAGGGTTATCTTCTGGAATTCAAGGGACTTCCCCCAAGGGGGAGGTTCCACAGGTCGCAGTTGTCTTCAGACCACATAAAAAGACAGGCGTTCTTACATTGTGTAGAAGACCTGTTAAAAATGGGAGTGATTCATCCTGTTCCATTAAGAGAACAGGGGATGGGGTTCTACTCCAATCTGTTCATAGTTCCCAAAAAAGAGGGAACGTTCAGACCAATCCTAGATCTCAAGATCTTAAACAAATTTCTCAAGGTCCCATCGTTCAAGATGGAAACCATCCGAACTATCCTTCCTTCCATCCAGGAAGGTCAATTCATGACCACGGTGGATTTAAAGGATGCGTATCTACATATTCCTATCCACAAGGAACATCATCGGTTCCTAAGGTTTGCATTCCTGGACAAACATTACCAGTTCGTGGCGCTTCCTTTCGGATTAGCCACTGCTCCAAGGATTTTCACAAAGGTACTAGGGTCCCTTCTAGCGGTGCTAAGACCAAGGGGCATTGCAGTAGTACCTTACCTGGACGACATTCTGATTCAAGCGTCGTCCCTTCCTCAAGCAAAGGCTCACACGGACATTGTCCTGGCCTTTCTCAGATCTCACGGCTGGAAAGTGAACGTGGAAAAGAGTTCTCTATCCCCGTCAACAAGGGTTCCCTTCTTGGGAACAATTTTAGACTCCTTAGAAATGAGGATCTTTCTAACAGAGGCCAGAAAAACAAAGCTTCTGGACTCTTGTCGGATACTTCATTCCGTTCCTCTTCCTTCCATAGCTCAGTGCATGGAAGTGATCGGGTTGATGGTGGCGGCGATGGACATAGTTCCTTTTGCGCGCATTCATCTAAGACCATTACAACTGTGCATGCTCAGTCAGTGGAATGGGGACTATACAGACTTGTCTCCGAAGATACAAGTAAATCAGAAGACCAGAGACTCACTCCGTTGGTGGCTGTCCCTGGACAATCTGTCTCAAGGGATGATGTTCCACAGACCAGAGTGGGTCATTGTCACGACCGACGCCAGTCTGATAGGCTGGGGCGCGGTCTGGGGATCCCTGAAAGCTCAGGGTCTTTGGTCTCGGGAAGAATCTCTTCTACCGATAAATATTCTGGAACTGAGAGCGATATTCAATGCTCTCCAGGCCTGGCCCCAGCTTGCGAGGACCAGGTTCATACGGTTTCAATCAGACAACATGACGACTGTTGCGTACATCAACCATCAGGGGGGAACAAGGAGTTCCCTAGCGATGGTAGAAGTAACCAAAATAATTCTTTGGGCGGAGTCTCACTCCTGCCACCTGTCTGCTATCCACATCCCAGGAGTGGAAAATTGGGAAGCGGATTTTCTGAGTCGGCAGACATTGCATCCGGGGGAGTGGGAACTCCATCCGGAAATCTTTGCCCAAGTCACTCACCTGTGGGGCATTCCAGACATGGATCTGATGGCCTCTCGTCAGAACTTCAAAGTTCCTTGCTACGGGGCCGGATCCAGGGATCCCAAGGCGGCTCTAGTGGATGCACTAGTGGCACCTTGGACCTTCAAACTAGCTTATGTGTTCCCGCCATTTCCTCTCATCCCCAGGCTGATAGCCAGGATCAAGCAGGAGAGGGCGTCGGTGATCTTGATAGCTCCTGCGTGGCCACGCAGGACTTGGTATGCAGATCTGGTGAATATGTCATCGGCTCCACCTTGGAAGCTACCTTTGAGACGAGACCTTCTTGTTCAGGGTCCGTTCGAACATCCGAATCTGGTTTCACTCCAGCTGACTGCTTGGAGATTGAACGCTTGATTTTATCGAAGCGAGGATTCTCAGATTCTGTTATCGATACTCTTGTTCAGGCCAGAAAGCCTGTGACTAGAAAGATTTACCACAAAATTTGGAAAAAATATATCTGTTGGTGTGAATCTAAAGGATTCCCTTGGGACAAGGTTAAGATTCCTAGGATTCTATCCTTCCTTCAAGAAGGATTGGAAAAAGGATTATCTGCAAGTTCCCTGAAGGGACAGATTTCTGCCTTGTCGGTATTACTTCACAAAAAGCTGGCAGCTGTGCCAGATGTTCAAGCCTTTGTGCAGGCTCTGGTTAGAATCAAGCCTGTTTACAAACCTTTGACTCCTCCTTGGAGTCTCAATTTAGTTCTTTCAGTTCTTCAGGGGGTTCCGTTTGAACCCCTTACATTCCGTTGATATTAAGTTATTATCTTGGAAAGTTTTGTTTTTAGTTGCGATTTCTTCTGCCAGAAGAGTCTCAGAATTATCTGCTCTGCAGTGTTCTCCTCCTTATCTGGTGTTCCATGCAGATAAGGTGGTTTTACGTACTAAACCTGGTTTTCTTCCAAAAGTTGTTTCTAACAAAAACATTAACCAGGAGATTATCGTACCTTCTCTGTGTCCGAAACCAGTTTCAAAGAAGGAACGTTTGTTGCACAATTTGGATGTTGTTCGCGCTCTAAAATTCTATTTAGATGCTACAAAGGATTTTAGACAAACATCTTCCTTGTTTGTTGTTTATTCAGGTAAAAGGAGAGGTCAAAAAGCAACTTCTACCTCTCTCTCTTTTTGGATTAAAAGCATCATCAGATTGGCTTACGAGACTGCCGGACGGCAGCCTCCCGAAAGAATCACAGCTCATTCCACTAGGGCTGTGGCTTCCACATGGGCCTTCAAGAACGAGGCTTCTGTTGATCAGATATGTAGGGCAGCGACTTGGTCTTCACTGCACACTTTTACCAAATTTTACAAGTTTGATACTTTTGCTTCTTCTGAGGCTATTTTTGGGAGAAAGGTTTTGCAAGCCGTGGTGCCTTCCATTTAGGTGACCTGATTTGCTCCCTCCCTTCATCCGTGTCCTAAAGCTTTGGTATTGGTTCCCACAAGTAAGGATGACGCCGTGGACCGGACACACCTATGTTGGAGAAAACAGAATTTATGTTTACCTGATAAATTTCTTTCTCCAACGGTGTGTCCGGTCCACGGCCCGCCCTGGTTTTTTTAATCAGGTCTGATATTTTATTTTCTTTAACTACAGTCACCACGGTACCATATGGTTTCTCCTATGCAAATATTCCTCCTTAACGTCGGTCGAATGACTGGGGTAGGCGGAGCCTAGGAGGGATCATGTGACCAGCTTTGCTGGGCTCTTTGCCATTTCCTGTTGGGGAAGAGAATATCCCACAAGTAAGGATGACGCCGTGGACCGGACACACCGTTGGAGAAAGAAATTTATCAGGTAAACATAAATTCTGTTTTCCTCCTGTCCGTCGGTCGAATGACTGGGGTGGGCGGAGCCTAGGAGGGATCATGTGACCAGCTTTGCTGGGACTCTTTGCCATTTCCTGTTGGGGAAGAGAATATCCCACAAGTAAGGATGACGCCGTGGACCGGACACACCGTTGGAGAAAGTAATTTATCAGGTAAGCATAAATTCTGTTATTCCTCCATGGAGTCTTAATTTAGTTCTCAAAGTTCTTCAAGGGCCTCGTTTGAGCCTATGCATTCCTTAGATATCAAGTTGCTATCTTGGAAAGTTCTTTTTCTGGTTGCTATTTCTTCTGCGCAAAGAGTCTCAGAACTCTCGGCGCTACAATGCGAATCTCCATATCTTATTTTCCACTCAGATAAGGTAGTGCTTAGAACAAAATTAGGTTTTCTTCCTAAAGTCGTTTCGGATAGGAACATTAACCAAGAAATTGTTGTTCTTCCTTGTGTCCTAATCCTTCTTCCCCAGAAGGGAGAGATTACTTCACAATTTAGATGTGGTTCGGGCCCTGAAGTTTTATCTTCAGGCGACTAAGGACTTTCGTCAGTCCTCTTCTTTGTTTTGTAGTGTGTTCTGGAAAACGTAAGGGTCAGAAAGCTACGGCTACTTCTTTCTTTGTGGCTGAAGAGTATCATACGTCTCGCATATGAAACTGCTGGGCAGCACCCTCCTGAGAGGGTTACGGCTCATTCCACGAGGGCTTTGGCTTCCTCATGGGCGTTCAAGAATGAGGCTTCTGTGGAGCAGATTAGCAAGGCTGCAATTTGGGCCTCTCTTCTTACTTTTTCGAAATTTTACAAATTTGACATGTTTGCCTCATCTGAGGCTGTTTTTGGGAGGTTCTTCATGCAGTGGTGCCTTCCGTTTAGGTCCCTGTCTTTCCCTCCCGTATCATCTGTGTCCTCTAGCTTGGGTATTGTATCCCATAACTAATGAATGATCCCGTGGACTCGTTGTGTCTAAAAAAAGAAAACAAAATTTATGCTTACCTGATAAATTTATTTCCTTTTTGACATAAGTACACGGCCCACCCTGTTTTTATGTATAGACAGGTTTTGATTTTTATAAACTCCAGACACCTCTGCACCTTGGCTTTCCTTTCTTTCCTAACTTCGGTTAAATGACTGGAGTGGGAGAGAGGGGATGGGCTATTTAACAGCTTTGCTGTGGTGCTCTTTGCCGCCTCCTAGTGACCAGGAGTAATGAATGATCCCGTGGACTCATCGTGTCAAAAAAGGAAATAAATTTATCAGGTAAGCATAAATTTTGTTTTTCTATTATTTCACAGACCCATGTGAGGGAGAGGACCTCTCAAGCCTGGGAGCTACCTTTGCTGTCGGGCAGAATGAGGTAACTGCTAACTTATTTCTGGGGTTAGAAAAAGAAAGACTCAGAAGAAGTTAGATACTTATTTCTCCAACATAGGTGTGTCCGGTCCACGGCGTCATCCTTACTTGTGGGATATTCTCTTCCCCAACAGGAAATGGCAAAGAGCCCAGCAAAGCTGGTCACATGATCCCTCCTAGGCTCCGCCTACCCCAGTCATTCTCTTTGCCGTTGTACAGGCAACATCTCCACGGAGATGGCTTAGAGTTTTTTAGTGTTTAACTGTAGTTTTTATTATTCAATCAAGAGTTTGTTATTTTAAAATAGTGCTGGTATGTACTATTTACTCTGAAACAGAAAAGAGATGAAGATTTCTGTTTGTAAGAGGAAAATGATTTTAGCAACCGTTACTAAAATCGATGGCTGTTTCCACACAGGACTGTTGAGAGGAATTAACTTCAGTTGAGGGAACAGTGAGCAGAATTTTACTGCTTGAGGTATGACACATTCTAACAAGACGATGTAATGCTGGAAGCTGTCATTTTCCCTATGGGATCCGGTAAGCCATTTTTATTACAGACAATAAATAAGGGCTTCACAAGGGCTTTTTAAGACTGTAGACATTTTCTGGGCTAAATCGATTCATATAATAAACATATTTAGCCTTGAGGAATCATTTTAATCTGGGTATTTTGTAAAATAATATCGGCAGGCACTGTTTGGGACACCTTATTCTCTAGGGGCTTTCCCTTATCATAGGCAGAGTCTCATTTTCGCGCCGGTATTGCGCACTTGTTTTTGAGAAGCATGACATGCAGTCGCATGTGTGAGGAGCTCTGATACATAGAAAAGACTTTCTGAAGGCGTCATTTGGTATCGTATTCCCCTTTGGGCTTGGTTGGGTCTCAGCAAAGCAGATACCAGGGACTGTAAAGGGGTTAAAGATAAAAACGGCTCCGGTTCCGTTATTTTAAGGGTTAAAGCTTCCAAATTTGGTGTGCAATACTTTTAAGGCTTTAAGACACTGTGGTGAAATTTTGGTGAATTTTGAACAATTCCTTCATACTTTTTCGCAATTGCAGTAATAAAGTGTGTTCAGTTTAAAATTTAAAGTGACAGTAACGGTTTTATTTTAAAACGTTTTTTGTACTTTGTTATCAAGTTTATGCCTGTTTAACATGTCTGAACTACCAGATAGACTGTGTTCTGAATGTGGGGAAGCCAAGGTTCCTTCTCATTTAAATAGATGTGATTTATGTGACACAAAATTTAGAGAAAATGATGCCCAAGATGATTCCTCAAGTGAGGGGAGTAAGCATGGTACTGCATCATCCCCTCCTTCGTCTACACCAGTCTTGCCCACTCAGGAGGCCCCTAGTACATCTAGCGCGCCAATACTCCTTACTATGCAACAATTAACGGCTGTAATGGATAATTCTATCAAAAACATTTTAGCCAAAATGCCCACTTATCAGCGTAAGCGCGACTGCTCTGTTTTAGATAATACTGAAGAGCATGAGGACGCTGATGATATTGTTTCTGAAGGGCCCCTACACCAGTCTGAGGGGGCCAGGGAGGTTTTGTCTGAGGGAGAAATTTCAGATTCAGGGAAAATTTCTCAACAAGCTGAACCTGATGTGATTACATTTAAATTTAAGTTGGAACATCTCCGCGCTCTGCTTAAGGAGGTGTTATCCACTCTGGATGATTGTGAGAATTTGATCATCCCAGAGAAACTATGTAAAATGCACAATTTGGATGTTGTTCGCGCTCTAAAATTCTATTTAGATGCTACAAAGGATTTTAGGCAAACATCTTCCTTGTTTGTTGTTTACTCTGGTAAAAGGAGAGGTCAAAAAGCAACTTCTACCTCTCTCTCTTTTTGGATTAAAAGCATCATCAGATTGGCTTATGAGACTGCCGGACGGCAGCCTCCTGAAAGAATCACAGCTCATTCCACTAGGGCTGTGGCTTCCACATGGGCCTTCAAGAACGAGGCTTCTGTTGATCAGATATGTCGGGCAGCGACTTGGTCTTCACTGCACACTTTTACCAAATTTTACAAGTTTGATACTTTTGCTTCTTCTGGGGCTATTTTTGGGAGAAAGGTTTTGCAAGCCGTGGTGCCTTCCATTTAGGTGACCTGATTTGCTCCCTCCCTTCATCCGTGTCCTAAAGCTTTGGTATTGGTTCCCACAAGTAAGGATGACGCCGTGGACCGGACACACCTATGTTGGAGAAAACAGAATTTATGTTTACCTGATAAATTACTTTCTCCAACGGTGTGTCCGGTACACGGCCCGCCCTGGTTTTTTTAATCAGGTCTGATAATTTATTTTCTTTAACTACAGTCACCACGGTATCGTATATGGTTTCTCCTATGCAAATATTCCTCCTTTACGTCGGTCGAATGACTGGGGTAGGCGGAGCCTAGGAGGGATCATGTGACCAGCTTTGCTGGGCTCTTTGCCATTTCCTGTTGGGGAAGAGAATATCCCACAAGTAAGGATGACGCCGTGGACCGGACACACCGTTGGAGAAAGTAATTTATCAGGTAAACATAAATTCTGTTTTTGTGAGAATGGACATATAAGGAAGCCCTTAAGGGAGTTGGGCACTTTATATTTATCAAGCATGAATTCTCCTTTTTGCTCAGGAGACTATATGTGACAGCTAGACGCAGGCACTGGGGTAAACGGCAACAGGATCTCTACCTGATCTCAAGGCTGCAGACATCGCTCTGGCCAGTTACAGCTACTTTAAAAATAAATTGTGGTTCACATCTCCCGGCAGTTACACATACAGACATGCCAACCGGGAGGTAACTGTATTGACATTGCCCACAATGGGTGCAATTGGTCACTTTATATTTATTAAGTAGGGCTATCTGGTGATTGCGGTGGTCACATCTCCTGGCGGTTACATGTACAATAAAAATGCAGACCGGGAGATGACTATTGTCAACGCCCACGACGGGCGGTACTAGGGGAGGCGACATTTGCATAGCGCGCCTTTTTCCCCTTCTCTTCCGGTGAGTCTGAAAGGAAGTGGTACAGTTACTTGTCCTATTACGCATCATTTATTATTTCATGCGTAATTAGGACCGGAAACTGTTTTCCGCTGTTGCGGTGGAGTTTCAGATCTGACCATACTGCTCAGAGAGGAGTTAGTTTTATCGGTCAGGCAGGCACCTCAGCAGTTCCCTGCTGAGGTATACTGGTAACTTGCAAGGCTATTTAAGCTTTTCTGGCCTATTTACACTAAATAAAAAAAGTTAACATTTTAATATTTAAAGTGATGGTAACGTTTTTTGCATATTGGGATTTTTATTAAAAAAAATTTTTTTTCTTTGATATCTTGGTTCAGAATGGACCAAGAGGTCATGCAGAGGGTCACTTGTTTTTTTCGTTGATGCCAATGAACCACCAATCCCTTTTCTATTCCTCATGTATGAGAGGAAGTTAATCCTTAGGAATAGTCTTTTTTCTGAGACAACATTTTCCAAAGAGGATGCTGTTCAGAAATCTAATGACAATGTTCAATATAAGCAGTTTTCTCCTCAGGAGTCCCAACATTTTATTGCCCTCACATGCAGTGCCCTGCGCTTCCTCTATAACTCATTCTGTGTTATGTTACAAGACATCGCTCCTCATGTCTTCTGATGCGTTGTTGGCTTTTCCAATGTTGCAGGGAAAGCATTAGAGGACAGACATTCAGCAAGCAAGGTTTCTGACAGTGTAATTCCTCTTGCTGATACTGAAGTTGTACCTTTCAGGTTTAAGCTAGAACACCTCCGTCCGTTACTCAAGGAGGTTTTAGCTACTTTGGATGACAGCGATTCTACGGTCGTAGTTAATCCTGCAAAAAAGAAATTAAAAATAGAGTCCCCAAGGTGGAACAAGCTTTTTTCACCTTAGCTAAGAGAACTACTATACCCTTAGAGGATAGTTGTGCTTCAAAGATCCTGTGGACCAGAATTTAGAGGGGTTACTCAGAGGTACACCAGGGCTTTCAATGGCAGCCAGCTGTGTACATTGCTAACGTCACTGGTGCGACGGCATATTGGTTTATGCGTTGCCTGACTATTAGGACTGACATTCTCCTGAATGAAATCCAGGATAGGGTAACAGCTCTTAAATTGGCTAATTCCTTTATTACGGATACTTCCCTTTAAGGTATCAATTGGGAGCAAAGATTTCAGGTTTCTCTGTTCTAGCTCGCAGAGTCTTTTGGTTAACACCTTGGTCAGCGGATGTATCCTCTAAGTCTAAGCTTTTAGCGATTCCTTACACGGGGAAGACCTTGTTTGGACTGGGCTTGAAGGAAATAATCTCTGATATTACGGGAGGTAGGGGTCATCTTCTCCCTCAAGATATGAGAAACAAACAAATGGGACAGAGTAATTTTCATTCCTTTCAAAATTTTAAGGGAAATTCTTCCTCTTCCGCCTCCAAGCAGGGACAATCTAAGCCTACATGGAGACCCAACCAGTCTTGGAACAAGGGTAAACAATCCAAGAAGCCTGCTATTTAATCCAAGTCAGTATGAAGGTCATGCCCCCGATCTGGGACCGGATCTGGTAGGGGGCAGACTTTCCTTCGTTCAGGATTGGGTTCGGGTCAGTCAGGATCCCTGGGCTATAGAAATGGTCTCAGGGGTACAAATTGGAGTTCAAAAGTTTTCCTCCCAGAGGCAGGTTTCTACTTTCAAGATTATCTGCAGACCAGACAAAGAGAGAGGCGTTCTTACATTGTGTAGGAGACCTCTCCGCCCTTGGAGTGATTTTTCCCGTTCCAGTACAGGGGCAGGGTTTTTATTCCAATCTGTTCGTAGTTCCCAAAAAGGAGGGAACCTTCAGACCAATTTTAGACCTTAGGAGTCTTGTTCCATTCTTCCATTGATCCAGGTGGGTCAAATGATGACATCAGTGGATTTAAAGGATGCATAGCTACCTGTTCCTATCCACAGGGATCATCACAAGTTCCTAAGGTTTGCCTTTCTAGACAAACACTTCCAGTTCGTGGCTCTTCCTTTCGGGCTTTCCACGGCTCCCAGAATCTTCACAAAGGTTCTGGGGTCTCTACTGGCGGTTCTAAGGCCACGGGGCATTGCAGTGGCGCCTTATCTGGACGATATTCTAGTCCAGACGCCATCTTTTCAACAAGCAAGATCCCATTCCAACATGTTGTCTTTCCTGAGAACTCACGGTTGGAAGGTAAATTTGGAAAGAGTTCCTTAGTCTCAAATACAAGAGTGACTTTCTTGGGAACCATAATAGATTCCATATCTATGAAGATTTTTCTGACAGAAGTCAGGAAATCAAAGATTGACTATACTTGTCTAGCCCTTCAGTCCACTCCTCGGCCGTCAGTGGCCCAGTGCATGGAGGTAATCGGGCTGATGGTGGCGGCTATGGACATCATCCCGTTTGGTTCCATCTCAGACCTCTGCAGTTAAGCATGCTCAGGCAATGGAACGGAGACTATGCAGACTTGTCTACTCGATAAAACCCTGGAGTAGGAGACGAGGGACTCGCTTCAATAGTGTTTGTAACTGGATCATCTCTTCCCAGGGAACCTGCTTTCGCAGACGGTCCTGGCTGATTGTGACAACAGACGCCAGCCTTCTAGGGTGAGGAGCTGTCTGGGGTTCCCTAAAGGCTCAAGGAGTTTGAACTCTGTCAGAGTCTGTTCTTCCTATAAACATCCTGGTACTGAGAGCGATCTTCAAGGCTCTTCTGGCCTTGCCTCCGTTAGCTTCGGCCCAGATTATCAGGTTCCAACATAACTTCAGTGGCTTACATCAATCATCGGGGAGGAACGTGGAGTTCCTTAGCGATGACGGAGGAAACTAAGATAATTCAGTGGGCGGAGGCCCATTCTTGCTATCTGTCGGCGATCCACATCCCAGGAGTGGTCAACTGGGAAGCAGTTTTTATGAGCAGGCAGACATTTCATCCGGGGGAGTGGGAACTTCATTCAGAAGTGTTTTCCAGCCTGATTCTCAAATGGGGTCAGCCAGAGTTAGATCTCATGGCATCTCGACAGAATGCCAAGCTCCCGAGATATGGCTCGAGGTCCAGGGACCCCCAGGGGGAACTGATAGATGCTCTGGCGGTTCCTTAGACATTCAGTCTAGCATACCTATTTCTTCCGTTTGCGCTTCTTCCTCGGGTCATTGCTCAAATTAAACAGGAGAGGGCTTCGGTGATTCTCAATGCTCCGGCTTGGCCTTGCAGGATCTGGTATGCAGATCTGGTGGACATGTCATCTCTGCCACCTTAGAGACTTCCGTTGAGGAAGGACCTTTATAATTCAAGGCCCCTTCACCCAAATCTAGTTTCTCTGAAGCTGACTGCTTGGAGATTGAACGCTTAATTTTGTCCAAGCGGAGGTTTTCTGACTTGGTCATAGAGACCATGATTCAGGCTCGTAAGCCTGTAACTAGAAAGATTTACCATAAGATATGGTGTAGATATCTTTATTTATGTGAATCCAAGGGCTACTCATGAAGTAGAGTTAGGATTCCTAGAATTTTGTCTTTTCCCCAAAAGGGTTTGGAGAATGGTTTATCGACGATTTCCCTAAAGGGTCAAATCTCGGCCTTGTCAATTTTGTTACAGAAATGTCTGGCGGATGTTCCAGATTTACAATCCTTTTGTCAGGCCTGTGTTCAAACCAGTTACTCCTCCATGCAGTCTTGCTTAGTTCTAAAAGTTCTTCAAGGGGCTCAGTTTGAGCCTATGCATTCCTTAGATATTAATATATTTTGGAAAGTTTTGTTTCTTGTTGAGATTTCTTCAGCTCGTAGAGTGTCAGAGCTCTCTGCATTAGTTAGTCTCCTTACCTTATTTTCCATTCAGATAAGGTAGTTTTACGTACTAAATTAAGATTTCTTCCTACAGTAGTTTATAATCGGAACATTAATCAGGAGATTGTTGTTCCTCCTTTGTGTCCTAATCCTTCTTCTCAAAGAGGAACGACTTCTGCACAATATGGACGTGGTCCGTGCTTTAAAGTTTTACCTGCAGGCGACTAAGGACTTTCGTCAGTCTTCTTCTTTGTGGCTATTTCTCTTTCTTTTTGGCTGAAGAGTATCATACGTTTTGCATATGAGACTGCTGGACAGCAGCCTTCAGAGAGAGTTACGGCTCATTCCACACTGGTTGTTGTTGTTTCCTCATGGGCGTTCAAGAACGAAGCTTCTGTGGAACAGATTTACAAGGATGCAACTTGGTCCTCTCTTCACACTTTTCAATATTCTACAAATTTGATACTTTTGTCTCGACTGAGGCCGCTTTTGGGAGAAAGGTTTTTCAAGCAGTGGTGCCTTTCGTTTAGGTTCCCTCCCTTATCATCCGTGTACTCTAGCTTGGTTATTGAATCCCATTAGTAATTAAGATGATCCGTGGATGCATCGTGTCTTAAAAAAGAAAAGAAAATGTATGCTTACCTGATAAATTTATTTCTTTTTTGACACGAGTCCACTGCCCGCCCTGTTACTTTTAGACTGGTTGTGGGTTATGTAAACTTCAGACACCTCTGCACCTTGGCTTTTCCTTTCTCTTCCTAACTTCGGTCGAATGACTAATGGGAGGGAAGGGAGGAGCTATTTAACAGCTCTACTGTGGTGCTCTTTGCCTCCTCCTGACCAGGAGGTGAATATCCCATTAGTAATTAAGATGATCCGTGGACTCATCGTGTCAATAAATAAATACATTTATCAGATAAGCATAAATTTTCTTTTTTTGGGTTCAGACTCTGGACAGCACTTTTTTATTGGTAGATGAATTTATCCACCAATCAGCAAGGACAACCCAGGTTGTTCACCAAAAATGGGCCGGCATCTAAACTAACAATCTTGCATTTCAAATAAAGATAACAAGAGAATGAAGAAAATTTGATAATAGGAGTAAATTAGAGAGTTGCTTTACATTTCATGTTCTATCTGAATCACAAAAGAACATTTTTGGGTTGTGTCCCTTTAAGCAGTCAGGAACTTGTGGGGTAGGCCTCGTGTTTTCCTGACATGTTGCTGCTCTCTAACAGAATGCCAGAGTAGGCTTACTCTGTCTCTTCCGCTCATGCCGGTGAGATGTCCTCCTATCGGACAGTGATGCATGTAAGTGCCATGTTTTAACAATTTACAGAAATCCTGGCACTTGAGTAATTTTTCTGCAGCGTTGTGGGGGTAAGTTATCCTGAGTTCAGGATACATTGCACAGGTTGCAGGGCCCTGCTAGTGGTTAAGCTTTTTTTATTCATTTTATTATTGGTGACTCAGTTTTGTAAACTTCTGGGATCAGACGTTTCTTTCAAGGGGGGGGGGGCAAACTCAAGGTTTTTATTTTAGTTTTGATTGCAGTTAGTTTATCGGACATTTTGTGGCGTCATAGGGACGGAGCTTCTTCTTCCGGCCTCTGAGCTTCTTCTTCCGGCCTCTGAGCTTCTTCTTCCGGCCTCTGAGCTTCTTCTTCCGGCCTCTGAGCTTCTTCTTCCGGCCTCTGAGCTTCTTCTTCCGGCCTCTGAGCTTCTTCTTCCGGCCTCTGAGCTTCTTCTTTGTGCTCTTTCCTTGTTTCAGCTGTTGGCGGTTGCACACACAGTGGATAGTGTGTTTTGCCTGAAGTCCGGTCTCTCTAGCATCCCTGCTTAACGCTGAGGTGTAGAGGGGCCAGATGTTTTTCTCTTGTACGGTGTATCCAGTCCACGGATCCATCCATTACTTGTGGGATATTCTCCTTCCCAACAGGAAGCTGCAAGAGGATCACCCACAGCAGAGCTTTCTATATAGCTCCTCCCCTAACTGCCACCTCCCAGTCATTCTCTTGCAGCTCTTGACAAGGGAAGCAGCTAGAGAGATGTGGTGCATTAATGTAGTTTATCTTCAATCAAAAGTTTATTTTCAAATGGTACCGGAGTTGTACTATTTTAGCCTCAGGCAGAAAGTTGAAGAAGAGTCTGCCTGTGGTCTTTGATGATCTTAGCAGGTTGTAACTAAGATCCATTGCTGTTCTCACACATAACTGAAGAGATGGGTAACTTCAGCTGGGGGAATAGCGTGCATGGTCTCCTGCTCTGAGGTATGTGCAGTTTTAAATTTTTCTAGAGAAATGATAAGCTAGAAAATGCTGACAGTACCTGATTTATTTAAGGTAAGCCTGATTACAGTGATTTAATAACGACTGGTATCATGCTTGCTGTAAAGGGTAATATTTTTATTATTTACTCACATTACTGAATAGATATAACGTTTGCTTGAGGTGTATAAACTTTTATTTCATATTGGTGATAAAACTTTATTCTGGGGCCCAGTTTTTCCACATGGCTGACTAGATTTTGCCTAGGGATAGTTTTTTAAGGCCCTCTCACTGTGAGTACAGGTTGGGAGGGGCCTATTTTCCCATTGGTTTTTGCAGCTTGAGACATCCAGCTTCCCTGAAGAAGTCCCCTGAACATATAGGACCTCTCTAAGGGGTTTTTGTGCCTTCCAAAGTCGTATGGGCAGGTAGGGCCACAGTAGAGCTGTGGCAGTTTGTTGTGACTGTTTAAAAACGTTTATTGTTTTTTTGATCCGGTTTTGAAACTAAGGGGTTAATCATCCATTTGCAAGTGGGTGCAATGCTCTTTCAGCCTATTATACACACTGTAAAAATTTCGTAAGATTTACTGCTTTTTTCACTGTTTTAGCAGTTTCTGTGTTTGTTTTTTTCTCTTAAAGGCACAGTACCGTTTTTATTTTTTACTTGTTCAGTTATTAAAGTGTTTTCCAAGCTTGCTGGTCTCATTGTTCATTATGTTTAGAAGCCATTGTGGAACCCCCTCTTAGAATGTGTACCAAATGCACTGATTTTACTATAGATTACAAAGACCATATTCTAGCTTTAAAAAATTTATCACCAGAAGAAATTGAAAAGGAGGAAGTTATGCCGTCTAACTCTCCCCACGTGTCAGATCCTATAAATCCCGCTCAGGGGACGCCAAGTACATCTAGCGCGCCCATTGCGTATACCTTGCAAGACATGGCGGCAGTTATGAATCATACCCTTACAGAGGTATTATCTAAACTGCCAGGATTGCAAGGAAAGCGAGACCGCTCTGGGACTAGAATAAATACAGAGCTCTCTGACGCTTTAGTAGCTATCTCTGATACACCCTCACAATATAATGAAGCTGAAGCAGGGGAGCTTCAATCTGTGGGTGATTTTTCTGATTCAGGGAAGATACTTCAATCTGATTCTGATATGTCTACATTTAAATTTAAGCTTGAACACCTCCGCGTATTGCTCAGGGAGGTTTTAGCAACTCTGGACGACTGTGACACTATTGTAGTCCCAGAGAAATTATGTAGATTGGATAAATACTATGCAGTACCTACTTACACTGATGTTTTTCCAATCCCTAAAAGGTTTTCTGAAATTATTACTAAGGAATGGGATAGACCAGGTGTACCATTCTCTCCCCCTCCTGTTTTTAAAAAGATGTTTCCTATAGACGCCGCTACATGGGACTTATGGCAGACGGTCCCTAAGGTGGAGGGAGCAGTTTCTACTCTAGCTAAGCGTTCCACTATCCCTGTCAAGGACAGTTGGGCTTTTCTAGATCCAATGGATAAAAAATTAGAGGGTTACCTTAAGAAAATTTTTATTCAACAAGGTTTTATTCTCCAGCCTCTTGCATGCATTGCCCCAGTCACTGCTGCCGCGGCTTTCTGGTTTGAGTCCCTAGAGGAGGCTCTACAGGTTGAAACCCTGTTGGAAGATATTATTGACAAGCTTAGGGCCAATTGATTTGTTTCTGACGCCGTTGTTCATTTAACAAAGCTAACGGCTAAAAATGCAGGTTTTGCTATTCAGGCGCGTAGGGCGCTATGGCTTAAATCCTGGTCAGCTGACGTGACTTCAAAGACTAAACTTCTCAACATTCCCTTCGAAGGACAGATCCTATTCGGGCCTGGACTGAAGGAGATCATTTCTGACATCACTGGAGGAAAAGGTCACTCCCTTCCTCAAGACAGGTCCAACAAATTAAGGACCAAACAGTCTAGTTTTCGGCCCTTTCGAAACTTCAAGAGTGGCGCAGCTTCAACTTCTTCTAACACAAAACAAGAGGGAACTTTTGCCCAGTCTAAGCCGGTCTGGAGACCTAACCAGGCTTGGAACAAGGGGAAACAGGCCAAGAAGCCTGCTGCTGCCTCTAAGACAGCATGAAGGAGCAGTAGGGGGCAGACTCTTCCAGGATCCCTGGGCATTGGAAATTGTGTCCAAGCGTTATCTTTTGGAATTCAAAACCTCTCCCCCAAAAGGGAGTTTTCATCTCTCACTTTTATCTGCAAACCAGATAAAGAGAGAAGCATTCTTACATTGTGTTAAATACCTAGTTATGGGAGTGATCCACCCAATTCTGCAGGAGGAACAGGGACAGGGCTTTTATTCAAATCTGTTTGTTGTTCCCAAGAAAGAGGGAACATTCAGACCAATCTTAGATCTCAAGATCTTAAACAAATTTCTCAGTCCCATCCTTCAAGATGGAGACTATTCGAACCATCCTTCCTATGATCCAGGAGGGTCAATACAGGCACTTCCAGTTTGTGGCTCTTCCCTTCGGGTTGGCCACGGCACCAAGAATCTTTACAAAGGTTCTAGGGTCCCTTCTAGCGGTCCTAAGGCCGCGGGCTATAGCAGTAGCCCCTTACTCAGACGATATTCTGATACAGGCGTCGACTTTTCAAGTTGCCAGGTCTCACACGGACATTGTTCTGGCATTTCTGAGGTCGCATGGGTGGAAAGTGAACGAAGAAAAAAGTTCTCTATCCCCTCTCACAAGTTTCCTTCCTAGGAACTCTGATAGCTTCTGTAGAAATGAAGATTTACCTGACAGAGGCCAGGTTGTCAAAACTTCTAAATTCCTGCCGTGTTCTTTATTCTACTTCTCGCCCTTCAGTGGCTCAGTGTATGGAAGTAATCGGCTTAATGGTAGCGGCAATGGACATAGTGCCGTTTGCCCGCCTACATCTCAGACCGCTGCAACTCTGCATGCTCAGTCAGTGGAATGGGGATTACACAGATTTGTCCCCTCTTCTAAATCTGGATCAAGAGACCAGGGATTCTCTTCTCTGGTGGTTCTCGGGTCCATCTGTCCAAGGGTATGACCTTCCGCAGGCCAGATTGGACAATAGTAACGACAGATGCCAGCCTTCTGGGCTGGGGTGCAGTCTGGAACTCCCTGAAGGCACTCAGGGCTTGTGGACTCAGGAGGAGACACTCCTTCCGATAAACATTCTGGAACTAAGAGCGATATTTAATGCTCTTCAGGTTTGGCTTCAGCTAGCTGTGGTCAGGTTCATCAGATTTCAGTCGGACAACATCACGACTGTAGCTTACATCAACCATCAAGGGGGAACAAGTTCCCTAGCAATGTTGGAGGTTTCAAAATTAATTCTATGGGCAGAGGTTCACTCTTGCCATCTATCAGCTATCCATATCCCAGGAGTAGAGAACTGGGAGGCGGATTTTCTAAGTCGACAGACTTTTCATCCGGGGGAGTGGGAACTCCATCCGGAGGTGTTTGCACAGTTGATTCAACTTTGGGGCAAACCAGAACTGGATCTCATGGCGTCTCGTCAGAATGCCAAGCTTCCTTGTTACGGGTTCAGGTCCAGGGATCCCAAGGCAGCGCTGATAGATGCTCTAGCAGCGCCTTGGTCTTTCAACCTGGCTTGTGTTTCCACCGTTTCCTCTGCTCCCTCGTCTGATTGCCAAGATCAAGCAGGAGAGAGCTTTGGGGATTTTGATAGCTCCTGCGTGGCCACGCAGGACTTGGTACGCAGATCTGGTGGACATGTCATTCTTTCCACCTTGGACTCTGCCGCTGAGGCAGGACCTTCTACTTCAAGGTCCCTTCAAACATCCAAATCTAATTTCTCTGCGTCTGACTGCTTGGAGATTGAACGCTTGATTTTGTCAAAACGTGGTTTTTCCGAGTCGGTCATTGATACCTTAATTCAGGCTCGAAAGCCTGTCACCAGGAAAATCTATCAAAAGATATGGTGTAAATATCTTCATTGGTGTGAATCCAAGGGTTATTCATGGAGTAAAGTCAGGATTCCCAGAATATTGTCTTTTCTCCAAGAAGGATTGGAGAAGGGATTGTCAGCTAGTTCCTTAAAGGGACAGATTTCTGCTCTGTCTATTCTTTTGCACAAGCGTCTGGTGGATGTTCCAGACGTGCAGGCGTTTTGTCAGGCTTTAGTCAGAATTAAGCCTGTGTTTAAACCTGTTGCTCCGCCATGGAGTTTAAATTTAGTTCTTAAAGTTCTTCAAGGGGTTCCGTTTGAACCTCTGCATTCCATAGATATCAAGCTTTTATCTTGGAAAGTTCTGTTCTTGGTAGCTATCTCTTCGACTTGAAGAGTTTCAGAGTTATCTGCCTTGCAGTGTGATTCCCCTTATCTGATCTTCCATGCAGATAAGGTAGTTTTGCGTACCAAACCTGGGTTTCTTCCTAAGGTGGTATCCAATAAGAATATCAATCAAGAGATTGTTGTTCCGTCACTGTGTCCTAATCCTTCTTCAAATAAGGAACGTCTATTACACAATCTTGACGTGGTTCGTGCTTTAAAGTTTTATTTACAAGCTACTAAAGATTTTCGTCAAACATCTGTATTGTTTGTGGTCTACTCTGGACAGAGGAAAGGCCAAAAGGCTTCAGCAACTTCTCTTTCTTTTTGGTTAAGAAGTATAATCCACTTGGCTTATGAGACTGCTGGCCAGCAGCCTCCTGTAAGAATTACAGCTCATTCCACTAGAGCGGTGGCTTCCACATGGGCCTTTAAAAATGAGGCTTCTGTTGAACAGATTTGTAAGGCAGCGACTTGGTCTTCGCTTCATACTTTTTCTAAATTCTACAAATGTGATACTTTTGCTTCTTCGGAGGCTATTTTTGGGAGAAAGGTCTTACAGGCAGTGGTGCCTTCCGTTTAAGCGCCTGCCTTGTCCCTCCCTTCATCCGTGTCCCATAGCTTTGGTATTGGTATCCCACAAGTAATGGATAAATCCGTGGACTGGATACACCTTACAAGAGAAAACAAAATTTATGCTTACCTGATAAATTTATTTCTCTTGTGGTGTATCCAGTCCACGGCCCTCCCTGTCATTTTAAGGCAGGTGTTTTTCAATTTTTAAACTACAGTCACCACTGCACCCTATAGTTTCTCCTTTCTCTTGCTTGTCTTCGGTCGAATGACTGGGAGGTGGCAGGGGAGGAGCTATATAGACAGCTCTGCTGTGGGTGATCCTCTTGCAGCTTCCTGTTGGGAAGGAGAATATCCCACAAGTAATGGATGAATCCGTGGACTGGATACACCACAAGAGAAATACATTTATCAGGTAAGCATAAATTTAGTTTTTTATAACCGATTGGTTACGTTTTTTTTTTCTGTAGAAAGGGAGCTGAATATAAAAGGGGAGTTTTGTTTACAGTTCCTGTAACCAACGTCCTACTGTGTATTATACTATCGTTCCTAGTTATAGGGAAAGTAGCTTTTTTAAAAAAAAAAAGTTTTTATTCGGTTTTGTGATTTTCCTAGATCTTTTGCAAATGGACTTAGAGTCTATACCTGAAGCAGAGTGCAACATTTGTTTGAGTGCCCATGTTGAACCTCCTTTGCCTTTTTGTGGTTCTTGTATTGAAAGTACCTTGATGTATAAAGACAGACTTTTGGTTACTGAGCCACAATTCTCTCAGGTGGATTCAGTTCAGGCAATGCCACAGTCTCCTCAAGTACCCTGAGTATCATTACCGTCTCAAGCAGTGCCCTGTGGTTCCTCGTAGACTCTTGATGGAGTCTTTTTGAAGGCAGAAATTGCTGCTCAGGTGTCCTTAGCGGTATCTGAGGCGCTAGCTGCCATTCCCTTGCTGCAGGGGAAAACGTAAGAGGAAGTCTAGAGAATCAAATAGTACGGTATCAGATCCCTGTACAGGCTAGCCAAGTTACTCTATCCCATAAGTCAGAGGAGGATACTTCGGTAGCCTCTCAGGGTGAAATCTCCGATTCGTATAGTGTAATTCCTCCTTCTGATGCTGAAGTGGCTTCCTTCAGATTTAGATTGAAATATTTTTTATTGAACAATTGGTACAATACACATTCTATATCAATAGCAGATACCATAAATAAATCACAACTGTAAAGCCTCTATTACACATTTCTCATCATTGTACTGCTTTTTACAAATCAACATTTTCTTTAGCCAGTCTTCACTGTGTATTACGAGTTGAAGCTCCAGTAGAAACATGAGTCCAATTGTTGCAATTTTTAAAGGTCTAACAATGTTTAACAATAAACCTAAATACCCTATATAACCATAATGCCAGCTCGCTTCATCCTTTAATTTGTTGTATTATCAATAAACAGTTCTTACAAAATCTCCACATCTTAAACATCCACAGAGCCCACTGAGTACTCTCATTTGCAGTATCTACCGCTGCTCTTAATCTACAGTTTCTTTCTCCCTTGCTTGGTAGCTTATCCTATATGTGTTTTTCATTAAGGATCCAATAAAACCAGACTCTATTGAAAGATTCCACCTCGTCTTGTATGTATGCTGCAGTCTCGCATAAGCTAAACATACTTCTAATTCTCCCTAGCACTTCCATTCTCTCCTGGATTCCCACCTTCCAGTATTTTGCTATCGATATACGAGTCACTGTACACACAATTCTAATGAATTTATTTATAGGTGCATTGAATCTTGGATCTCACCATTCAGCAAGGCCTGCATGGGCGTCAATGTAACCTGTTCCTCCAATATAGTAGTTATAATCTTAGAAAGGTCGTGCCATACTTTTCGTACCCCCGGGCACTCCCACCACATATGAAAATATGTACCTAGCTGTGTGCACCCTCTATAGCATTGCCTGGAACCTCCCCTCACCATGTGTGCTGTCTTTAAAGGGGTTAAATACCAGCGAAATGTTGTCTTGATGTTGTTCTCCCTCAAATCAGCTCCTAACAAGCCCTTACTGGAGTTTAGAAAAATCTGGTTCCAAGTCTTTAGGTCATATGTTACATCTAAGTCCGTTTCCCAGTGCAGGGCAGTCTGTGGCTTTGAAATTATGTGTGTTTCCTGTATGAATAAATATAAGTGGGAAACCGCACTTTTCTGTCTGTTTACTGCACTGCACAGTTTCTCGAAAATATTTTTGGCCTTGGCCTCCCTGTCCATCCTGTTATATAGTGTGATAGCTGAGGCTATCTGTAGATATACAAACCACTGCAGAGGTAGAGGTCTAAGTTTGTCCTGTAATTGGTTGTAAGTCAAAATCTTCCCATTGGTTAAAAAGTCTGCTATACGGTAAAGGTCCTTGTGTGCCCACTTGTCTATCAGTTTATGCAATTCTCCTGAGATTATTCACTTTAGTGGTCTTATGAAAGAGTTAGTTGGCAATAGTGTTCCATTCCTATTGGTTGCTGCTAGCTGCCTGATAGCTATTTTAGTGATCGGGTTTTGGAAGCTTCCGGGTCTCCCTCTAGGTTCTTTACCCCATAATATATCATCTGGGCCGTCATAACCCCCAATGAGGGCCTCTAACTGGGGCCATACTACATCCTCCTGTTTCCTCCCTAAGAGAGAGTTTTGGGCTAGTCTAGTTGCTGTGTAATAATCCATCAAGTTAGGAAGTCCCACCCCTCCCAATTGGCGATGTCTGGTGAGAGTATCCCGAGATATCCTCGCGTGTCTAGATCCCCTAAGGAATTTATGTAAGTCTGTCTGGAGGGTCTTCAAGTCAGATTTATCTATCTTTATGGGCAGGGAGCGAAATAAGTATAGGATTCTTGGGAGAATGTTCATCTTAATTGACGAGAGTCTCCCATACCATGAAAAGTTATGCTTCTTCCACTTCTGCAGATCAGATCTAATTGACTTGAACATAGGAATATAATTAGCTCTATATAATTGGTTAGATTGTGCTGTCAGTCTGATCCCCAAATACTTTGTCATCTTTCACCCATTTGAAGTCAAAGTTTGTTTCTATGAGTTTGATAGTGTGTTTTGGTAGACCCATTGAGAGCGCCTCACATTTGTCTAAGTTTATTTTATATCCTGAAATGGAGGAGAACTGTTGTAAAGTTTTATAAATGTTGGGAAGCGAAATGAGTGGCTTGGTAACTGTTAATAGCACATCATCTGCGAACAGAGTGAACTTATGTTGAAATTGTTGTATTTGCATGCCAGAGATGTCTGGAGAATTTCTTATGTTTGCAGCTAGTGGCTCGATACATATCGCAAAAAGAAGGGGCGATAGGGGGCAGCCCTGCCTGGTGCCATTAAGAATGTTAAAAGTATTGGACTGGTGTCCTATAGCTCTGATATATGCTGTGGGTGTGGAGTATAAACCTCTTAGTGCTGTCATAAATGACCCAGTGAACCCCATCCCTGTCAAAACTGTATCCATGTACGCCCAGTCCACCCTATCGAACGCCTTCTCCGCATCCAAGGACAGGACCAGAGAAGGCGTTCGCTCATGGTACAAATAATCCATAACCGTAATCATTCGTCTAATATTGTCTGGAGCCTCTCTGTTTTTTATGAACCCTACCTGGTCCGGGTGCACAATAGAGGGTAGGATATGTTTTAAGCGGTTAGCCAGGATTTTAGTGACAATTTTCATATCTTGGTTTATTAGAGATATGGGTCTGTAGCTTGAACAAAGTGCGGCGTTTCTACCCTTTTTTGGTATTACAATAATTTTGGCTTGTAAGAGGTCAGCAGATATGGGTTGGCCATCTAGAATATGGTTGGCAAATTTAACTATATGTGGGACCAGGGTCTGTCTGAAGAGTCTATAATATTCCCCTGGGAATCCATCAGGACCCGGGGCCTTGCCTGGTTTGAGCTCTTTTATAGCTGCCACCACTTCAGCTTGTGTGATTTTTGTATTTAATTTGTCTTGGTCTTCTGTGGTCAAGTGTGGAAGGTTAGCCAAGTCCAAGAACTCCTTAAGCATATTTTGTGTTTGTGCGTTATGTTGGACCTTTTCCCCATCATACAGGTTTCTATAGTATTCTGCAAACGTGTCCACAATTTCTTGTGGGTGAGATGTAATACTTCCTGTTCCTGTCTGAATTCTCGGAATAGATACTGATTGATATTCATCTCTAATTTTTTTGGCTAAATACCTGTCAGGCTTATTTGCGTATATGAAATAATTGGCTTTAAGCCTTTGGGCTGCCCTAATAGAGTTATTATTCAAAAGAGCATGCATATCTGTTTTTTTCCGTTGTAGGGTCTGTAAAATGAGTTGTGAGTTGGTCCGTTTGTGTTCCTTTTCTAAAGAGTCAATATCTCGTTGTAACCCCAAGTATCTATTGTCGGTCTCTTTCTTGTGAATTGCTTTCTCTTTGATTAACAGACCTCGAAACACCGATTTGTGCGCTGCCCAAACCGAGATCGGGTTCACCGTAGAATCAGTATTGATTCTCCAGTAGTCACTCATTGCTTTTAGAAGTTTGTCTTTAGTGTTGGGATATTTTAGACAGGTCGGGTCAAACGTCCATGTCCTAGTCCTACCTGGGTCAATAATGGAACCGAAAAATAGTTGTGTAATGGAATGGTCCGACCAGACACATGTATGTATATTAGCCTTGCGTAATGTAGGCTGCATTATTTGGCTAGTAAAGATATAGTCAATTTTTGTGTAGCATTTGTGTGCTGTGGAGTAGTATGTAGTGTCTGTTGTGTCCCCGTATAGTGTGACCCAGCTATCTTGTAGCCCATGCGGTGAAAGTAAGTCGTCAATTTTTGCAGCTATTACTTTTTGTCTAGATTTTTTCTTTGATATATTTTCTATCGTAGACTTCCTCAACGCTGCCAGATCTATATTGAAGTCCCCTGCTAATACTATTCTCGATCTAGACCAGTTGGTCAATAAATCGGAGATGTGTCTAAAAAATGGTTCCTGCTGCTCATTTGGGGCATAAATATTACATAGGATTATTTCTGTACCCTGTATGTTGCCCCTTACTAAAATATATTGACCTTCTTTGTCTTTCATTGTTTCCCTGTGCTCAAAATTTAAAGATGAGTGAATCAAAATAGATACCCCTTTAGTCTTAGTATCAGAAGTAGCATGGAAGTGTTGTGTATATTCTTTGGACCAGTACCTAGGAATCTGTGTATTCAAAAAGTGTGTCTCCTTTAAAAACAAAATATCGGCTTTGAGCCTCTTGTATTGTGTCAGTGCAGTCTTCCTCTTTATATCTGAGTTGAGGCCTCTCACATTATGAGTTATCAGATTAACTCCAGGGAAGTCTCGTGATGTAGTCATGATAATGTATCACCCCAATCATACAACCAGTCCTGATTCATAAGCTCTCCCTCTCTACCTGATTGCTTTAGTGTATCATAATTCTTACCATCCTGTAAGACCCCAACAACAAGCTCCTGATTTCCAACTCTAGTGAAACTCTGGGTGTGGCTATTACCTTGTATGAAGCGAAACTGGCATAGTTCAAAACATTTAAAGAGCATAAATAACTTTGGTTTTCCCTGTAGAACGGAACAGAAAAAACAACATAAAATACATAACATGTAGTATATATTAAGCATTAACATAATTTATAGGAGATGATACTAGGTTTCTCATAACATTATCTCAATTCTCTATAGGTGGTATGATATATCAGAAAAGATTTAGCCCATACTTATAACCTTTATGTTAACAGTCTCAAACCCTTGGCCATCATAATATATCAATGTCACATGTAGCCTCCACGACACTGCCGAGACAATGTCTAGGAGGGAGTCTTACCAGTCTCTCACATTCGTTATATCTTGAGGTAAGCATAGTTCAAGGGTGAGATCAGGGTTTAAATCTCTTGTTATTTACTTTTGTCCAAGTGGATTTCTTGTTTGTTTGCTTTAGTGCTTGTGTCCCTATGTTCTCCTCAGGGTCAGGATCAAATGGTATGTCCGGTGTTTCTATACCAAAGCTTCTGCAAACCTCCGGTATCTCTTGGGTAGTCCTAATCGTGGTCACCTTGCCGTCTTTAAGTATATTAAGGGCAAAAGGAAAGCCCCAGCGGTAGGGAATTTGATGTTTTCTAAGCAGTGATGTTAATGGCCTTAATCTCCCCCGTCGTTGAAGTGTCCTCACACACAGGTCCTGGAAAAACTGTACAACATTCCCTTGGTATTTGAACGTAGGATTTTTGTGAGATGCGTTTAAGATTTTTTCCTTATCAGTAAATTTGAGAAATTTGATGATCACATCTCTTGGTGGCATATCTTTCTTTCATGTAATTAGCAAGAGTCCATGAGCTAGTGACGTATGGGATATACATTCCTACCAGGAGGGGCAAAGTTTCCCAAACCTCCAAAATGCCTATAAATACACCCCTCACCACACCCACAATTCAGTTTTACAAACTTTGCCTCCGATGGAGGTGGTGAAGTAAGTTTGTGCTAGATTCTACGTTGATATGCGCTCCGCAGCAAGTTGGAGCCCGGTTTTCCTCTCAGCGTGCAGTGAATGTCAGAGGGATGTGAGGAGAGTATTGCCTATTTGAATGCAGTGATCTCCTTCTACGGGGTCTATTTCATAGGTTCTCTGTTATCGGTTGTAGAGATTCATCTCTTACCTCCCTTTTCAGATAGACGATATACTCTTATATATACCATTACCTCTGCTGATTCTCGTTTCAGTACTGGTTTGGCTATCTGCTATATGTAGATGAGTGTCCTGGGGTAAGTAAGTCTTATTTTCTGTGACACTCCTAGCTATGGTTGGGCACTTTGTTTATAAAGTTCTAAATATATGTATTCAAACATTTATTTGCCTTGACTCAGAATGTTCAACTTTCCTTATTTTCAGACAGTCAGTTTCATATTTGGGATAATGCATTTTAATTTAACATTTTTCTTACCTTAAAATTTGACTTTTTCCCTGTGGGCTGTTAGGCTCGCGGGGGCTGAAAATGCTTCATTTTATTGCGTCATTCTTGGCGCGGACTTTTTTGGCGCAAAAATTCTATTTCCGTTTCCGGCGTCATACGTGTCGCCGGAAGTTGCGTCATTTTTTGACGTTATTTTGCGCCAAAAATGTCGGCGTTCCGGATGTGGCGTCATTTTTGCCGCCAAAAGCATTTAAGCGCCAAATAATGTCTTTGTCTCCACATTATTTAAGTCTCATTATTTATTGCTTCTGGTTGCTAGAAGCTTGTTCACTGGCATTTTTTTCCCATTCCTGAAACTGTCATTTAAGGAATTTGATCAATTTTGCTTTATATGTTGTTTTTTTCTTTTACATATTGCAAGATGTTCCACGTTGCAACTGAGTCAGAAGATACTTCAGGAAAATCACTGCACAGTGCTGGAGCTACCAAGCTAAGTGTATCTGCTATAAACTTTTGGTATCTGTTTCTCCAGCTGTTATTTGTATTGCATGTCATGTCAAACTTATTAATGCAGATAAAATTTCCTTTAGTACTGTTACATTACCTGTTGCTGTTCCGTCAACATCTAATTTTCAGAGTGTCCCTGATAACATAAGAGATTTTATTTTTTAAATCCATTAAGAAGGCTATGTCTGTTATTTCTCCTTCTAGTATACATAAGTCTTTTAAAACTTCTCTTTTTTCAGATGAATTTTTAAATGAACATCATCATTCTGATACTGATAATAGTTTTTCTGGTTCAGAGGTTTCTGTCTCAGAGGTTGATGCTGATAAATCTTTGTATTTGTTCAAGATGGAATTTATTCGTTCTTTACTTAAAGAAGTGTTATTTGCATTAGAAATAGAGGATTCTGGTCCTCTTGATACTAAATGTAAACGTTTAAATAAGGTTTTTAAATCTCCTGTAGTTATTCCAGAAGTGTTTTATCTCCCTGATGCTATTTCTGAAGTAATTTCCAGGGAATGGAATAATTTGGGTAATTTATTTACTCCTCCTAGACGTTTAAGCAAATTATATCCTGTGCCATCTGACAGATTAGAGTTTTTTTGGGACAAAAATCCCTAAGGTTATGGGGCTGTCTCTACTCCTGCTAATGTACTACTATTCCTACGGCAGATAGTACTTCATTTAAGGATCCTTTAGATAGGAAAATTGAATCCTTTCTAAGAAAAGCTTACTTATGTTCAGGTAATCTTCTTAGACCTGCTATATTTTTAGCGGATGTTGCTGCAGCTTCAACTTTTTGGTTAGAAGCTTTAGCGCAACAAGTAACAGATCATAATTTTATAGCATTATTATTATTCTATAACATGCTAATAATTTTATTGGTGATACCATCTTTTGATATCATTAGAGTTGATGTCAGGTATATGTCTCTAGCTATTTTAGCTAGAAAAGCTTTATGGATTAAACTTGGAATGCTGACATGTCTTCTAAGTCAACTTTGCTTTCCCTTTCTTTCCAGGGTAAATAATCATTTCTTTCATGTAATTAACAAGAGTCCATGAGCTAGTGACGTATGGGATATACATTCCTACCAGGAGGGGCAAAGTTTCCCAAACCTTAAAATGCCTATAAATACACCCCTCACCACACCCACATATCAGTTTTACAAACTTTGCCTCCAAGGGAGGTGGTGAAGTAAGTTTGTGCTAGATTCTACGTTGATATGCGCTCCGCAGCAAGTTGGAGCCCGGTTTTCCTCTCAGCGTGCAGTGAATGTCAGAGGGATGTGAGGAGAGTATTGCCTATTGAATGCAGTGATCTCCTTCTACGGGGTCTATTTCATAAGGTTCTCTGTTATCGGTCGTAGAGATTCATCTCTTACCTCCCTTTTCAGATCGACGATATACTCTTATATTTACCATTTCCTCTACTGATTCTCGTTTCAGTACTGGTTTGGCTTTCTACAAACATGTAGATGAGTGTCCTGGGGTAAGTAAGTCTTATTTTCTGTGACACTCTAAGCTATGGTTGGGCACTTTATTTATAAAGTTCTAAATATATGTATTCAAACATTTATTTGCCTTGACTCAGAATGTTCAACTTTCCTTATTTCCAGACAGTCAGTTTCATATTTGGGATTATGCTTTAATTATCATATTTTTCTTACCTCAAAAATTTGACTTTTTCCCTGTGGGCTGTTAGGCTCGCGGGGGCTGAAAATGCTTCATTTTATTGCGTCATTCTTGGCGCGGATTTTTTTGGCGCAAAAATTCATTTCCGTTTCCGGCGTCATACGTGTCGCCGGAAGTTGCGTCATTTTTTTGACGTTATTTTGCGCCAAAAATGTCGGCGTTCCGGATGTGGCGTCATTTTTGGCGCCAAAAGCATTTAGGCGCCAAATAATGTGGGCGTCTTATTTGGCGCCAAAAAATATGGGCGTCGCTTTTGTCTCCACATTATTTCAGAATCATTTTTCATTTGCTTCTGGTTGCTAGAAGCTTGATGTTTGGCATTTTTTCCCATTCCTGAAACTGTCTTATAAGGAATTTGATCTATTTTGCTTTATATGTTGTTTTTTCTCTTACATATTGCAAGATGTCTCACGTTGCATCTGAGCCAGAAGATACTACAGGAAAACCTCTGCCTGCTGGATCTACCAAAGCTAAGTGTATCTGCTGTAAACTTTTGGTAGCCATTCCTCCAGCTGTTGTTTGTATTAAATGTCATGACAAACTTGTTAATGCAGATAATATTTCCTTTAGTGATGTACCATTGCCTGTTGCAGTTCCCTCAACATCTAAGGTGCAGAATGTTCCTGATAACATAAGAGATTTTGTTTCTGAATCCATAAAGAAGGCTTTGTCTGTTATTTCTCCTTCTAGTAAACGTAAAAAGTCTTTTAAATCTTCTCTCTCTACAGATGAATTTTTAAATGAACACCATCATTCTGATTCTTTGGACTCTTCTGGTTCAGAGGATTCTGTCTCAGAGATTGATGCTGATAAATCTTCATATTTATTTAAGATGGAATTTATTCGCTCTTTACTTAAAGAAGTACTAATTGCTTTAGAAATAGAGGATTCTAGTCCTCTTGATACTAATTCTATACGTTTGGATAAGGTTTTTAAAGCTCCTGCGGTTATTCCAGAAGTCTTTCCTGTTCCTAATGCTATTTCTGCAGTAATTGCTAAGGAATGGGATAGATTGGGTAATTCATTTACTCCTTCTAAACGTTTTAAGCAATTATATCCTGTTCCGCCTGACAGATTAGAATTTTGGGACAAAATCCCTAAAGTTGATGGGGCTATTTCTACCCTTGCTAAACGTACTACCATTCCTACATCAGATGGTACCTCGTTTAAGGATCCTTTAGATAGAAAAATTGAATCTTTTCTAAGAAAAGCTTATCTATGTTCAGGTAATCTTCTTAGACCTGCTATATCATTGGCTGATGTTGCTGCAGCTTCAACTTTTTGGTTGGAAACTCTAGCGCAACAAGTAACAAATCGTGATTCTCATGATATTATTATTCTTCTCCAGCATGCTAATAATTTCATCTGTGATGCCATTTTTGATATTATTAGAGTTGATGTTAGATTTATGTCTCTGGCTATCTTAGCCAGAAGAGCTTTATGGCTTAAGACTTGGAATGCTGATATGGCTTCTAAATCAACTCTACTTTCCATTTCTTTCCAGGGAAACAAATTATTTGGTTCTCAGTTGGATTCTATTATTTCAACTGTTACTGGTGGGAAAGGAACTTTTTTACCACAGGATAAAAAGTCTAAAGGTAAAAACAGGGCTAACAATCGTTTTCGTTCCTTTCGTTTCAACAAAGAACAAAAGCCTGATCCTTCGTCCTCAGGAGCAGTTTCAGTTTGGAAACCATCTCCAGTCTGGAATAAATCCAAGCCTGCTAGAAAGGCAAAGCCTGCTTCTAAGTTCACATGAAGGTACGGCCCTCATTCCAGTTCAGCTGGTAGGGGGCAGGTTATGTTTTTTCAAAGAAATTTGGATCAGTTCTGTTCACAATCTTTGGATTCAGAACATTGTTTCAGAAGGGTACAGAATTGGTTTCAAGATGAGACCTCCTGCAAAGAGATTTTTTCTTTCCCATGTCCCAGTAAATCCAGTGAAAGCTCAAGCATTTCTGAATTGTGTTTCAGATCTAGAGTTGGCTGGAGTAATTATGCCAGTTCCAGTTCCGGAACAGGGGATGGGGTTTTATTCAAATCTCTTCATTGTACCAAAGAAGGAGAATTCCTTCAGACCAGTTCTGGATCTAAAATTATTGAATCGTTATGTAAGGATACCAACGTTCAAGATGGTAACTGTAAGGACTATATTGCCTTTTGTTCAGCAAGGGAATTATATGTCCACAATAGATTTACAGGATGCATATCTGCATATTCCGATTCATCCAGATCATTATCAGTTCCTGAGATTCTCTTTTCTAGACAAGCATTACCAATTTGTGGCTCTACCGTTTGGCCTTGCTACAGCTCCAAGAATTTTCACAAAGATTCTCGGTGCCCTTCTGTCTGTAATCAGAGAACAGGGTATTGTGGTATTTCCTTATTTGGACGATATCTTGGTACTTGCTCCGTCTTTACATTTAGCAGAGTCTCATACGAATCGACTTGTGTTGTTTCTTCAAGATCATGGTTGGAGGATCAATTTACCAAAAAGTTCTTTGATTCCTCAAACAAGGGTAACCTTTCTGGGTTTCCAGATAGATTCAGTGTCCATGACTTTGTCTTTAACAGACAAGAGACGTCTAAAATTGATTACAGCCTGTCGAAAACTTCAGTCTCAATCATTCCCTTCGGTAGCCTTATGCATGGAAATTCTAGGTCTTATGACTGCTGCATCGGACGCGATCCCCTTTGCTCGTTTTCACATGCGACCTCTTCAGCTCTGTATGCTGAACCAATGGTGCAGGGATTACACGAAGATATATCAATTAATATCTTTAAAACCGATTGTTCGGCACTCTCTAACGTGGTGGACAGATCACCATCGTTTAATTCAGGGGGCTTCTTTTGTTCTTCCGACCTGGACTATAATTTCAACAGATGCAAGTCTCACAGGTTGGGGAGCTGTGTGGGGATCTCTGACGGCACAAGGAGTTTGGGAATCTCAGGAGGTGAGATTACCGATCAATATCTTGGAACTCCGTGCAGTTTTCAGAGCTCTTCAGTTTTGGCCTCTTCTGAAGAGAGAATCGTTCATTTGTTTTCAGACAGACAATGTCACAACTGTGGCATACATCAATCATCAAGGAGGGACTCACAGTCCTCTGGCTATGAAAGAAGTATCTCGAATTTTGGTTTGGGCGGAATCCAGCTCCTGTCTAATCTCTGCGGTTCATATCCCAGGTGTAGACAATTGGGAAGCGGATTATCTCAGTCGCCAAACGTTGCATCCGGGCGAATGGTCTCTTCACCCAGAGGTATTTCTTCAGATTGTTCAAATGTGGGGGCTCCCAGAGATAGATCTGATGGCCTCTCATCTAAACAAGAAACTTCCCAGGTATCTGTCCAGATCCCGGGATCCTCAGGCGGAGGCAGTGGATGCATTATCACTTCCTTGGAAGTATCATCCTGCCTATATCTTTCCGCCTCTAGTTCTTCTTCCAAGAGTAATCTCCAAGATTCTGAGGGAATGCTCGTTTGTTCTGCTAATAGCTCCGGCATGGCCTCACAGGTTTTGGTATGCGGATCTTGTCCGGATGGCATCTTGCCAGCCATGGACTCTTCCGTTAAGACCAGACCTTCTGTCACAAGGTCCTTTTTTCCATCCGGATCTGAAATCCTTAAATTTAAAGGTATGGAGATTGAACGCTTGATTCTTGGTCATAGAGGTTTCTCTGACTCCGTGATTAATACTATGTTACAGGCTCGTAAATCTGTATCTCGAGAGATATATTATAGAGTCTGGAAGACTTATATTTCATGGTGTCTTTCTCATCATTTTTCTTGGCATTCTTTTAGAATACCGAGAATTTTACAATTTCTTCAGGATGGTTTGGATAAGGGTTTGTCCGCAAGTTCTTTGAAAGGACAAATCTCTGCTCTTTCTGTTCTTTTTCACAGAAAGATTGCTATTCTTCCTGATATTCATTGTTTTGTACAAGCTTTGGTTCGTATAAAACCTGTCATTAAGTCAATTTCTCCTCCATGGAGTTTGAATTTGGTTTTGGGAGCTCTTCAAGCTCCTCCGTTTGAACCTATGCATTCATTGGACATTAAATTACTTTCTTGGAAAGTTTTGTTCCTTTTGGCCATCTCTTCTGCTAGAAGAGTTTCTGAATTATCTGCTCTTTCGTGTGAGTCTCCTTTTCTGATTTTTCATCAGGATAAGGCGGTGTTGCGAACTTCTTTTGAATTTTTACCTAAAGTTGTGAATTCCAACAACATTAGTAGAGAAATTGTGGTTCCTTCATTATGTCCTAATCCTAAGAATTCTAAGGAGAAATCATTGCATTCTTTGGATGTTGTTAGAGCTTTGAAATATTATGTTGAAGCTACGAAATCTTTCCGTAAGACTTCTAGTCTATTTGTTATCTTTTCCGGTTCTAGGAAAGGCCAGAAAGCTTCTGCCATTTCTTTGGCATCTTGGTTGAAATCTTTAATTCATCTTGCCTATGTTGAGTCGGGTAAAATTCCGCCTCAAAGAATTACAGCTCATTCTACTAGGTCAGTTTCTACTTCCTGGGCGTTTAGGAATGAAGCTTCGGTTGACCAGATCTGCAAAGCAGCAACTTGGTCCTCTTTGCATACTTTTACTAAATTCTACCATTTTGATGTATTTTCTTCTTCTGAAGCAGTTTTTGGTAGAAAAGTTCTTCAGGCAGCGGTTTCAGTTTGAATCTTCTGCTTATGTTTTTTGTTAAACTTTATTTTGGGTGTGGATTATTTTCAGCAGGAATTGGCTGTCTTTATTTTATCCCTCCCTCTCTAGTGACTCTTGTGTGGAAAGATCCACATCTTGGGTAGTCATTATCCCATACGTCACTAGCTCATGGACTCTTGTTAATTACATGAAAGAAAACATAATTTATGTAAGAACTTACCTGATAAATTCATTTCTTTCATATTAACAAGAGTCCATGAGGCCCACCCTTTTTTGTGGTGGTTATGATTTTTTTGTATAAAGCACAATTATTCCAATTCCTTATTTTATATGCTTCGCACTTTTTTTCTTATCACCCCACTTCTTGGCTATTCGTTAAACTGATTTGTGGGTGTGGTGAGGGGTGTATTTATAGGCATTTTAAGGTTTGGGAAACTTTGCCCCTCCTGGTAGGAATGTATATCCCATACGTCACTAGCTCATGGACTCTTGTTAATATGAAAGAAATGAATTTATCAGGTAAGTTCTTACATAAATTATGTTTTTCGTTCCTTTCCTCACAACAAGGAACAAAAGCCTGATCCTTCATCCTCAGGAGCGGTATCAGTTTGGAAACTATTTCCAGTTTGGAATATATCCAAGCCTTATAGAAACCTATAGCCAGCTCCTAAGTACCTATGTAGGTGCGGCCCTTATTCCAGCTCAGCTGGTATGGGGCAGATTACGTTTTCTTCAAAGAAATTTGGATCAATTCCGTTCTTAATCTCTGGTTTCAGAAACATTGTTTCAGAAAGGTACAGAATTGGCTTCAAGTTAAGGCCTCCTGCTAAGAGATTCTTTTCTTTCCCGTGTCCCAGTTAACACAGCAAAGGTTCAGCATTTCTGAAATGTGTTTCAGATCTAGAGTTGGCTGGAGTATTTATGCCAGTTCCAGTTCTGGAACAGGGGCTGGGGTTTTATTTTATCTCTTCATTGTACCAAAGAAGGTCAATTCCTTCAGACCAGTTCCGGATCTATCATTATTGAATCGTTATGTTAGGATACCAACATTCAAGATGGTTACTGTAGGACTATCCTGCCTTTTGTTTAGCAAGGGCATTATATGTCTACAATAGATTTACAGGATGTGTATCTGCATATTCCGATTCATCCAGATCACTTTTAGTGTCTGAGATTCTCTTTTTAGACAAGCATTACCAGTTTTGTGGCTCTACCGTTTGGCCTAGCCTCAGTTCCAAGAATTTTTTTCAAAGGTTCTCGGTGCCCTTCTTTCTGTAATCAGAGAATAGGGTTTTGGTATTTCCTTATTTGGACGATATCTTGGTACTTGCTCAGTCTTCTCATTTTCGAAGAATCTCATACGAATCGACTTGTGTTGTTTCTTCAAGTTCATGGTTGGAGGATCAATTTACCAATCAGTTCATTGATTCCTCAGACAAGGGTAACCTTTTTAGGTTTCTAGATAAATTCAGTATCTATGACTCTGTCCTTGTCAGACAAGAGAAGTTTAACATTGATATCAGCTTGTCAAAACCTTCAGTCACAATCATTCCCTTTGGTAGCCTTATGCATGGAAATGTTGGGTCTTAGGACTGCCGCATCAGATGCGATCTCCTTTGCTCGTTTTCACATGCGACCTCTTCAGCTCTGTATGCTGAACCAATGGTGCAGGGATTACTCAAAGATATCTCAATTAATATCTTTAAACCGATTTTACGACACTCTCTGACATGGTGGACAGATCACCATCGTTTAGTTCAGGGGGCTTCTTTGTTCTTCCGACCTGGACTATAATCTCAACAGATGCAAGTCTTACAGGTTGGGGAGCTGTGGGGGTATCTGACGGCACAAGGGGTTTGGGAATCTCAGGAGGTGAGATTTCCGATCAATATTTTGGAACTCCGTGCAATTTTCAGAGCTCTTCAGTCTTGGCCTCTTCTGAAGAGAGAGTTGTTCATTTGTTTTCAGATAGACAATGTCACAACTGTGGCATACATCAATCATCAAGGAGGGACTCACAGTCCTCTGGCTATGAAAGAAGTATCTCGAATTTTGGTTTGGCCGGAATCCAGCTCCTGTCTAATCTCTGCGGTTCATATCCCAGGTATGGACAATTGGAAAGCGGATTATCTCAGTCGCCAAACGTTGCATCCGGGCGAATGGTCTCTTCACCCAGAGGTATTTCTTCAGATTGTTCAAATGTGGGAACTTCCAGAAATAGATCTGATGGCTTCTCATCTAAACAAGAAACTTCCCAGGTATCTGTCCAGATCCCGGGATCCTCAGGCGGAGGCAGTGGATGCATTATCACTTCCTTGGAAGTATCATCCTGCCTATATCTTTCCGCCTCTAGTTCTTCTTCCAAGAGTAATCTCCAAGATTCTGAAGGAATGCTCGTTTGTTCTGCTGGTAGCTCCGGCATGGCCTCACAGGTTTTGGTATGCGGATCTTGTCCGGATGGCCTCTTGCCAACCGTGGACTCTTCCGTTAAGACCAGACCTTTTGTCTCAAGGTCCTTTTTTCCATCAGGATCTGAAATCCTTAAATTTAAAGGTATGGAGATTGAACGCTTGATTCTTGGTCAAAGAGGTTTCTCTGACTCTGTGATTAATACTATGTTACAGGCTCGTAAATCTGTATCCAGAGAGATATATTATAGAGTCTGGAAGACTTATATTTCTCCAACATAGGTGTGTCCGGTCCACGGCGTCATCCTTACTTGTGGGATATTCTCTTCCCCAACAGGAAATGGCAAAGAGCCCAGCAAAGCTGGTCACATGATCCCTCCTAGGCTCCGCCTTCCCCAGTCATTCTCTTTGCCGTTGTACAGGCAACATCTCCACGGAGATGGCTTAGAGTTTTTTGGTGTTTAACTGTAGTTTTTATTATTCAATCAAGAGTTTGTTATTTTAAAATAGTGCTGGTATGTACTATTTACTCTGAAACAGAAAAGAGATGAAGATTTCTGTTTGTAAGAGGAAAATGATTTTAGCAACCGTTACTAAAATCGATGGCTGTTTCCACACAGGACTGTTGAGAGGAATTAACTTCAGTTGGGGGAAACAGTGTGCAGACATTTGCTTCTTGAGGTATGACACATTTCTAACAAGACGATGTAATGCTGGAAGCTGTCATTTTCCCTATGGGATCCGGTAAGCCATTTTTATTACATAAAGAAAAAAAGGGCTTAACAAGGGCTTTTAAGACTGTAGACATTTTTCTGGGCTAAAACGATAAGCATATTTTATACCCCATAGCCTTGAGGAATTATTTTAATCTTGGGAACTATGTAAAATAACCGGCAGGCACTGTATTGGTCACCTTATTCTCTAGGGGCTTTCCCTAATCATAGGCAGAGTCTCATTTTCGCGCCTCTATTGCGCACTTGTTTTTGAGAAGCATGACATGCAGATGCATGTGTGAGGAGCTCTGATACATAGAAAAGACTTTCTGAAGGCGTCATTTGGTATCGTATTCCCCTTTGGGCTTGGCTGGGTCTCAGCAAAGCAGATACCAGGGACTGTAAAGGGGTTAATTATAAAAACGGCTCCGGTTCCGTTATTTTAAGGGTTAAAGTTTCCAAATTTGGTGTGCAATACTTTTAAGGCTTTAAGACACTGTGGTGAAATTTTGGTGAATTTTGAACAATTCCTTCATACTTTTTCACATTTGCAGTAATAAAGTGTGTTCAGTTTAAAATTTAAAGTGACAGTAACGGTTTTATTTTAAAACGTTTTTTGTACTTTGTTATCAAGTTTATGCCTGTTTAACATGTCTGAACTACCAGATAGATTGTGTTCTGTATGTGGGGAAGCCAAGGTTCCTTCTCATTTAAATAGATGTGATTTATGTGACACAAAATTTAGAGAAAATGATGCCCAAGATGATTCCTCAAGTGAGGGGAGTAAGCATGGTACTGCATCATCCCCTCCTTCGTCTACACCAGTCTTGCCCACACAGGAGGCCCCTAGTACATCTAGTGCGCCAATACTCCTTACTATGCAACAATTAACGGCTGTAATGGATAATTCTATCAAAAACATTTTAGCCAAAATGCCCACTTATCAGCGAAAGCGCGACTGCTCTGTTTTAGAAAATACTGAAGAGCGTGAGGACGCTGATGATATTGGTTCTGAAGTGCCCCTACACCAGTCTGAGGGGGCCAGGGAGGTTTTGTCTGAGGGAGAAATTTCAGATTCAGGGAAAATTTCTCAACAAGCTGAACCTGATGTGATTACATTTAAATTTAAATTGGAACATCTCCGCGCTCTGCTTAAGGAGGTGTTATCTACTCTGGATGATTGTGAGAATTTGGTCATTCCAGAGAAACTATGTAAAATGGACAAGTTCCTAGAGGTCCCGGGGCCCCCCGAAGCTTTTCCTATACCCAAGCGGGTGGTGGACATTGTAAATAAAGAATGGGAAAGGCCCGGTATACCTTTCGTCCCTCCCCCCATATTTAAAAAATAGTTTCCTATGGTCGACCCCAGAAAGGACTTATGGCAGACAGTCCCCAAGGTCGAGGGGGCGGTTTCTACTCTAAACAAACGCACCACTATACCCATAGAAGATAGTTGTGCTTTCAAAGATCCTATGGATAAAAAATTAGAAGGTTTGCTTAAAAAGATGTTTGTTCAGCAAGGTTACCTTCTACAACCAATTTCATGCATTGTTCCTGTCACTACAGCAGCGTGTTTCTGGTTCGATGAACTAGAAAAGGCGCTCAATAATAATTCTTCTTCTTATGAGGAGATTATGGACAGAATTCATGCTCTCAAATTGGCTAATTCTTTCACCCTAGACGCCACTTTGCAATTGGCTAGGTTAGCGGCGAAAAATTCTGGTTTTGCTATTGTGGCGCGCAGAGCGCTTTGGCTAAAATCTTGGTCAGCGGATGCGTCTTCCAAGAACAAATTGCTTAACATTCCTTTCAAGGGGAAAACGCTGTTTGGCCCTGACTTGAAAGAGATTATCTCTGATATCACTGGGGGCAAGGGCCACGCCCTTCCTCAGGATAGGTCTTTCAAGGCCAAAAATAAACCTAATTTTCGTCCCTTTCGCAGAAACGGACCAGCCCCAAGTGCTACGTCCTCTAAGCAAGAGGGTAATACTTCTCAAGCCAAGCCAGCCTGGAGGCCAATGCAAGGCTGGAACAAAGGAAAGCAGGCCAAGAAACCTGCCACTGCTACCAAGACAGCATGAGATGTTGGCCCCCGATCCGGGACCGGATCTGGTGGGGGGCAGACTCTCTCTCTTCGCTCAGGCTTGGGCAAGAGATGTTCTGGATCCTTGGGCGCTAGAAATAGTCTCCCAAGGTTATCTTCTGGAATTCAAGGGGCTTCCCCCAAGGGGGAGGTTCCACAGGTCTCAATTGTCTTCAGACCTCATAAAAAAACAGGCATTCTTACATTGTGTAGAAGACCTGTTAAAAATGGGAGTGATTCATCCTGTTCCATTAGGAGAACAAGGGATGGGGTTCTACTCCAATCTGTTCGTAGTTCCCAAAAAAGAGGGAACATTCAGACCAATCTTAGATCTCAAGATCCTAAACAAGTTTCTCAAGGTTCCATCGTTCAAAATGGAAACCATTCGAACAATTCTTCCTTCCATCCAGGACGGTCAATTCATGACCACGGTGGATTTAAAGGATGCGTATCTACATATTCCTATCCACAAGGAACATCATCGGTTCCTAAGGTTCGCATTCCTGGACAAGCATTACCAGTTTGTGGCACTTCCGTTCGGATTAGCCACTGCTCCAAGAATTTTCACAAAGGTACTAGGGTCCCTTCTAGCGGTGCTAAGACCAAGGGGCATTTCAGTAGTACCTTACTTGGACGACATTCTGATTCAAGCGTCGTCCCTTCCACAAGCAAAGGCTCACACGGACATTGTCCTGGCCTTTCTCAGATCTCACGGATGGAAAGTGAACGTAGAAAAAAGTTCTCTATCTCCGTCAACAAGGGTTCCCTTCTTGGGAACAATAATAGACTCCTTAGAAATGAGGATTTTTCTGACAGAGGCCAGAAAATCAAAACTTCTAAACTCTTGTCAAATACTTCATTCTGTTCCTCTTCCTTCCATAGCGCAGTGCATGGAAGTAATAGGTTTGATGGTAGCGGCAATGGACATAGTTCCTTTTGCGCAAATTCATCTAAGACCATTACAACTGTGCATGCTCAGTCAGTGGAATGGGGACTATACAGACTTGTCTCCGACGATACAAGTAGATCAGAGGACCAGAGATTCACTCCGTTGGTGGCTGTCCCTGGACAACCTGTCACAGGGGATGAGCTTCCGCAGACCAGAGTGGGTCATTGTCACGACCGACGCCAGTCTGGTGGGCTGGGGCGCGGTCTGGGGACCCCTGAAAGCTCAGGGTCTTTGGTCTCGGGAAGAATCTCTTCTCCCGATAAATATTCTGGAACTGAGAGCGATATTCAATGCTCTCAAGGCTTGGCCTCAGCTAGCAAAGGCCAAGTTCATACGGTTTCAATCAGACAACATGACGACTGTTGCGTACATCAACCATCAGGGGGGAACAAGGAGTTCCCTGGCGATGGAAGAAGTGACCAAAATCATTCAATGGGCGGAGACTCACTCCTGCCACTTGTCTGCAATCCACATCCCAGGAGTGGAAAATTGGGAAGCGGATTTTCTGAGTCGTCAGACATTTCATCCGGGGGAGTGGGAACTCCATCCGGAAATCTTTGCCCAAATCACTCAATTGTGGGGCATTCCAGACATGGATCTGATGGCCTCTCATCAGAACTTCAAGGTTCCTTGCTACGGGTCCAGATCCAGGGATCCCAAGGCGACTCTAGTAGATGCACTAGTAGCACCTTGGACCTTCAAACTAGCTTATGTATTCCCGCCGTTTCCTCTCATCCCCAGGCTGGTAGCCAGGATCAATCAGGAGAGGGCATCGGTGATCTTGATAGCTCCTGCGTGGCCACGCAGGACTTGGTATGCAGACCTGGTGAATATGTCATCGGCTCCACCATGGAAGCTACCTTTGAGACGAGACCTTCTTGTTCAAGGTCCGTTCGAACATCCGAATCTGGTCTCACTCCAACTGACTGCTTGGAGATTGAACGCTTGATCTTATCAAAGCGAGGGTTCTCAGATTCTGTCATTGATACTCTTGTTCAGGCCAGAAAGCCTGTAACTAGAAAAATCTACCACAAAATATGGAAAAAATATATCTGTTGGTGTGAATCTAAAGGATTCCCTTGGGACAAGGTAAAAATTCCTAAGATTCTATCCTTTCTTCAAGAAGGTTTGGAGAAAGGATTATCTGCAAGTTCTTTGAAGGGACAGATTTCTGCCTTGTCTGTGTTACTTCACAAAAAGCTGGCAGCTGTGCCAGATGTTCAAGCCTTTGTTCAGGCTCTGGTTAGAATCAAGCCTGTTTACAAACCTTTGACTCCTCCTTGGAGTCTCAATTTAGTTCTTTCAGTTCTTCAGGGGGTTCCGTTTGAACCCTTACATTCCGTTGATATTAAGTTATTATCTTGGAAAGTTTTGTTTTTGGTTGCAATTTCTTCTGCTAGAAGAGTTTCAGAATTATCTGCTCTGCAGTGTTCTCCTCCTTATCTGGTGTTCCATGCAGATAAGGTGGTTTTACGTACTAAACCTGGTTTTCTTCCGAAAGTTGTTTCTAACAAAAACATTAACCAGGAGATAGTCGTGCCTTCTTTGTGTCCGAATCCAGTTTCAAAGAAGGAACGTTTGTTGCACAATTTGGATGTAGTTCGTGCTCTAAAATTCTATTTAGATGCTACAAAGGATTTTAGACAAACATCTTCCTTGTTTGTTGTTTATTCTGGTAAAAGGAGAGGTCAAAAAGCAACTTCTACCTCTCTCTCTTTTTGGATTAAAAGCATCATCAGATTGGCTTACGAGACTGCCGGACGGCAGCCTCCTGAAAGAATCACAGCTCATTCCACTAGGGCTGTGGCTTCCACATGGGCCTTCAAGAACGAGGCTTCTGTTGATCAGATATGTAAGGCAGCGACTTGGTCTTCACTGCACACTTTTACTAAATTTTACAAATTTGATACTTTTGCTTCTTCTGAGGCTATTTTTGGGAGAAAGGTTTTGCAAGCCGTGGTGCCTTCCATCTAGGTGACCTGATTTGCTCCCTCCCTTCATCCGTGTCCTAAAGCTTTGGTATTGGTTCCCACAAGTAAGGATGACGCCGTGGACCGGACACACCTATGTTGGAGAAAACAGAATTTATGTTTACCTGATAAATTACTTTCTCCAACGGTGTGTCCGGTCCACGGCCCGCCCTGGTTTTTTAATCAGGTCTGATAATTTATTTTCTTTAACTACAGTCACCACGGTATCATATGATTTCTCCTATGCAAATATTCCTCCTTTACGTCGGTCGAATGACTGGGGAAGGCGGAGCCTAGGAGGGATCATGTGACCAGCTTTGCTGGGCTCTTTGCCATTTCCTGTTGGGGAAGAGAATATCCCACAAGTAAGGATGACACCGTGGACCGGACACACCGTTGGAGAAAGTAATTTATCAGGTAAACATAAATTCTGTTTTCTTGGTGTCTTTCTCATCATTTTTCTTGGCATTCTTTTAGAATACCGAGAATATTACAGTTTCTTCAGTTCCTTGAAAGGTCAAATCTCTGCTCTTTCTGTTCTTTTTCACAGAAAGATTGCTATTCTTCCTGATATTCATTGTTTTGTACAAGCTTTGGTTTGTATAAAGCCTGTCATTAAGTCAATTTCTCCTCCTTGGAGTTTGAATTTGGTTCTGGGGGCTCTTCAAGCTCCTCCATTTGAACCTATGCATTCATTGGATATTAAATTACTTTCTTGGAAAGTTTTGTTCCTTTTGGCCATCTCTTCTGCCAGAAGAGTTTCTGAATTATCTGCTCTTTCTTGTGAGTCTCCTTTTCTGATTTTTCATCAGGATAAGGCGGTGTTGCGAACTTCTTTTGAATTTTTACCTAAGTTGTGAATTCCAACAACATTAGTAGAGACATTGTGGTTCCTTCATTATGTCTTAATCCTAAGAATTCTAAGGAGAAATCGTTGCATTCTTTGGATGTTATTAGAGCTTTGAAATATTATGTTGAAGCTACTAAGTCTTTCCGACAGACTTCTAGTTTATTTGTTATCTTTTCCGGTTTTAGAAAGGCCAGAAAACTTCTGCCATTTCTTTGGCATCTTGGTTGAAATCTTTAATTCATCTTGCCTATGTTGAGTCGGGTAAGACTCCACCTCATAGGATTACAGCTCATTCTACTAGGTCAGTTTCTACTTCCTGGGCGTTTAGGAATGAAGCTTCGGTTGATCAGATTTGCAAAGCGGCAACTTGGTCCTCTTTGCATACTTTTACCAAATTCTACCATTTTGTTGTATTTTCTTCTTCTGAAGCAGTTTTTGGTAGAAAAGTACTTCAGGCAGCGGTTTCAGTTTGAATCTTCTGCTTATGTTTTTCATTAAACTTTATTTTGGGTGTGGATTATTTTCAGCAGGAATTGGCTGTCTTTATTTTATCCCTCCCTCTCTAGTGACTCTTGTGTGGAAAGATCCACATCTTGGGTAGTCATTATCCCATACGTCACTAGCTCATGGACTCTTGCTAATTACATGAAAGAAAACATAATTTATGTAAGAACTTACCTGATAAATTCATTTCTTTCATATTAGCAAGAGTCCATGAGGCCCGCCCTTTTTTGTGGTGGTTATGATTTTTTTGTATAAAGCACAATTATTCCAATTCCTTATTTTATATGCTTTCGCACTTTTTTCTTATCACCCCACTTCTTGGCTATTCGTTAAACTGAATTGTGGGTGTGGTGAGGGGTGTATTTATAGGCATTTTGAGGTTTGGGAAACTTTGCCCCTCCTGGTAGGAATGTATATCCCATACGTCACTAGCTCATGGACTCTTGCTAATATGAAAGAAATGAATTTATCAGGTAAGTTCTTACATAAATTATGTTTTTTGTGGCCTGGCCCGGAGCGCTCTGTGGGCTCTCTCAATTTGATAGTCCGTGTCATCTGTAGCCATTGTGATAGCCTTGAAAAGACCCTGTAGATAGGGGAGAAGGTCTGGTGTATTGATGGATTCTGGTACGCCCTTTATGCGTAGATTCGATCTTCTGTTGCGATTTTCTACATCTTCCATCTTGTCCTGAAGATCTGCTATTTGTTGTTGCTGGAAGGCGACCGTTTGTGACATAACACAGACATTCTCCTCTAAATCTCCTCTGTCATTCTCCAAGGCGTCTACCCTATTTCCAATTTCTAGTATATCGTTTTTAATTTCTGATAAGCTGCTGGTTACTGTGGCGTGGAGACCATCAATTTTGTCCCACAGTTTCTCAAAATTCGTTGCAATGTCTTGTTTAGAGAGTAAAAGGGTTAAATCAGCCTTAGTTGCGGGCGTCTGAGCATCCAGAGATTTACAGTGCTCAGATTCCAAATCAGAGTCCCCCTCTGTCTCCATACTTGTAGTTTCTATTTGTTTGCTAGGTATATTGGATCTCAGGAATGTATCCATGGAGGTTATTTTACTACTTTTCTCAGGTTTATGAGCTCTTCTGGAAGACATTTTAAGTTTAATAGTGGCTATTGTCTATCCTGGTCTCTGTACAATCCTGTGAGCAGCAGTAGTGTGTGGAAAGTGCTTTGTGGTGTATCTCAGCAATCTTCAGTGTGAGTATCGCCTTTGTTGGATAGGAGATGGGGCGAGTGCTTAGAGGGCATGTGAGGCTAAAGCTTAATGTGTGCTTCTAGAGTTCTGTGGGTTCACAGTGTTATCAGCTTTGCAAGAGGTATCTTTTATGGTAAGTACATAGTCCTGTGGGGGTTCGCTCAAATTAGCCACATTCAGTATAGTTACCGCTTGGGGTATCTGTCGTTCATACATTCAACATATTAGGGCAAGACCTATATTGTATATTCACCTCCATAGCAGCCATGTGCGTTTAGAACTCTAGCGCGTCTTGCTTGTTTGGCATCGCAGCCATTATAGCTCTCTGTTATTCCTCCATTACCCCACAACTGAGTAACCCTCACCAGTGCCATACAATGTCAATTTTGCCACCTTTGCTTCAATAATGCTCACCCTTCAGCGTACACCAGCTACAAGTCCATTTGTACTCCTCTCCGAAACTGCGTAGCGCAACCAAGATGGCGCCCGCTGCATTTGCTTCCAACTCCTTTCAGGTTCTAAAGTTGCGGCACGAAGTTGCGATAACCGGAGCTTTCAAAAAAACATCCAGGACATTTCTCTGTCGCTTACTCTGTACTTTGCTTGCCTTTTGTCATTCCACCTTAGGGCAATAACCACCTTTTTAGTGTATCATACTCCGGAGCTCCGGTCTCACACAACCATTGCTGTGGGCTGCTAGGCTCCGCCCTCTTCCTTCAGATTTAAAGGGACACTGAACCCAAATTTTTTCTTTTGTGATTCAGATAGAGCATGCAATTTTAAGCAACTTTCCCATTTACTCCTATTATCCTTTTTTCTTCGTTCTCTTGCTATCTTTATTTGAAAAATAATGCATCTAAGCTTTTTTTTTTTGGTTCAGACCTCTGGACAGCACTTTTTTATTGGTGGATGAATTGATCCACCAATCAGCAAGAACAACCCAGGTTCACCAAAAATGGGCTGGCATCTAAACTTACATTCTTGCATTTCAAATAAAGAAAATGTGATAATAGGAGTAAATTAGAAAGTTGCTTTAAATTTCATGCTCTATCTGAATCACAAAAGAAAAAAATTGTGTTCAGTGTCCCTTTAAGGTTGAACACCTCCGTGTTTTGTTAAAGGAAGTTCTGGCTACCTTGGATGACGCCAATGTGCCTGTCGTTGTCAACCCTAAGAAATCTAGTAAATTAAATAGATACTTTGATGTCCCCTCACCTGGGGAGGTGTTTCCAGTGCCAGACCGTGCCATGGAGATTATTACCCGGGAATGGGAGAGACCAGGGATACCCTTTTTCCCCCTCTCCTGTCTTTAGGAAAATGTTCCCGGTTGGCGACTCTATTAAGGAGTCGCGGCAAACGGTTCCAAAGGTGGAAGGGCCGATCTCCACTTTGTCAAAGAGAACTACTATTCCTTTTGAGGAAAGTTGCTCGTTCAAAGACCCTATGGATAAAAAGCTGGAGGCCTTTTTAAAAAAGATGTATACTCATCAAGGGTTACAATGGCAACAGGCCATGTGCATTGCTACAGTAACCAGTGCGTCAGCCTATTGGTTTGACGCCTTGTCTGAATCCCTTCAAGTGGAACTTTGGAGGAAATTCAGGATCGGATTAAGGCTCTAAAGTTAGCTAATTCCTTTATTGCTGACGCCTCCTTATAAGTCATTAAGTTGGGGGCCAGAATTTCTGGCTTTGCTATTTTACCGCGTAGAGCGCTATGGCTTAAATCTTGGTCTGCTGATGTTTCTTCTAATTTCTTTTTAATGACATGATGAGTCCATGGATCATCTAATTACTATCGGGAATATTACTCCTGCCCAGCAGGAGGCGGCAAAGAGCACCACAGTAAAGCTGATCAATATCACCTCCCAACCCAGTCATTCTCTTTGCCTACGTTAAGTGCAAGGTGGTGGTAAATTAGGTGTTAGAAAAGATTCTTCAATCAAGAGTTTATTAATTTTTAAAGTAGTACAAGATTGTGCTGCTTTGTCCTAGGGTGTAGCCGTAGTCCATATCAGTCTCTTCAGTAGAGCAGTGGTGGCTTTAGAGCAATGGGAACTTGTGGGACATAATTCTCACAGCGCCTCTCATACATTTATGCTGCCCTAATCCTGAAAGCCTGAGTAAGTTTTCTCAGCCTTTATCTATTTTTCCACAGGTCCATGGGAGGGAGAGGACCTCTCAAACCTAGTGAGCTGCCTTGCTGCCTGGCAGATTTATGAGGTAAGTGCTCTTTATTTTTTCTGGGGCTAGAAGAAAAAAGACTCGGAAAAAGGTTGGGCACTTTTATTCAATGGGTAAAAATATGGCATTTATTATTTTCCTGGAACTATATGGTAATCCTTATGTACTTATAAAGGGATTATATAGGGCAGCATTTGCAGGCACTGGGGATTGAGGAGAACAGGCTCAATGTTGGTGATATTCTTTTATTTATGATAGAGTTTTCACTTAAGATGTCGGCTAATACGCTAGTTTGGACACGCCTACGATGGGCGGGACTTGTGTGGCGGTAGGATTATGTGCTGCGCACATATTTTCACTCGATTACAATAAATATGATTGTGAGAAATCTACTTATTGCAGTTTTTACTTAAAACTGAGTTTATATAGTTTCAGATTAATTCAACAGCTCTAGGTTCGGTTCCGGTTTCCATAGCGATTATTTCCGGTAATCCGACATGGTTGTATAATGTAGCAGTTTAAGCGGAGGTGTTAAGTCTTTATTTCTCTTGTAAGGTGTATCCAGTCCATGGATCATCCATTACTTGTGGGATATTCTCCTTCCCAACAGGAAGTTGCAAGAGGATCACCCACAGCAGAGCTGCTATATAGCTCCTCCCCTAACTGCCATATCCAGTCATTCTCTTGCAACTCTCAACAAGCATGGAGGTAGTAAGAGAGAAAGTGGTGAAATGTAGCTGTTATTTTGCTTCAATCAAAAGTTTATTTTTAAATGGTACCGGAGTTGTACTATTTTGTTCCAGGCAGAAAAATAGAAGAATCTGCCTGTGATTTATATGATCTTAGCAGGTTGTAACTAAGATCCATTGCTGTTCTCACACATGACTGAAGAGAGAGGTAACTTCAGCGGGGGAATGGCGTGCAGGTTATCCTGCTATAAGGTATGTGCAGTTAAAATTATTTTCTAGAAGATGTGAATGCTAGAAAAATGCTGCTGATACCAAATTTATGTAAGGTAAGCCTGAATACAGTGATTTAATAGCGACTGGTATGCTTACTTTCTGAGGTAATACTCTTATAGATTTGCAATATAAAACGTTTGCTGGCATGTTTAAACGTTTTTATATATACTTTGGTGATAAAACTTTATTGGGGCCTAGTTTTTTTCCACATGGCTTGCTTAAATTTGCCTAGAAACAGTTTCCTGAGGCCTTCCACTGTGTTACTATGAGTGGGAGGGCCCTAATTTAGCGCTTTTTTGCGTAGTAACTTTTACAGACTGAGACATCCAGCTTCCTCCAGGAGTCCCCTGAATGCTATAGGACATCTCTAGAGGGCTCTTAGGCTTTCCAAAATCGTTTGTTGGGGAAGGTAGGCAGCTCTGCTGTGGGTGATCCTCTTAGGCTTTCCAAAATCGTTTGTTGGGGAAGGTAGGCAGCTCTGCTGTGGGTGATCCTCTTGCAACTTCCTGTTGGGAAGGAGAATATCCCACAAGTAATGGATGATCCGTGGAATGGATACACCACAAGAGAAATACATTTATCAGGTAAGCATAAATTATGTAAATATATAAAGATATTACGTTTTCCCAGTTCAGAATAAAACTGTTCCGTTTTTACAGTTCATCAAAATTAAAGCAGTTACCTTTTAAATGTTAAAGATACAGTAACGTTGCCCTCTGTATAACATTTTAGTAAAAATTTTCTTTTTGGCTTATTTGTTAGATATTTACAGATCAGTTAGGTGTTTTTTAGTTCAAAGAATAGAACTGTTCAGTTTTTGCAGTTCATCCATAATAAAGCAGTTACATTTTAAAATTTAAAGGAACATTAACATTGCTTTCTGTATCAAATTTTCGAAAATGTTTGTTTGTCTTATTTCTATTAGAAATTAAGACTCAGTTAAAGATGACATAGTCCTCCAGTCCTTGTCTGTTCCTCGTGTTGAGGTACACAAAATTTAAAACATTTTGAGCCAATATTGTCTAGGAGTTTATTTTTTACAATGTTCAAAATATACCGCAATTTTCTCCTCAGGTGTCCTAAAATTGTTTTTTTTTATAGTTATACAGTGCCAAGCTTTTCCTCCCAATTCCCTTGCTAAAGGAAGAGCGCACAAGGAAATATTAAAAGATCAGTGTGTAGGTTTCTGTCTCGACTGTATCTCTTCCGAACTTTCCTTTTCATAAGTATTGAAAAAGGGAGGATATTTTGGTATCTCCTGAGAGTAAGACCTCAGAATCAGACAGTGTAATTCCTTCTTCTGATGCTGGAGTGTTATCCTTCAGATTTAGGCTAAAGCACCTCCACTTACTACTTAAGGAGGTTTAAGCTACCTTGGACGACTCTGATTCTACGGTCATAGTCAATCCTAAACAGGTTTTTATTGGCGTGCCCTCCTTGGCGGAAGTATTAAAGAAAATCTTCTGCCAGATAGGGCTACAGAGATTATGTCTAGGGAATGGGAGAGACAGGGTATTCCCTTTTTCTCCATTCCCTATAATTATAAGATGTTTTCTTTCAGTGAAGAGAAAACTGGACTCTGAACCTGGAGTCCCTGGTTCAACCACAGGCAAGGCCCAGGAAGGGAGTAACCAGTGGCATACCTGTCTTGCAGTTTGCTTTTTAAGCCAAAAGAGCTACTATTCCCTTGAGGATAGTTGTTTTCTTCAGGATCCTGTGGATAAGAAGTTGGAGGGATTGTTCAGGGGTTACAATGACCTTCTGCGGTTTGCATTGCTACTATCATTAGTGCTGCTACATAATTGTTTGATGTGTTGTCTGATTCTATTTGGACAGACACTCCTCTCGAAAATATCCAGGATAGGTTAAAGGCTATTAAGTTGGTCATCTTTTATTACAGATGCTTCCCTTCAGGTTATTAAGCTGGGAGCTAAGATTTCAGGCTTTGCCATATTGGCTTGCAGAGCTTTATGGTTAAAATCTTGGCCTGCGGATATGTCATTTAAATCTAAACTTTGGTGATTCCTTATAAGGGAAAGACCTTGTTTGGGCATGGTTTGACGGAGGACATTTCCTCCCTTAGGATAAGAGATGTAAACAAGAAGAACTTCAGAGTAAGTTTACTTCGAGATTTCTTAGGAAACCTTTCCTCTCCATCCAAGCAGGAGCAGTCCAAGTCAAAAGATAGCATGAAGGGCCTGTCCCCGATCCGGGACTGGATCTTGTGGGGGGCAGGCTTTCCTCCTTCTCTCAGGATTGGATTTGAGATCCATGGGCATCATGTCCCTGGGATACAAACTAGAGTTCAAAACCTTTTCTAATAGGGGCATGTTTCTGATTTCAAGATTATCAGTAGACCAGACAAAGAGAGGGGCAGTTTTACACCTGTACGTACTTCTCCAACCTGGGAGTGATAGTTCCTGTCTCATTGCAGGAACAGTGTCTATGGTTTATTCCAACAGTTCATAGTTCCCAAAAAGGGAGGGAACCTGTAGACCAGTTTTAGTTCTCAAGAGTCTTAACAAGTTTTCTCAAAGTACCGTCCAAGATGGAAACTTTGTTCTATTCTTCTTTTCGTCCAAGAGGGTCTATTGAAAAATGACTTTTGTTTTAAAGGATGTATACCTGCATGTTCCCATTTATATACAAACACTTACAGTTCATGACTCTTCCATTCGGTCTAGCCAGTTCCCAGAATTTTCTCAAAGATTCTGGGATTCCTGCTTGTGGTTCTCAGATTGCGGGGCTTTGCAGTGGCACCTTATCTGAACGACATTCTAGTTCAGGCTCCTTCCTTTCAACAAGCAGGATCACACACGGAAATGTAGTTATTTTTCCATGGGTTCTCGGATGGAAGGTTAAGTTGGAATAGAGTTCCTTAGTTCCAACTGCAAGGGTAGTTTTCTTGGGAACCATTATAGATTCATTTTTCTCTAAAATATTTTCTGACAAGAGTCAGTTAATAAAGGATTTTGAGTCTTGCTTAGCTCTTCAGTCCTCTTCTCTGCCATCAGTGGTTCAGTGTATGGTGGTAATCGGGCTGATGGTAGCGGCAATGGACATCATCCCGTTCGCCCATTCCCACCTCAGACTTCTGTAGTTAAACATGCTTTGGCTGTGGAACGGAGTTCGCTGGAGCAGGAGACAAGGTGTGACGGATACCCCGACTGGGTAGCTCCACCAAACGGGTCCTGCTTCCTCCCTGCCGACTGCAGCTATGTAGCTGGCTAGTGACCACAGCCTGTAGCCACCCCTGATGCCCGACAGCACCAGTACTCAGTGTCCCACCCTGTGGCAGACTCCAGCTACCCCGACTGGGTAGCTCTGCCAGAGGGTCCTTCCTTTGCCTGGAACAGGCTGCTATGTAGCCCAGGAAAGTGATTTTAGCTGGAGCCCACCCAAATAACTAGACAGACTAGCATTCAGGTGAAAAATAGAACTGATTTTATTAAAAACACACACTCCTTTTATACAGACAGCTCATCTTGATAAGAACAGAAGACAATGCCACAGTTTTCCCGCCATTCCCGCCCCTCCAGACAGCCCGGCACCTCCACAGGAGCCACAGCCTCACATAATCCTAATACCTAGGGGTGGCGGTTTCGGGGTGATCCCGGTGGAGCGGCAGATGCAACAGTCCAAAAATCAGCATGATTCGTTACTGGGGACCGGAGTTACAGTCCGTTGAAATTATTGGGTTAGGGGTGTCCAAAACCCCCAGTTCCCAAATGAGCTCCCCTCTGATAATTGCCACAGCTCTTGTCCTCCCTAGGGGCTACCAATCCCTAAAAGAGCGGAACTCTGGGGCAAAGGCTGCTGGAGCGACCAGGGGTAAAGTTAGCGGGTGTCCTGTTATCCAGTGGCCGACCGGGAGTTCCAGGAGCCCGGCCAGCCTGAGAGGAGATGGGCGGGTGTCCATTGTGAGGCAGCCGACCGGGAGTTCCAGTAGCCCGGCCAGCCTAGGAGGGTTTTCCTGGTCATACACCAGCTCTTCACAAAACAAGCAACCAAAAGCTTCCAGAGATTGTGGTTGCTCTGAGGAGCCCAAAACCACTGAGAAACAACAGGGGTAAGGTTGTAGGGGGGTTGGGGGCTAGCCTTAGCTGTCTGGTATCTGTGACACAAGGAATTCTCTACTTTGGTGGTGGTCTCAGGATCATCTCTCCCAGGGAACCTGCTTTCGCAGACCTTCCTGGGTGATTGGGACAACAGATGCCAGCTTTCCAGGAATCTGGGCTCTCTAAGGGCTCAGGGAACATAAACTTGGTCTGTCTGTCCTACCCATAAACGTTCTGGAATTGGGAGCAATCTTCAATGTTTTCCGGGTCTGGTCTCAGTTAGCTTAGGCCCGATTCATTAGGTTCCAGTCGGACAATATAACCTCATGGCATTTCGGCAGAATGTCAAGCTTCTGAGGTATGGGTCGAGCTTAAGGGACCCTCAGGCTGTACTGAGGGACGTTCGAGTGGTACCCTGAAATTTCAGTTTCGCATACCTATTTTTATCTGTTTGCACTTTTTCTTCGAGTCATGCTCGAACCAAGCAGGAGAGGACGTCTGTAATCTTCACTGCATCGGTGTGGCCTTGCAGGTTTGATATGCAGACCTGATGGTCATGTCATTCTTCCACCTGGAAGACTTCCGGTGAGGAAGGTCCTTCTATTTCAAGGGCCTTTCTTTCATCCAAATCTAGTTTTCTCTGAAGCTGACTGTTTGGAGATTGAACGCTTATTATTATTCAAGCATGGATTTTCGGAGGACCATGATTCAGGCTCGTAAGCCTGTGCCTAGAAAGATTTTCCATAAGATATGGCGTAAATATCTATATTAGTGTGAATCTGGGGGCTACTCTTGGAGTAGAGTTCGGAATCCTAGAATTCAGTCTTTTCTCCAAGTAGGATTGGAGAAAGGTTTACCGGCAAATTCCCTAAGGGTCAAATTTCTGCCTCGTCTTTCTTGTTATATAAGCGTCCGGCAGACATCCCAGACGTACAATTGTTTTGTCAGATCATGTCTGTATTTAAGACTGTTATTTCTCCATGGAGTCTTTATTTAGTTTTAAAGTTCTTCAAGGGGCTCCGTTTGAGACAATGCTTTCTTTAGATATTTTTATCTTGGAAAGTTTGTTCCTTGTTGTTACTTCATCTGCTTGTAGAGTGTCAGAGCTCTTGGCATTACATTAAAAATGAGTCTCATTGCCTTATTTTTTATTGGATAAGGTTCTTTTTTTTTTTTTACCTAATTAGGGTATTTTCCTAAAATAGTTTTAGACCGGAACACTAATCATGAGATTGGTGTTCCTTCTTTGTGTCCTGATCCTTCCTGTCAAAAGGAACATATTCTGTGCAATTTGGGCTAAAATTCTATTTTCAGGCGAATAAGGTTTTTTGTCAGTCTTCTGCCTTATTTGTGGTTTTCTAGGGAAGACGTTAGGGACAGAAAGCTACGGCTACTTCTCTTTCTTTGAGACTGCAGAGTATCATACGTTTTTGCCTCCGAAGCTGCTGGACAGCAACCTCCAGAGAGGGTTGCGGTCTTTCCTCGAGGATTTTAAAATTGAATGTTCGGTAGAGCAGATTTCCAAAACTGTAACTTGGTTCTCTCTTCATTCCTTTTCAGGAGTCTATATATTTGATCTTTTGCCTCTGCTGAGGATACTTGGGAGAAAGGTTATTCAAGCAGAGGTGCCTTCCTTTTAGGTTCCTGGTCTTGTCCCTCCGTATCATTTGTGTACTCTAGCTTGGGTATTGATTCCCAATAGTAATTAGATGATCCCTGGACTCATCGTGTCATTGAAAAGAAAATGTATGCTTACCTGATAAATTTATTTCTTTTTTGACACGATGAGTCCATGGCCCGCCCTGTTTTTGATAGACAGGTTGTTGGTTATTATAAACTTCAGAAACCTCTGCACCTTGTTACTTCCTTTCTCTCCTTCGGTCGAATGACTGGGTTGGGAGGGAAGATATTTATCAGTTTTGCTGTGGTGCTCTTTGCCACCTCCTGCTGGGCAGGAGTGATATTCCCAATAGTAATTAGATGATCCGTGGACTCATCAAGTCAAAAAAGAAATACATTTATCAGGTACGCATACATTTTTCTTTTTAAGCTTTTGGCTATTCCTTACAAGGGGAAGACCTTGTTCGGTCCAGCCTTGGCGGAAATTATTTCCGATATCACGGGTGGTAAAGGATCTTTTCTGCCTCAAGACAAGAACAAAATGAAGGGACTTCAGACAAATTTTCGTTCCTTTCGTAACTTCAGAGGTAAGTCTTCCCCGTCCTCTACCAAACAAGAACAGTCCAAGCCGTCTTGGAAGCCTGGTCAGTCTTGGAACAAGGGGAAACAATCCAAGAAACCCGCAGCTGAATCCAAGTCTGCATGAAGGGTTTGCCCCTGATCCGGGATCGGATCAAGTGGGGGGCATACTATCTCTGTTTGCGCAAGCCTGGGAAAGAGATGTTCCGGACCTGTGGGCAGTGGACATATTTTCCCAGGGGTACAAGTTAGAGTTCAAGACTTTTCCTCCCAGGGGCAGGTTCCACCTCTCAAGATTATCTGTAGATCAGATTAAGAGAGGCGTTCTTGAAATGTGTACAGGACCTTTCCCTTTTGGGAGTGATAGTGCCTGTTTCAAGGCAGGAACAGGGTCTTAGGTTTTACTCCAACCTGTTCATGGTTCCCATAAAAAAGGGAACTTTCAGGCCCATTTTAGATCTAAAGTTACTAAACAAATTCCTCAGAGTACCTGTCCTTCAAGATGGAGACTATCCGCTCCATTTTGCCTCTGATTCAACAGGGTCAATTCATGACAACCGTGGACCTGAAGGATGTGTACCTGGACGTGCCCATTCACAGGGACCATCACAAATATGAGGTTTGCCTATCTAGACAAGCACTTTCAATTTGTAGGGCTTCTGTTTGGCCTTGCCACGGCTCCCACTTCTCAAAGGTTCTGGGAGCTCTATTGGTAGTAATTCGGGCCCAGGGGATTGCAGTGTCACCTTATCTGGACGACATTCTGGTTTAGGCGCCATCTTTGCAACTAGCAGAATCTCACACAAGGCTCTTGTTGATGTTTCTTTGTTCCCAAAAAGTTCTCTTGTTCCAGCTACAAGGGTGACCTTCCTAGGAACCATTATAGATTCTCTAGCAATGAAAATATTTCTGACAGAGGTCAGAAGAGTCAAGATTTTGTCAATTTGCCAGTCTCTACAGTCGGCGGTACGACCATCACTGGCCCAATGCATAGAGGTAATCGGATTGATGGTGGTTTTCATTGACATAATTCAGTTTGCTCGGTTCCATTTGAGACCTCTGCAGCTCTGCATGCTCGCTCAGTGGAATAGTGACTATACAGATCTATCTCAGAGAATAGTTCTGGATCAATCTACAAGGGACTCCCTACAGTGGTGGCTGTATCAAGAACATCTGTCCCAAGGAATGTTTCCAGAGACCCTCTTGGGTAATTGTGACCACAGATGCCAGCCTGCTGGGTTGGGGAGCAGTCTGGGGCTCTCTGAAGGCGCAGGGACTTTAGGCTCAGGAGGAATCTCCTCTCCCCATAAACATTCTGGAGTTGAGAGCGATCTTCAATGCTTTGACAACTTGGCCTCAACTGGCCCTAGCACAGTTCATCAGGTTCCAGACAGACAACATAACCTCAATGGCCTATTGAAATGTTAATAAAGTCCCATGGGTTTCAATACCATTTGTATGCCGATGACACCCAAATCTACCTCTCTGCACCAGACCTACCTCCTTCCTTACTAACCCGTGTCACTGTCTTTCTCACATCTCATCTTGGATGTCCTCTCACTACCTTAAGCTAAATCTCTCCAAAATTGAACTCCTTATTTTTCCCCCTTCTTCCAATGTCTCCACCCCCAAAATTTCTATAACTATTGATAATTCCATCATTACCCCTACCCTGCACGCCCGATGTCTTGGGGTCACACTCTCAGATCTTTCCTTCACTCCTCACATTCAGTACTTGGCTAAAGCCTGCTGCTTCCACCTTAAAAACATTGCTAAAATTAGACATTTTCTTACACAAGATACAACCAAGATTTTAATCCACTCTCTCTCCTTTCCCGCCTCGACTACTGCAACTCCGTCCTCTCTGGTCTACCTAGCTGCCGCATAGCTCCTTTACAATCCATTATGAATGCCTCTGCCAGGCTCATCTTCCTTACTCGTCGCTCTTCATCTGCTGCACCTCTCTGCCAATCCCTTCACTGGCTTGCTCTTGCCTCTAGGATTAAACATAAAATCCTCACCCTGACATATAAAGCTCTCAACTGCACTGCTCCCCCCTACATCTCAGAACTTGTCTCTAGATACTCTCCCTCCCGTCCCCTTCAATCAGCTCAGGATCTCCTCCTCTCTTGTTACTTCCTCACATTCCCGTTTACAGGACTTCTCCAGACTGGCCCTCATCTTGTGGAATTCCCTGCCTCGCTCCATAAGATTCTCCCCTAGTTTTAACAGCTTCAAGCACTCCCTAAAAACTCTACTATTCAGGGATGCATACAACCAACACCAACCTTTCCTGACTCCATTGCTTTCCCCTTGAAACCCTTAGAATGTAAGCCTATGGGCCCAGCTGTTTACAGATCGCTTCATAAGAGCCGACTACAACAGTGAAACTCTCGGCAGGGCCCTCTACCCACTTGACCCCTACAAAAGCTATCCTGTACACCGACTATATTTACAGCGCTGCGGAATCTGTTGGCGCTCTACAAATACCTGATAATATTATCAACCACCAAGGAGGAACTCTGAGTTCCTTAGCCATGAAGGTGGTGTCACAGATCATCCAGTGGGTGGAGGCTCACTATTGCTGTCTATCTGCCATCCACATTCCAGGAGTGGACAATTGGGAAGCAAACTTCTTCAGTAGACACTTTCCATCCCGGGGAGTGGGAACTACATCCGTAAGTGTTCTCCATGTTGACAGCCAAATGGGGTTTACCAGAGTTGGATCTGATGGCGTCTTGTCAGAACACCAAGTTCTCAAGATACGGCTCGAGGTTGAGAGATCCTCAAGCTTTTCTGATAGATGCCCTGGCAGTTCTTTGGAACTTCAAGTTGACATATCTCTTTCCTCCGTTTGCTCTCCTTCCGTGAGTCATTGCATGGATCAAACAGGAGAGAGCATCAGTGATTCTAATAGCTCCTGCGTGGCCTTGCAGGATCTGGTATGTAGATCTAGTAGAGATGTTTTCTCTGCCTCTGTGGAGACTTCCGCTCAGGAAGGACCTTCTACTCCAGGGGCTCTTCCTTTTTTCAAATCTCATTTCTCTGAAGCTGACAGCTTGGAGATTGAACACTTGATTTTGGCTAAGCGTGGGTTCTCCGATTCGGTCATTGAGACCATGATTCAGGCTCGTAAGCCTGTCACTAGAAAGATTTACCATAAGATGACATAAATATCTTTATTGGTGTGAGTCTAAAGGATATTCTTGGAGTAAGGTCAGGATCCCAAGGATCTTATCTTTTCTCCAGGAAGGCCTAGAAAAGAGGTTATCTGTCAGTACCCTGAAGGGTCAGATTTCTGCTCTATCCATTCTGCTGCACAAGCGTCTGGTGGGCGTGTTCAATCCTTTTGTCAGGCCCTGGTCATAATCAGGCCTGTGTCAGTTGCTCCACCTTGGAGCCTTAACCTTGTTCTTAAAGTTTTACAACAGGCTCTGTTTGAGCCTATGCAGTCCATAGATCTTAAGTTATTATCTTGGAAGGTTTTATTTTTCTTACTGCTATTTCTTCTGCTCGGAGGGTTTCCGAACTATCAGCTTTGCAGTGTGATTCTCCCTATCTCTTATTTCATGCAGATAAGGCCGTTATCTGTACCAAGTTTGGTTTTCTTCCTAAGGTTATTTTGGACAGAAATATTAATCAGGAAATTGTTGTTCCTTCTTTCTGTCCTAATCCTCCTCCTCATAAAGAACGTTTGTTGCACAACTTAGACGTTGTGTGGGCTCTTAAATTCTATCTGCAGGCTACAAAGGACTTTCGTCAGTCTTCTGTATTGTTTGCTTGCTTGCTTTTCTGGAAAACGTAAAGGCCAGAAAGCTACTGCCCCTTTTTTTCCTCTGGTTGAGAAGTGTTATTTGTTTGGCTTATGAGACTGCTGGACAGCAGCCTTCTGAGATAATTACAGCTCACTCCACTAGGGCTGTGTCTTCTTCTTGGGCCTTTAGGCATGAGGCCGCTGTAGAACAGATTTGTAGGGCTACGACTTAGTCTTTGCACACTTTTTAAAAATTCTATAAATTTGATACTTTTGCCTCGGTTGAGCCTTCTTTTGGGAGAAAGGTACTGCAAGCAGTGGTGCCTTCTGTTTAGGTTACCTGTTTTGTTCTCCCTAATCATCTGTGTCCTTTAGCTTAGGTATTGATTCCCAACAGTAATTGATGATTCTGTGGACCGTATCAAGAAATAAATTTATCAGGTAAGTATACATTTAGTTTTTTCACAGGCTAGCTGTTTATTCCAGATTTTTACCAACTGCTCCTGTTTCATTCTTTTTGTCTGTCATGATTAATGCATTTAGGTTCAAAATTGGGCTTTACTAAACTAGGACAGAGCTGGACAGATAACTCAGCATGCTAAGGCACTGTGGCTGAACTCTGTAGCAACCCAAGGGTTGCAGGTTCGATCCCCGGCGAGGTCCACTCAGCCTTTCATCCTTCCATCCTTCCGAGGTAGATAAAATGAGCAGCGCCTTGAGACCCTTGTGGGTGATTAGCCGCGCTTTACAAGTATCCAATACATACATACTAGTTACTGTAAGATATTTGTTTTTAGAGCTTAGGAAATCATAAGGGATTAAATGTCTTATTGTCCTGAGTAACTGATTCTGCAATAATATAACTTATTAACTAACAATAACTTAATATAGAAATAAGCACAATTAACATAAGAGGTAGCTGAAAGATCCGTGGATCGTATTTATTAACAAGCAAGGGAACCGCAATAAATAATCATACAGGTTGCGGCAAGTGGGGCTAATTAAAGAAACCCCTGCAAAATCAATGGACAAGCCCCAAAGCTGCAGAGCTCATCTAGAATGCAAGATGATGACATAGGGAGTTCTCGGCTCACCACACACCAGGCAGAGTATCCCCAAGCTGCGGGCTCACTCAACCACCTTACTGCCAGCAGCTATGGTACAGATTACACGTCTAAGCTGAGGCACAATTAGAAGAACTCCAACCAGAGTCGTCCAGCATGTTGAAACCTGGGAAGCCCAAAATACCGTCCTCGCACTTAAAGTATTAGTAATCCTCTTCCTGCTTCAGACACCTACTGAACCTCATACGGAAAACCCAAATAAACGATTGCTGCCTTACCAAACCATAGCAATAAAAGGGAAGGAAGGGGAAACTTACAAAGATTCCACAGCAGGAAGTGAATTCCCTGTACAGCACATATATAAAGGTCAATTTATTAATGTGTGAGCGGACATGATACGATGTAGTGTATCATGTCCATTGGCGCACCCTGCAGATTCGCGCCCAATTGGCCATTTGCAGGGGGTGTCAATCAACCCGATTGGGTTGATTTCTGTCTGCCGCCTCAGAGCAGACTGATAGGTTATGGAGCAGCAGGCTTTAGACTGCTGCTTCATAACTTCTGTTTCCGGCGAGCTCCATACGTAGCTTGATAAATTGACTCCATAGGGTAAGTAGCAAACTCCTCCCAATCACTATTGCAACAATATAACAGCAAGCTCAGCACTCACTCCTCAGGGCCTTAACCCTTAGTTATGCTATGGGCTCTAATTTGTCCTACACTATCTTAACCCTTTGAGTGCTAAGCTGGATTTAATATTTTTTCTGATTTTTCTATTTTTAACAAAAAAAAATGTTTCCCCCCCCCCAGATCCCCAAGACTCATACCATTGGAAAGGTTAGGCGATTAACTTTCCAATGGTGGGTCTTGGGGGTCTGTAGCTGCTCAGATCCCTGAGATACAGGTTTCTAAGCAGCATGCCCCCTTTCCCTATACTTTGTATTGTCAATTTTAAATAAAGTTGCGCGGTGACGTCATTTTGCATGAAGTCACAGCACCTGATCGCCGGGGTGGGAGACCCCAGATCACCAAAAAGGTAGTTGAGTGCTAGCGACGGCTCTGAGCCGTCGTTAGCACTCAAGCTTAAAAGGACACTGTACCCAAATTTTATCTTTCATGATTCAGATAGAGCAGGCAATTTTAAAGGGACAGTTGTGGCAAACCTAGCCACTTCTGGACTATAACATAAGAAAGGTTGTCTATAGGCTGTATATTGTGCTATGTAGATGTGACAGACCCTTCTGTCAGCACTGAAAGAGTTAACTGTGTTCAGCTTTAGCCTCAGCTATTGTGCACTGTCATTAATGTTATTGATACACAGTCCATTGTTTAATCAACCTCAGAGAGCAGACCCTAGATGATAAGGAAAGCCAAGTGTGTGTCTGTGTTTAAATTGTTATCAGCTTGAGCAAGGTATTCTATTGTATCATGCAAAAGGGCGTGTTCCCTCCATCTAATGTACAACATTCTTTCAACCCCCCTTCTGGGGGGGGTCAGACCTGCATAAATACTGGGCATATGAGCCTTAATAAAAGTCATTCTGTTTAAAACCTGAAAACTGGCTGGGTTGTGAATTGCTGATTCCCTATGCAGGACATTGTTCCCTGGTGTTAACCCTTGGTATCCGGTTGGTACCGTTACAATTGGTGGCAGCGGTGGGATGAACCTTATCGCCCAGAAGAGCAACTACACAAGCCAGTAACCTCAGGAAGAGGGGGATTACTACAATACTGACTAAGATGGAAGGAGTACCAGGGACCGAAGTGAATGGAGATGGATTATTCTAAGCTAAAGAGACAAACGTAAAAGGAACTGCTAGAAGCCAGGGGAAAGATAGGCAGCAGCAAACCCAAGGCTATATTAATTGCTGAGCTGATGGAGGGAGACAGAGCTCGCAGCGCTACGCCTCCAGCAGCCATGGAGGAGACCCTATACCAGAGGGAAATGAGGACCAGGCTGGAATTTTTACCCCAACCTGTACCACGGGATATGCTATCCGTGGTAATGGCAGATGTGCAGGAGTACGTGATGGCACACAGTCCGCGGAATGCATCCTCCCGAGCAGAATCCATTTTGGACGCACTCAGCAACCCAGTAAGACCCAAAATCCCATACCATGCATTTAAAATGTTTTGTGAGGAGAAGGATGAGATTGATGGGTATTTACAGGATTTTGAGAGACTGTGCGAGTTACATGATTTGGAGCAGTCCGTATGGGTGCCGGTGCTAGCAGGCAAGCTAGCCGGTAGGGCAGCGGAAGCGTATCGCGCTGTACCCAGGGAGGACAGCAAGGATTACGCTAAAGTGAAGAGAGCGATCTTGGAAAGATATGCCATTACCTCAGAGGCATACCGGCGCAAGTTTAGAGGCCTGCGCAAGCCAGAAAGAGATTCCCATGCAGAGTGGGCCCACAAGCTGGATCAAGCATCTCAGGGGTGGATACAGGCCAGCCAAGCTACCACCATGGAAGCATTGCGACAACTGATGCTGTTGGAGCAATTCTTTAACGGCTTGTCCCCAGAAGCCCAAGAATGGGTGAGAGATCGAAAACCCCTCACCTTAACCGAAGCAGCCAGATTAGCAGACCAGCATTTTGATGCCAGGAGGCACCATGGACTACAGCCTAACAACGGACGGGCTAATATACAATGCCACACCTGCAAGCAGTGGGGACATATGGCACGTGAGTGCACCCAAAATCGGAGCAGACAAGCTTGGAACCAGGTCAGACAGAACCTGGCCCCAAGGGCGGCTGCTCACCATTACCAAACGGAGCCAGCCGCTCATGAGGTGTTGAGCACCCAAGCCGAGGAACCCCTGGGAATTCTGCATGAGGTGATGTCGGTCCAGGGACTTCGGGATTCGGGAGCTACTTTAACCCTGATAGCTCCCCATTTGGTGCCGGATACAGCACCCACTGGCGGATCCGTGGCAGTACGAGGGGCAGGGGGAGCAGTATACCGATTGCCCACTGCTAGAGTGGAGTACAGACCCCCAGTCACCCCAGCAGCTGCCAGTTACCAACCCCCGGCGCACCGCTATACCACACGGCCTCCGGCCACGAACTACCCTCAGAGAGCCCGGTTCAATTCGCGGGGCTACTCACAACCTATTCGGTGCTTTGGATGTAAGCAACTAGGGCACAAAAGACCAGAGTGTCCCCTAAACGCAGCGAATCAAGCACAGTCCTGGAGAAGACCCGCTGGCGGAATCCCACATAATCCTCAGCCTGTGGCCCGCTACGTAGAGGCGCCAGAATGCTGGGGCAGCCTACATGAAGCAGACCCCGTGCAAGCTGCCCACCGGAATAACCGGCAACGGGTTAAAGTGAATGGGAAGGAGGTCAGTTGTCTACGGGATACTGGTGCTACCATGACCTTGCTTCAAGAGAACTTGGTGCCTGAGAAACAGCACACTGGAGACACTGTGGCTGTGAGGGTAGCAGGGGGCACTGTGTTCCGCCTACCTGTTGCCAGGGTACATTTGGATTGGGGAGTGGGCGCTAGACTTGTGAATGTGGGGGTCAAGAAGGACTTACCTGCTGATGTTCTCCTTGGAAATGACTTGGCCCCCCTTGTTTCTGCCTATGCTCCCATGGATCCCGCTGATGTTAACCCTGTGACTACCCAAGCCCAGTCCCTCCGGGAAGAGACGCTTCCATGTTTGGGGTGGGGGCAGTACTGAGCCAAGTTGGAGCAGATGGCGGAGAACACCCCGTAGCTTACTTGAGCCGAAAGTTGTTGCCCCGGACATCCCCAAGCCGATCCGTTGGGATCAGACTGTGTATGCCGGCTTGGTTCTGGGGGAGCATTGTGGCAAACCTAGCCACTTCTGGACTATAACATAAGAAAGGTTGTCTATAGGCTGTATATTGTGCTATGTAGATGTGACAGACCCTTCTGTCAGCACTGAAAGAGTTAACTGTGTTCAGCTTTAGCCTCAGCTATTGTGCACTGTCATTAATGTTATTGATACACAGTCCATTGTTTAATCAACCTCAGAGAGCAGACCCTAGATGATAAGGAAAGCCAAGTGTGTGTCTGTGTTTAAATTGTTATCAGCTTGAGCAAGGTATTCTATTGTATCATGTAAAAGGGCGTGTTCCCTCCATCTAATGTACAACATTCTTTCAACCCCCCTTCTGGGGGGGGTCAGACCTGCATAAATACTGGGCATATGAGCCTTAATAAAAGTCATTCTGTTTAAAACCTGAAAACTGGCTGGGTTGTGAATTGCTGATTCCCTATGCAGGACATTGTTCCCTGGTGTTAACCCTTGGTATCCGGTTGGTACCGTTACAAATAAACTTTCATGATTCAGATAGAGCATGTCATTTTAAACTATTTTCCAATTTACTTTTCTTTCATGTAATTAGCAAGAGTCCATGAGCTAGTGACGTATGGGATATACATTCCTACCAGGAGGGGCAAAGTTTCCCAAACCTCAAAATGCCTATAAATACACCCCTCACCACACCCACAATTCAGTTTTACAAACTTTGCCTCCGATGGAGGTGGTGAAGTAAGTTTGTGCTAGATTCTACGTTGATATGCGCTCCACAGCAAGTTGGAGCCCGGTTTTCCTCTCAGCGTGCAGTGAATGTCAGAGGGATGTGAGGAGAGTATTGCCTATTTGAATGCAGTGATCTCCTTCTAAGGGGTCTATTTCATAGGTTCTCTGTTATCGGTCGTAGAGATTCATCTCTTACCTCCCTTTTCAGATCGACGATATACTCTTATATATACCATTACCTCTGCTGATTCTCGTTTCAGTACTGGTTTGGCTATCTGCTATATGTAGATGAGTGTCCTGGGGTAAGTAAGTCTTATTTTCTGTGACACTCCTAGCTATGGTTGGGCACTTTGTTTATAAAGTTCTAAATATATGTATTCAAACATTTATTTGCCTTGACTCAGAATGTTCAACTTTCCTTATTTTCAGACAGTCAGTTTCATATTTGGGATAATGCATTTTAATTTAACATTTTTCCTTACCTTAAAATTTGACTTTTTTCCCTGTGGGCTGTTAGGCTCGCGGGGGCTGAAAATGCTTCATTTTATTGCGTCATTCTTGGCGCGGACTTTTTTGGCGCAAAAATTCTATTTCCGTTTCCGGCGTCATACGTGTCGCCGGAAGTTGCGTCATTTTTTGACGTTATTTTGCGCCAAAAATGTCGGCGTTCCGGATGTGGCGTCATTTTTGGCGCCAAAAAGCATTTAGGCGCCAAATAATGTGGGCGTCTTAAGTGCCGCGGAAAAATATGGGCGTCACTTTTGTCTCCACATTATTTAAGTCATTTTTTATTGCTTCTGGTTGCTAGAAGCTTGTTCTTTGGCATTTTTTCCCATTCCTGAAACTGTCATTTAAGGAATTTGATCAATTTTGCTTTATATATATGTTGTTTTTTCTCTTACATATTGCAAGATGTCTCACGTTGCATCTGAGTCAGAAGATACTACAGGAAAATCGCTGTCAAGTGCTGAATCTACCAAAGCTAAGTGTATCTGCTGTAAACTTTTGGTAACTATTCCTACGTCAGATGGTACTTCGTTTAAGGATCCTCTAGATAGGAAAATTGAGTCCTTTCTAAGAAAAGCTTATCTGTGTTCAGGTAATCTTCTTAGACCTGCTATATCTTTGGCTGATGTTGCTGCAGCTTCAACTTTTTGGTTGGAAACTTTAGCGCAACAAGTAACACATCGTGATTCTCATGATATTATTATTCTTCTTCAGCATGCTAATAATTTTATCTGTGATGCCATTTTTGATATTATCAGAGTTGATGTCAGGTTTATGTCTCTAGCTATTTTAGCTAGAAGAGCTTTATGGCTTAAAACTTGGAATGCTGATATGGCTTCTAAATCAACTTTACTTTCCATTTCTTTCCAGGGTAACAAATTATTATTTCAACTGTTACTGGTGGGAAAGGAACTTTTTTACCACAGGATAAAAAATCTAAAGGTAAAAACAGGGCTAATAATCGTTTTCGTTCCTTTCGTTTCAACAAAGAACAAAAGCCTGATCCTTCATCCTCAGGAGCAGTTTCAGTTTGGAGACCATCTCCAGTCTGGAATAAATCCAAGCCAGCTAGAAAGGCAAAGCCTGCTTCTAAGTCCACATGAAGGTGCGGCCCTCATTCCAGCTCAGCTGGTAGGGGGCAGGTTACGTTTTTTCAAGGAAATTTGGATCAATTCTGTTCACAATCTTTGGATTCAGAGCATTGTTTCAGAAGGGTACAGAATTGGTTTCAAGTTGAGACCTCCTGCAAAGAGATTTTTTCTTTCCCGTGTCCCAGTAAATCCAGTAAAAGCTCAAGCATTTCTGAAATGTGTTTCATATCTAGAGTTGACTGGAGTAATTATGCCAGTTCCAGTTCCGGAACAGGGGATGGGGTTTTATTCAAATCTCTTCATTGTACCAAAGAAGGAGAATTCTTTCAGACCAGTTCTGGATCTAAAAATATTGAATCGTTATGTAAGGATACCAACGTTCAAGATGGTAACTGTAAGGACTATCTTACCTTTTGTTCAGCAAGGGAATTATATGTCCACAATAGATTTACAGGATGCATATCTGCATATTCCGATTCATCCAGATCATTATCAGTTCCTGAGATTCTCGTTTCTGGACAAGCATTACCAGTTTGTGGCTCTGCCGTTTGGCCTAGCTACAGCTCCAAGAATTTTTACAAAGGTTCTCGGTGCCCTGCTGTCTGTAATCAGAGAACAGGGTATTGTGGTATTTCCTTATTTGGACGATATCTTGGTACTTGCTCAGTCTTTACATTTAGCAGAATCTCATACGAATCGACTTGTGTTGTTTCTTCAAGATCATGGTTGGAGGATCAATTTACCAAAAAGTTCTTTGATTCCTCAGACAAGGGTAACCTTTCTGGGTTTCCAGATGGATTCAGTGTCCATGACTCTGTCTTTAACAGACAAGAGACGTCTAAAGTTGATTACAGCTTGTCGAAACCTTCAGTCACAATCATTCCCTTCGGGTAGCCTTATGCATGGAAATTCTAGGTCTTATGACTGCTGCATCGGACGCGATCCCCTTTGCTCGTTTTCACATGCGACCTCTTCAGCTCTGTATGCTGAAGCAATGGTGCAAGGATTACATGAAGATATCTCAATTAATATCTTTAAAACCGATTGTTCGACACTCTCTAACATGGTGGACAGATCACCATTGTTTAATTCAGGGGGCTTCTTTTGTGCTTCCGACCTGGACTGTAATTTCAACAGATGCAAGTCTCACAGGTTGGGGAGCTGTGTGGGGATCTCTGACGGCACAAGGAGTTTGGGAATCTCAGGAGGTGAGATTACCGATCAATATTTTGGAACTCCGTGCAATTTTCAGAGCTCTTCAGTTTTGGCCTCTTCTGAAGAGAGAATCGTTCATTTGTTTTCAGACAGACAATGTCACAACTGTGGCATACATCAATCATCAAGGAGGGACTCACAGTCCTCTGGCTATGAAAGAAGTATCTCGAATTTTGGTTTGGGCGGAATCCAGCTCCTGTCTAATCTCTGCGGTTCATATCCCAGGTGTAGACAATTGGGAAGCGGATTATCTCAGTCGCCAAACGTTGCATCCGGGCGAATGGTCTCTTCACCCAGAGGTATTTCTTCAGATTGTTCAAATGTGGGAACTTCCAGAAATAGATCTGATGGCGTCCCATCTAAACAAGAAACTTCCCAGGTATCTGTCCAGATCCCGGGATCCTCAGGCAGAGGCAGTGGATGCATTATCACTTCCTTGGAAGTATCATCCTGCCTATATCTTTCCGCCTCTAGTTCTTCTTCCAAGAGTAATCTCCAAGATTCTGAAGGAATGCTCGTTTGTTCTGCTGGTAGCTCCGGCATGGCCTCACAGGTTTTGGTATGCGGATCTTGTCCGGATGGCCTCTTGCCAACCGTGGACTCTTCCGTTAAGACCAGACCTTCTGTCACAAGGTCCTTTTTTCCATCAGGATCTGAAATCCTTAAATTTAAAGGTATGGAGATTGAACGCTTGATTCTTGGTCAAAGAGGTTTCTCTGACTCTGTGATTAATACTATGTTACAGGCTCGTAAATCTGTATCTCGAGAGATATATTATAGAGTCTGGAAGACTTATATTTCTTGGTGTCTTTCTCATCATTTTTCCTGGCATTCTTTTAGAATACCGAGAATTTTACAGTTCCTTCAGGATGGTTTAGATAAGGGTTTGTCCGCAAGTTCTTTGAAAGGACAAATCTCTGCTCTTTCTGTTCTTTTTCACAGAAAGATTGCTATTCTTCCTGATATTCATTGTTTTGTACAAGCTTTGGTTCGTATAAAACCTGTCATTAAGTCAATTTCTCCTCCTTGGAGTTTGAATTTGGTTCTGGGAGCTCTTCAAGCTCCTCCGTTTGAACCTATGCATTCATTGGACATTAAATTACTTTCTTGGAAAGTTTTGTTCCTTTTGGCCATCTCTTCTGCCAGAAGAGTTTCTGAATTATCTGCTCTTTCTTGTGAGTCTCCTTTTCTGATTTTTCATCAGGATAAGGCGGTGTTGCGAACTTCTTTTGAATTTTTACCTAAAGTTGTGAATTCCAACAACATTAGTAGAGAAATTGTGGTTCCTTCATTATGTCCTAATCCTAAGAATTCTAAGGAGAAATCGTTGCATTCTTTGGATGTTGTTAGAGCTTTGAAATATTATGTTGAAGCTACGAAATCTTTTCGTAAGACTTCTAGTCTATTTGTTATCTTTTCCGGTTCTAGAAAAGGCCAGAAAGCTTCTGCCATTTCTTTGGCATCTTGGTTGAAATCTTTAATTCATCTTGCCTATGTTGAGTCGGGTAAAACTCCGCCTCAGAGAATTACAGCTCATTCTACTAGGTCAGTTTCTACTTCCTGGGCGTTTAGGAATGAAGCTTCGGTTGACCAGATCTGCAAAGCAGCAACTTGGTCCTCTTTGCATACTTTTACTAAATTCTACCATTTTGATGTATTTTCTTCTTCTGAAGCAGTTTTTGGTAGAAAAGTACTTCAGGCAGCGGTTTCAGTTTAAATCTTCTGCTTATGTTTTTCGTTAAACTTTATTTTGGGTGTGGATTATTTTCAGCAGGAATTGGCTGTCTTTATTTTATCCCTCCCTCTCTAGTGACTCTTGTGTGGAAAGATCCACATCTTGGGTAGTCATTATCCCATACGTCACTAGCTCATGGACTCTTGCTAATTACATGAAAGAAAACATAATTTATGTAAGAACTTACCTGATAAATTCATTTCTTTCATATTAGCAAGAGTCCATGAGGCCCGCCCTTTTTTTGTGGTGGTTATGATTTTGTATAAAGCACAATTATTCCAATTCCTTATTTTTTATGCTTTCGCACTTTTTTATCACCCCACTTCTTGGCTATTCGTTAAACTGAATTGTGGGTGTGGTGAGGGGTGTATTTATAGGCATTTTGAGGTTTGGGAAACTTTGCCCCTCCTGGTAGGAATGTATATCCCATACGTCACTAGCTCATGGACTCTTGCTAATATGAAAGAAATGAATTTATCAGGTAAGTTCTTGCATAAATTATGTTTTATCACCAATTTTGCTTTGTTCTCTTGCTATTCTTAGTTGAAAGCTTAACCTAGGAGGTTCATATGCTAATTTCTAAGACCTTGAAGGCCGCCTCTTAAGAATGCATTTTAACAGGTTTTTCACCACTAGAGGGTGTTAGTTCATGAATTTCATATAGATAACACTGTGCTCATGCACGTGAAGTTACCTGGGAGCTATCACTGATTGGCTAAACTGCAAGTCTGTCAAAAGAACTGAAAAAAGGGGCAGTTTGCAGAGGCTCCGATACAAGATAATCACAGAGGTAAAAAAATATATAAATATAACTGTGTTAGTTATGCAAAACTGGGGAATGGGTAAAAAATGGATTATCTATCTTTTAAAACAATAACAATTCTGGTGTAGACTGTCCCTTTAAGTAACTTTCTAATTTACTCCTATTATCAATTTTCTTCATTCTCTTGGTATGTTTATTTGAAATGCAAGAATGTAAGTTTAGATGCCGGCCCATTTTTGGTGAACAACCTGGGTTGTTCTTGCTGATTGGTGGATAAATTGATCCACCAATAAAAAAAGTGCTGTCTAGAGTACTCAACCAAAAAAAGCTTAGATGCCTTCTTTTTCAAATACAGATAGCAAGAGAACGAAGAAAAATTGATAATAGGAGTAAATTAGAAAGTTGCTTAAAATTTCATGCTGTATCTGAATCACGAATGAAAAAAATTGGGTTCAGTGTCCTTTTAACCCCTTAGTGACCAGAGCACTTTTCCATTTTCTGTCCGTTTGGGACCAAGGCTATTTTTACATTTTTGCAGTGTTTGTGTTTAGCTGTAATTTTCTTCTTACTCATTTACTGTACCCACACATATTATATACCGTTTTCTCGCCATTAAATGGACTTTCTAAAGATACCATTATTTTCATCATATCTTATAATTTACTATAAAAAAAATTATAAAATATGAGGAAAAAATGGAAAAAAACACACTTTTTCTAACTTTGACCCCCAAAATCTGTTACATATCTAAAACCACCAAAAAACACCCATGCTAAATAGTTTCTAAATTTTGTCCTGAGTTTAGAAATACCCAATGTTTACATGTTCTTTGCTTTTTTTGCAAGTTATAGGGCCATAAATACAAATAGCACTTTGCTATTTCCAAACCATTTTATTCAAGATTAGCGCTAGTTACATTGGGACACTGATATCTTTCAGGAATCCCTGAATATCCCTTGACATGTATATATTTTTTTTTAGTAGACATCCCAAAGTATTGATCTAGGCCAATTTTGGTATATTTCATACCACCATTTCACCGCCAAATGCGATCAAATACAAAAAATTGTTCACTTTTTCACGAATTTTTTCACAAACTTTAGGTTTCTCACTGAAATCATTTACAAACAGCTTGTGCAATTATGGCATAAATGGTTGTAAATTCTTCTCTGGGATCCCCTTTGTTCAGAAATAGCACACATATATGGCTTTGGCGTTGCTTTTTGGTAATTAGAAGGCCGCTAAATGCCACTGCGCACCACAAGTGTATCATGCCCAGCAGTTAAGGGGTTAATTAGGGAGCTTTTAGGGAGCTTGTAGGGTTAATTTTAGCTTTAGTGTAGTGTAGTAGACAACCCCAAGTATTGATCTAGGCACATTTTGGTATATTTCATGCCACCATTTCACCGCCAAATGCGATCAAATTAAAAAAAACGTAAAATTTTTCACAATTTTAGGTTTCTCACTGAAATCATTTACAAACAGCTTGTGCAATTATGGCACAAATGGTTGTAAATGCTTGTCTGGGATCCCCTTTGTTCAGAAATAGCAGACATATATGACTTTGGCGTTGCTTTCTGGTAATTAGAAGGCCACTAAATCCTGTTGCGCCTCACACGTGTATTATGGCTAGCAGTGAAAGGGTTAATTAGGGAGTTTGTAGTGAGCTTGCAGGGTTAATTTTAGCTTTAGTGTAGAGATCAGCCTCCCATCTGACACATCCCACCCCCTGATCCCTCCCAAACAGCTCCCTTCCCTCCCCCACCCCACAATTGTCCCCGCCATCTTAAGTACTGGCAGAAAGTCTGCCAGTACTAAAATAAAAGAGTTTTTAAAAAAAAATGAATTTTTTTTTTAGCATATTTACATATGCTACTGTGTAGGATCCCCCAACCTCCCTGATCCCCCCCAAAACCGCTCTCTAACCCTCCCCTCTGCCTTATTGGGGGCCATCTTGGGTACTGGCAGCTGTCTGCCAGTACCCAGTTTACAATAAAAAGTGCTTTTTTTTTGGGGTTTTTTGTTTTTTTCTGTAGTGTAGCTTCCCCCAACCCCCCACCCCCCACAAACAAACCCCCACCACCTTGCTCATTGTATATATTTTATTTTGATTATATTTTTTATTTCCCCATTTTCTGCAGTGTAGCGGTTCCCACCCGCTCCCTCCCCGTGCACGCGCCCGCCCCCACCCTCCCGTGCACGCGCGCGCCCGTGCGCGCCCCCAGCCACCCCCGCCCACGATCCCGCCCCCCTTCAGATCCACATGGCCATCGATGGCCGCCTCCCGGTCCGGCTCCCACCCACCAACGCCGGTAGCCACCGATCTCCGGTGCAGAGAGGGCCACAGAGTGGCTCTCTCTGCACCGGATGGCTTACAAACGTTATTGCAGGATGCCTCCATATCGAGGCATCACTGCAATAACCGGAAAGCAGCTGGAAGCGAGCAGGATCGCTTCCAGCTGCTTTCCACACTGAGGACGTGCAGGGTACGTTCTCAGGCATTAACTGCCTTTTTTCTGAGGACGTACCCTGCACGTCCTCAGTCGTTAAGGGGTTAAGGAATTAAATTCCCTGAATTATCTGCAATAACAACTTAACTAACAATATAGAAATATGCACAATTAACACAAGAGGTAGATGAAAGACCTATGAGTCGCATTTATTAACAAGCATGGGAACCGCAATAAATAATCATAAAATTGGTGCCTAATTATAGAAGCCCCTGCAAAAAAGTAGACAAGGCTCAAAGCTGCAGACAAAAGGCAGAGCTCAGCTATAACACAAGATGATATAGGGAGTTCTCGGCCCACCCCACCTCAGATTATATCCCTAAGCTGCGAGCTTGGCGACGTCACCCTGACTGCAATTATAGTCACTCAACCTCCTTAGAGCCAGCAGCTATGGTCCTGACCACCTGCCACAAGAGACAGACCTGTTATTAAAGGTCCAGACTCTTGCCGCCACCACATTCATTATAAATTTAGACAATATGCTTAAAGGGACAGTCTACACCAGAATTTTTATTGTTTTAAAAGATAGATAATCCCTTTATTACCCATTTCTTAGTTTTGCATAACCAACACAATTATAATAATATACTTTTAACCTCTGTGATTATCTTGTATCTAAGCCTCTGCAAACTGCCCCTTTTTCAGTTCTTTTGACAGACTTGCAGTCTAGCCAATCAGTGCCTGCTCCCAGATTACTTCACGTGCACGAGCACAGTGTTATCTATATGAAATACGTGATCTAGCACCCTCTAGTGGTGAAAAACTGTTAAAATGCAATCTGAAAGAGGTGGGCTTCAAGGTCTAAGAAATTAGCATATGAACCTCCTAGGTTAAGCTTTCAACTAAGAATACCAAGAGAACAAAGCAAAATTGGTGATAAAAGTAAATTGGAAAATTGTTTAAAATTACATGCTCTATCTGAATCATGAAAGTTTATTTTGGCCTAGACTGTCCCTTTAACTCAGCAAGCCATTGCAGAAGCCAATGCTGCTCTCCGCAAGAAGAGAATCTCTGCAAATCACAAAAACCCATTCACTTCAGTTACTTACATACATCACCTATGTTGTAGAAGCAAGGGACGCCCAAATCAGAGGGATTAGCAACTGCCAGCTAGTGCCATCTGCCACAAAAATAAGGGACAAGGAGAGCCATTAGAAGCCACTGGTGCTCCAGCTCGAAACATACCCCACTGAAAGCAGGAAATAGCATCAGCCATGACATTCTGAACCCCGGGAATGTAGCGGACCCTAAAATAAATGTTCAGCTGCAGTCATCTTAACACCATGTGCCTCAAGTAGTGCACCACTAATGGTGACAATGCCTACAGCCTATTGATAGCAAAAACCATACTGAGGTTATCCATCCAGAAGACCACAGCGTGGTTAACACAAGTTAAGGGTGAGGCCTTAAACCACCCATGTTCTAGGCCACTGCTCCGCACTCCAGTCACCATTGAAGTAGGTTCCGTAGTCATAAGCACCTGAAGCATCCATGAAAAGATGGAGGGTTTGGATAGAAACTGGGTTGTCTCTCCACACGCAAATTCCATTAAAGTCCTGGAATAAACGGCCTGTGGCACATTACTAGGAGCCACCTGAGCACCTTACTGAAACCACCCCTGAGCAAGTCCTTCCTGAGATGGACCCATCCTGCTCATCCACAATTCATTTAAGAATCCTATACATCCTCTTATAGCCCTTCACCACCAACCCCAGGGACCTATCACTCTCTAAGTCAGAGTCACTAGAGAAAGGATACCTACGAGAAATAGAACAAGAAAATTATTTATCGCATGGCGCAAGCCTAGCAGGTACGTATGGTGCTGAAGATGTCAATGGACCTTCCATTCCAGTCTCTCCTGAGTCAGCTCCACTGCTGCGGGATCCCACATTGAAACTGCAAGCAGCCCCAGCCAATGCCATTTGCTCCTGTAAGACAGAAGACGATACGGGAGTACCACGGGCAGGGACAGGAGCTCCAGATGCCACCCTCATTCTCATGCTCTAAGAAAAATTGCCAGCATCACTCTCACTGACTGACCCCTTGCCCAAAGCCATAAACCTCCTCATCCATGTTTGCCCTGGGCTAATGCCACCTTTATCCTCAAATCTAACCAACCTGCTAGACACAGAAACGCAACCTAAAGCGGAAGGCTCACTCACAGCATTCACTCCACAACAGACCTGCACACAAACCCTAGCTCATAGTAGAGTTCTCTCGTCACCACTCACCTGCCCTGCTGCCTCACTGTCACTAGTGACCAAAATACCCATTCGCCCAGTAAATAAGACCTGCACGCACACCCTGACATTTCCTCACACTCAGTAATTGACCAACCATACTTCTCTCCTGCTGCATGCTGTGCACCACCCATGACTTGCTTTTGTTTTTACCGCAGCACAAATACATCCTACCTCACCCTTTGATGCAACTCCATTAGCCCACGAGCACGAGGATGGGGCCCTACCGGCATCCACACTCTTATCCGCTTGACTTGAGGCTCCTGTGCGTACACCCAGAGAGCTGAGTTGTACGCACTTACTACGCTAAGGATTTCTGTGTGTACATCATGTTGTGGGGGAGGATCTGTGTTGTACACACTTGTTACACTAAGGATTTCTTTGTGTACATCATGTTGGGGGAGAGGATCTGTGTTGTACGCATTCGCTACACTAAGGATTTCTGTATGTACATCATGTTGGGGGAAAGGATTTGTGTTGTACGCACTCATTACACTAAGGATTTCTGTGTGTACATCATGTTGGGGGGGGGGATCTGTGTTGTACGCACTCGCTACACTAAGGTTTTCTGTATGTACATCATGTTGGGGGAAAGGATTTGTGTTGTACGCACTCGCTACACTAAGGATTTCTGTATGTACATCATGTTGGGGGGATCTGGTTTGTACGCACTCGCTACACTAAGGATTTCTGTGTGTACATCATGTTAGGGGAAAGGATCTGTGTTGTACGCACTCGCTACACTAAGGATTTCTGTATGTACATCATGTTGGGGGGATCTGGTTTGTACGCACTCGCTACACTAAGGATTTCTGTGTGTACATCATGTTAGGGGAAAGGATCTGTGTTGTACGCACTCGCTACACTAAGGATTTCTGTGTGTACATCATGTTGGGGGGATCTGTGTTGTACACACTCGCTACGCTAAGGATTTCTGTGTGTACATCATGTTGGTGGGTAGGATCTGTGTTGTACACACTCGCTACACTAAGGATTTCTGTGTGTACATCATGTTAGGGGAAAGGATCTGTTGTACTCACTACACTAAGGATTTCTGCATGTACATCATGTTGGGGGAAAGGATTTGTGTTGTACGCACTCGCTACACTAAGGATTTCTGTATGTACATCATGTTGGGGGGATCTGGTTTGTACGCACTCGCTACACTAAGGATTTCTGTGTGTACATCATGTTAGGGGAAAGGATCTGTGTTGTACGCACTCGCTACACTAAGGATTTCTGTATGTACATCATGTTGGGGGGAAGGATCTGTGTTGTACACACTCGTTACACTAAGGATTTCTGTGTGTACATCATGTTGGGGGGAGGATCTGTTTTGTACACACTCGTTACACTAAGGATTTCTGTGTGTACATTATGTTGGGGGAGAGGATCTGTGTTGTACACACTCATTACACTAAGGATTTCTGTGTGTACATTATGTTGGGGGTGAGGATCTGTGTAGTACACACTCGCTACACTAAGGATTTCTGTGTGTACATCATGTTGGGGGAGAGGATCTGTGTTGTACGCACTTACTAAACTAAGGATTTCTGTGTGTACATCATGTTGGGGGGGGATCTGTGTTGTATGCACTTGTTACACTAATTATTTCTGTGTGTACATCATGTTGGATGGGAGGATCTGTGTTGTGCACACTCGTTACACTAAGGAATGTGGTGTATACATCATGTTGGGGGAGAGGATCTGTGTTGGGCGCACTCGTTACACTAAGGATTTCTGTGTGTACATCATGTTGGGGGAGAGGATCTGTGTTGTGCACACTCGCTACACTATGGATTTCTGTGTGTACATCATGTTGGTGGAGAGGATCTTTGTTGTGCACACTCGCGACACTAAGGATTTATGTGTGTACATCATGTTGGGGGAGAGGATCTGTGTTGTACACACTCGCTACACTAAGGGTTTCTGTGTGTACATCATGTTGGGGGAGAGAATCTGTGTTGTACACACTCACTACACTAAGGATTTCTTTGTGTACATCATGTTGGGGGGAGGATCTGTGTTGTGCATACTCGCTACACTAAGGATTTCTGTGTGTACATTATGTTGGGGGGGATCTGTGTTGTGCATACTCGCTACACTAAGGATTTCTGTGTGTACATTATGTTGGGGGGGATCTGTGTTGTACACACTCGCTACACTAAGGATTTCTGTGTGTACATCATGTTGGGGGGGGGTCTGTGTTGTGCGCACTCGCTACACTAAGGATTTCTGTGTGTACATCATGTTGGGGGGGGGGGTCTGTGTTGTGCGCACTCGCTACACTAAGGATTTCTGTGTGTACATCATGTTGGGGGGGGGATCAGTATTGTACACACTCGCTACACTAAGGGTTTCTGTGTGTACATCATGTTGGGGGAGAGGATCTGTGTTGTACACACCCACTACACTAAGGATTTCTGTGTGTACATCATTTTGGGGGAAAGGAACTGTGTTGTACGCACTCGCTACACTAAGGATTTCTGTATGTACATCATGTTGGGGGGGATCTGTTTTGTATGCACTCGCTACACTAAGGATTTCTGTGTGTACAACATGTTGAGGGAGAGGATCTGTGTTGTACACACTCGCTACACTAAGGGTTTCTGTGTGTACATCATGTTTGGGGAGAGGATCTGTGTTGTACACACTCGCTACACTAAGGATTTCTGTGTGTACATCATGTTGGGGGGGGGATGTGTGTTGTACGCACTCGCTACACTAAGGATTTCTGTGTGTACATCATTTTGGGGGAAAGGATCTGTGTTGTACGCACTCGCTACAGTAAGGATTTCTGTATGTACATCATGTTGGGGGGGGGATCTGTTTTGTATGCACTCGCTACACTAAGGATTTCTGTGTGTACAACATGTTGAGGGAGAGGATCTGTGTTGTAGACATTCGCTACACTAAGGATTTCTGTGTGTACATCATGTTGGGAGAGAGGATCTGTGTTGTACACACTCGCTACACTAAGGGTTTCTGTGTGTACATCATGTTGGGGGAGAGGATCTGTGTTGTACACACTCACTACACTAAGAATTTATGTGTGTACATCATGTTGGGGGGAGGATCTGTGTTGTACACACTCGCTACACTAAGGATTTATGTGTGTACATCATGTTTGGGGAGAGGATCTGTGTTGTACACACTCGCTACACTAAGGATTTCTGTGTGTACATCATGTTGAGGGGGATCTGTGTTGTATGCACTCGCTACACTAAGGATTTCTGTGTGTACATCATGTTGGGGGAAAGGATCTGTGTTGTACGCACTCGCTACACTAAGGATTTCTGTGTGTACATCATGTTGGGCGGGGATCTGTTTTGTACGCACTCGCTACACTAAGGATTTCTGCGTGTACATTATGTTGGGGGGGGATCTGTGTTGTACACACTCACTACACTAAGGATTTATGTGTGTACATCATGTTGGGGGGGGATCTGTGTTGTACGCACTCGCTACACTAAGGATTTCTGTGTGTACATCATTTTGGGGGAAAGGATCTGTGTTGTACGCACTCGCTACACTAAGGATTTCTGTATGTACATCATGTTGGGGGGGGGGGGGGATCTGTTTTGTATGCACTCGCTACACTAAGGATTTCTGTGTGTACATCATGTTGAGGGGGATCTGTGTTGTATGCACTCGCTACACTAAGAATTTATGTGTGTACATCATGTTGGGGGGGAAGGATCTGTGTTGTACGCACTCGCTACACTAAGGATTTATGTGTGTACATCATGTTGGGGGGGATCTGTTTTGTACGCACTCGCTACACTAAGAATTTCTGTGTGTACATTATGTTGGGGGAGAGGATCTGTGTTGTACACACTCGTCACACTAAGGATTTCGGTGTGTACATCATGTTAGGGGAGAGAATCTGTGTTGTACACACTCGTTACACTAAGGATTTATGTGTGTACATCCTGTTGGATGGTAGGATCTGTGTTGTGCACACTCGTTACACTAAGGATTTCTGTGTGTACATCATGTTGGGGGAGAGGATCTGTGTTGTACACACAGAAATCCTTAGTGTAACGAGTGCGCCCAACACAGATCCTCTCCCCCAACATGATGTACACACAGAAATCCTTAGTGTAACGAGTGCGCCCATCATGTTGGGGGAGAGGATCTGTGTTGTGCACACTCCCTACACTAAGGGTTTCTGTGTGCACATCATGTTGGGGGAGAGGATCTGTGTTGTACACACTCGCTACACTAAGGATTTCGGTGTGTACATCATGTTGGGGGAAAGGATCTGTGTTGTACGCACTCGCTACACTAAGGATTTCTGTGTGTACATCATGTTTTGGGGGAGAGGATCTGTGTTGTACACACTCGCTGCACTAAGGATTTCGGTGTGTAATTCATGTTGGGGGAGGATCTGTGTTGTACACACTCGCTACACTAAGGATTTCTGTGTGTACATCATGTTGGGGGAGAGGATCTGTGTTGTGCACACTCGCTACACTAAGGATTTCTGTGTGTACATCATGTTGGATGGGAGGATCTGTGTTGTGCACACTCGTTACACTAAGGAGTGCGGTGTATACATCATGTTGGGGGGTAGGATCCCTGGTCTTTACATCATGTTGGGGGAGAGGATCTGTGTTGGGCGCACTTACTACACTAAGGATTTCTGTGTGTACATCATGTTGGGGGAGAGGATCTGTGTTGTACGCACTCGTTACACTAATTATTTCTGTGTGTACATCATGTTGGGAGGGAGGATCGGTGTTGTACACACTCGTTACACTAAGGATTTATGTGTGTACATCATGTTGGGGGAGACGATCTGTGTTGGGCGCACTCGTTACACTAAGGATTTCTGTGTGTACATCATGTTGGGGAGAGGATCTGTGTTGGGCGCACTCGTTACACTAAGGATTTGTGTGTACATCATGTTGGGGGAGAGGATCTGTGTTGTGCACACTCGCTACACTAAGGATTTCTGTATGTACATCATGTTGGGGGAGAGGATCTGTGTTGGGCGCACTCGCTACACTAAGGATTTCTGTGTGTGCATCATGTTGGGGTGAGGATCTGTGTTGTGCACACTCGCTACACTAAGGATTTCTGTGTGTACATCATGTTGGGGGAAAGGATCTGTGTTGTATTCACTCGCTACACTAAGGGTTTCTGTGTGTACATCATGTTGGGGGGAAAGGATCTGTGTTGTACGCACTCGCTACACTAAGGATTTCTGTGTGTACATCTTGTTGGGGGGGATCTGTTTTGTATGCACTCGCTACACTAAGGATTTCTGTGTGTACATCATGTTGGATGGTAGGATCTGTGTTGTGCACACTCGTTACACTAAGGATTTCTGTGTGTACATCATGTTGGATGGTAGGATCTGTGTTGGGCGCACTCGTTACACTAAGGGTTTCTGTGTGTACATCATGTTGGGGGAGAGGATCTGTGTTGTACACACTCGCTACACTAAGGATTTCTGTGTGTACATCATGTTGGGGGAGAGGATCTGTGTTGTGCACACTCGCTACACTAAGGGTTTCTGTGTGTACATCATGTTGGGGGAGAGGATCTGTGTTGTACACACTCGCTACACTAAGGATTTCGGTGTGTACATCATGTTGTGGGGAGAGGATCTGTGTTGTACACACTCGCTACACTAAGGATTTCGGTGTGTACATCATGTTGGGGGGAGAGGATCTGTGTTGTACACACTCGCTACACTAAGGATTTCTGTGTGTACATCATGTTGGGTGAGAGGATCTGTGTCGTGCAAACTCGCTACACTAAGGATTTCTATGCGTACATCATGTTGGGGGAGAGGATCTGTGTTGTACACACTCGCTACACTAAGGATTTCTGTGTGTACATCATGTTGGGGAGAAGGATCTGTGTTGTACACACAGAAATCCTTAGTGTAGCGAGTGTGTACATCATGTTGGGGGGGGGGATCTGTGTTGTACACACTCGCTACACTAAGGATTTCTGTGTGTACATCATGTTGGGGGAGAGGATCTGTGTTGTGCACACTCGCTACACTAAGGATTTCTGTGTGTACATCATGTTGGGGGAGAGGATCTGTGTTGTGCACACTCGCTACACTAAGGATTTCTGTGTGTACATCATGTTGGGGGAGAGGATCTGTGTTGTACACACTCGCTACACTAAGGGTTTCTGTGTGTACATCATGTTGGGGGAGAGGATCTGTGTTGTACACACTCGCTACACTAAGGGTTTCTGTGTGTACATCATGTTGGGGGAGAGGATCTGTGTTGTACACACTCGCTACACGAAGGATTTCTGTGTGTACATCATGTTGGGGAAGAGGATCTGTGTTGTGCACACTCGCTACACTAAGGATTTCTGTGTGTACATCATGTTGGGGGAGAGGATCTGTGTTGTGCACACTCGCTACACTAAGGATTTCTGTGTGTACATCATGTTGGGGGAGAGGATCTGTGTTGTACGCACTCTCTACACCAAGGATGTCTGTGTGTACACATGTTGGGGGAGAGGATCTGTGTTGTACGCACTCTCTACACCAAGGATGTCTGTGTGTACATCATGTTGGGGGAGAGGATCTGTGTTGTACGCACTCTCTACACCAAGGATGTCTGTGTGTACATCATGTTGGGGGAGAGGATCTGTGTTGTACGCACTCTCTACACTAAGGATGTCTGTGTGTACATCATGTTGGGGGAGAGGATCTGTGTTGTGCACACTCGCTACACTAAGGATTTATGTGTGTACATCATGTTGGGGGAGAGGATCTGTGTTGTGCGCACTCGCTACACTAAGGATGTCTGTGTGTACATCATGTTGGGGGAGAGGATCTGTGTTGTGCGCACTCTCTACACCAAGGATGTCTGTGTGTATATCATGTTGGGGGAGAGGATCTGTGTTGTGCGCACTCTCTACACTAAGGATGTCTGTGTGTATATCATGTTGGGGGAGAGGATCTGTGTTGTGCGCACTCTCTACACTAAGGATGTCTGTGTGTACATCATGTTGGGGGAGAGGATCTGTGTTGTGCACACTCGCTACACTAAGGATGTCTGTGTGTACATCATGTTGGGGGAGAGGATCTGTGTTGTGCGCACTTGTTACACTAAGGATTTATGTGTGTACATCATGTTGGGGGAGAGGATCTGTGTTGTGCGCACTTGTTACACTAAGGATTTCTATGTGTACATCATGTTGGGGGAGAGGATCTGTGTTGTGCACTCTCGTTACAAGAAGGATTTCTGTGTGTACATCTTTTTGGGGGAGAGGATCTGTGTTGTGCACACTCGCTATACTAAGGATGTCTGTGTGTGTACATCATGTTGGGGGAGGATCTGTGTTGTACACACTCGCTACACTAAGGATTTCTGTGTGTACATTATGTTGGGGGGGGGAATCTGTGTTGTGCAACACATTTTCAATGTACTTCTATTTTGTTTTGTTCTTTTGGTATTCTTTGTTGAAAAGTATATCTGGGTAGGCTCAGGAGCAGCAATGCACTACTGGGAGCTAGATGCTGATGGTAGCTACACATATATGCCATTTGCCATTGGCTCACCTGATGTGTGCCGGTAGCTCCCATGGTGTATTTGTGCTCCTTCAACAACGGATAGTATATAAAGAGAATAAAGCAAATTTTATAATAGAAGTAAATGTAAAAGTTGGTAAAACATCATGTATGCTGAATCATAAACATAAAAATGTCCCTTTAAGATAATATCCACCCCCTCTTACTCCTGCACAATGAATCTAATATAAATATATCCAATGACAGTGATCATACTACAGGCTGGTGCTGCTTTATGTTATATCAGTCACATGACCCACATCACATGACTAAACCAGTTGTACCTACGGTTCTGCACTTCATGAGGATTCATGTGCTAAATAAAACATTTTGCTGGTCAGTAAAGCTGCTTTATGTTATATCAGTCACATGACCCACATCACATGACTAAACCAGTTGTACCTACGGTTCTGCCCTTCATGAGGATTCATGTGCTAAATAAAACATTTTGCTGGTTAGTAAAGCTGCTTTAAGCTGCACTGTGTTAGGCTGTGGCGTTTGAAAAGAAATAATAAAAGTAAGAAAGCAATAGGGTTAGTTGTAAATGACATTACAACAGGAAACAACATGACTTGTGTGCTGAGCAGATACTAAATGTGTTTATTGGGCTCTGGTTTAGTCGTTACATTCCAGGGACAATTGACTCTGCACCTGGAGATTATTAGAGGAGTCAATAAAACAAGTCCTGGGCTGGGTTTTGTGTCATTTGCACTGTTATAGACTACAATGTGTCTGCCCTTCTACATCTGATACCTTGTTGTGTACAACACACTTTATTGTTACACATTTCTTCACTACCACCCGATATGGGACTTTATCACACAAATCTATCCTTGTACAATATATTATGTGCATATAATCCCCAGGCTTGACCTATACACATGTGTTTGCACCAAGTAAAGTGTAGCTAAATGTGTTTTGTCCTATGTGCAAATGATGTTTATATTCTTGCACAATGTGTATAGCACTTTTATCTCACAAAATCTTTATTGAACAGTCAACAGCAATGTTCCAGATGATGATCATGGCATGATTAATGGTGGATAATAACGTTGCTGTTATTATACGGCTTGGATCTAACTTTTCAATAAAGGATTTTTTTAGATGAAAGTGCTGTTGACATCAACTGATTGAAAAAGTACATAGCGGCTGGCAGTTTGTCACGTGCATATATATGGAATTAAAGGGTGATTACTGATACCATAAATTAAAGTACAATCTTTATGTCCTTGGCACGCAGTACTCTTTATGTCTAATATTATCTCCAAGCTAAGCAGGGTTTACTGTGCAAGAAGTCATCTGAAGATGCTGAACTTCCCTAAGTACAAGACAACACATAGTATCTCCTTACACAGGACATCCCACCCTTCCTTCCCCTGTTCTGCGAGATTCTACTGCTCAGTAATCCTAGAGATTTCAGAGCTCTACTAGTCTCAACATTCCTTTATTGGAGGGAGGACATTCCATACCTCTTCCATGGAAACTCATTGTTCCTACAATCCCAACAGCTTGTTCATCCTGCTGCATCTTTGCACAGTGGGTGTATGGCACATGCAGTATTTTAATGTAATAATACGTCTTCTACCAAAAAATGCTCTAATTTTCCAAATGTTAGACAACAAAACCTACTGTTTTAGTTTATGCTCTTCATTTCATAAAAATAAATAAATAGTATCTCAGTTTTTAGATGCTTCTCGTTCTAGAATTTGGTGAATATGGTTTCCATATCATTGAATGTAGGACCCTGTAGTTACTCTCAAGGCAAAAAAGATTAACTTTCTTTTTTAAGACATGATGAGTCCACGGATCATCTTAACTACTAATGGGATATTCACCTCCTGGTCAGCAGGAGGAGGCAAAAAGCACCACAGCAGAGCTGTTAAATAGCTCCTCCCTTCCCTCCCACTCCAGTCATTCTCTTTACCTACATTAGTGATAAAAAGAGGTAAAGTGAGGTGTTAGATTACATTCTTCTATCAAGAGTTCATTATTTTTAAAGTAGTGCCAGAAAATGCTGCTTTGTCCTAGGGTGTAGCTGTAGTCCATATCAGTCTCTACAGTAGGGATTTGATGGCTTTAGAGCAATGGGAACTTGTGGGACATAATTCTTACTGTGCCTCCCAGAACTTACTTGCTGCCCTAATCCTTCAGTCTAAGGTAGTTGCTCACTCAGCATTTTGTTTTCCTCAGGTCGATGTGAGGGACAGGACCTCTCAAGCCTCAGAGCTGCCTTTACTGCCAGGCAGAAGACAAGTTAACTGCTACCTTATATTCTGGGATTAAGGATTTTTTTACAGCACATTACATACATAAAGGGCTATTTTAAAATTGACAGTGCTTTATGTGGGTACATGGTTGCTTTCTGGTAAGAAAGTTATTTGGGGCAGTGTGAGGAACAGGGCACCGGGTCTAGAGAAAGCTTTGTTTTACTCTGAGGGTTTTCTTTTTGGCTCCGGTGGTTTCACAGTGATATTAGGACATGCCAACGATGGGCGGGCCTTCCGGTTTTTCTTTTTGGCGCAGTCTAGTAAACTGGACAGATATTTTGAGGTTCCTTCCTATACAGATGTATTTCCAGTCCCTAAAAGAGCTATTGAAATCATTACTAAGGAGTGGGAGAGACCAGGTATCCCTTTTTCTCCCTCTCCCATTTTTAAGAAAATGTTTCCAATAGCCGATACTCTTAAGGAGGCTTGGCAAACGGTTCCTAAGGTAGAAGGAGCAGTTTTTACCCTTGCTAAAAGAACTACTATTCTCATAGAGGATAGTTGTGCTTTCAAAGTCCCTATGGATAAAAAGTTAGGGGGGTTACTCAAGAAGATTTATGTACACCAGGGTCTGCAGTGGCAGCCGGCTGTGTGCATTGCCACCGTTACTAGTGCGGCGGCATATTGGTTTGATGCATTATCTGAGGCCCTCAGGACTGAGACTTCTCTGGATGAGATCCAGGATAGGATAAAGGCTCTTAAACTTGCAAATGCCTTTATTCCGGACGCTTCCCTTCAAGTAATCAAATTGGGAGTGAAGATATCGAGTTTTTCTATCTTGGCCCGCAGAGCCTTTCAGTTAAAGCCCTGGTCTGCGGATGTGTCTTCTAAGTCTAAACTTCTAGCCATTCCATACAAGGGGAAGGAGAACGAGGAGTTACTTGGCGATGACAGAGGTATCCAAAATAATCCAATGGGCGGAGGCCCATTCTGTCTGTCGGCAATCCACATCCCAGGGGTGGACAACTGGGAGGCGGATTTCCTGAGCAGGCAGACCTTTCATCCGGGGGAGTTGGAACTCCACCCGGAAGTGTTTTCCAGCCTGATTCTCAAGTGGGTCAGCCAGAATTAGATCTCATGGCATCGTGACTGAATGCCAAGCTCCCGAGATACGGGTCGAGATCCAGGGACCCCCAGGCGGAACTAATAGATGCTCTGACGGCCCATTGGACCTTCAATCTAGCATACCTGTTTCCGCCGTTCGTTCTTCTTCCTCGAGTAATTGCTCGAATCAAGCAGGAAAGGGCCCCGGTGATCCTCATAGCACCGGCCTGGCCTCGCAGGATTTGGTATGCAGATCTGGTGGAGATGACATCTCTACCACCTTGAAGACTTCCGTTGCGGAAAGACCTTCTGATTCAGGGGCCCTTCCTTCACCCAAATCTAGTTTCTCTGAAGCTGACTGCTTGGAGATTGAACACTTAATCTTATCTAAGCAGGGGTTTTCTGATTTGGTCATAGAGACCATGATTCAGGCTCATAAGCCTGTAACTAGAAGAATTTACCAAAGATTTGGCGTAAATATCTTTACTGGTGTGAATCCAAGGGCTACTCATGGAGTAGAGTTAGGATTCCTAGGATTTTATCTTTTTCCCCAAGAAGGTTTGGAGAAAGGTTTATCGACGAGTTCCCTAAAGGGTCAAATCTCAGCATTATCTGTTTTGTTGCACAAACGTCTGGCGAATGTCCCAGATGTACAATCTTTTTGTCAGGCCTTGGCGAGGATCAGGCCTGTGTTCAAACCAGTTACTCCTCCATGGAGTCTTAATTTAGTTCTCAATGTTCTTCAAGGGGCTCTAGGGCTGCAACAACTAATCGGTAAGTTTGATCATAAAAATAGTTGTCAACAAATCTCATTATCGTTTATGGGGCTCTGTTTGAGCCTATGCATTCCTTAGATATTAAGTTGTTATCTTGGAAGGTTTTATTTCTTGTGGCTATTTCTTCTGCTTGGAGAGTGTCAGAACTCTCGGCTTTACAGTATGAGTCTCTGTATCTTATTTTCCATGCGGATAAGGTAGTTTTACGTACCAAATTAGGATTTCTTCCTAAGGTTGTTTCTGATCTTCTAAGAAGAAAAGACTTTTGCACAATTTGGACGTGGTCCGTGCTTTAAAGTTTTACCTGCAGGTGACTAAGGACTTTTGTCAGTCTTCTTCTTTGTTTGTGGTTTTCTCTGGAAAACACAAGGGACAGAAAGCTATGGCTACTTTTCTTTCTTTTTGGCTGAAGAGTATCATACGTTTTGCATATGAGACTGCTAGACAGCAGCCTCCTGAGAGAGTTACAGCTCATTCCACAAGGGCTGTTGCTTCCTCATGGGCTTTCAAAAATGAAGCTTCTATGGAACAGATTTGCAAGGCTGCAACTTGTTCCTCTCTTCACACTTTTTCAAAGTTTTACAAATTTTACACTTTTGCCTCTGCTGAGGCTGTTTTAGGGAGAAAGGTTCTTCAAGCAGTGGTGCCTTCCATTTAGGTTCCCTGTCTTGTCCCTCCCGTATCATCTGTGTACTCTAGCTTGGGTATTGAATCCCAATAGTAATTAAGATGATCTGTGGACTCATCATGTCTTAAAAAAAAAAAAAGAAAATTCATGCTTAACTGATAAATTTATTTATTTTTTGACACAATGAGTCCACGGCCCACCCTGTTCTTATAGACAGGTTTTGAGTTATTGTAAACTTCAGACACCTCTGCACCTTGGCTTTTCCTTTCTCTTCCTAACTTCGGTCGAATGACTGGAGTGGGAGGGAAGGGAGGAGCTATTTAACAGCTCTGCTGTGGTGCTCTTTGCCTCCTCCTGCTGACCAGGAGGTGAATATCCCATTAGTAATTAAGATGATCCGTGGACTCATCATGTCAAAAAAGAAATACATTTATCAGGTAAGCATACATTTTCTTTTTGTGATGATTTTGTAAAACATTATTTTGTACTAGGAAATATTGGAGAATGTTTCATATTAATATGGGTCTTAGACCAGAGTTAGAAGCAAAGTTTTTTGCAATAACAGCTGGTAAGAGCTTATGCCCATTTGTACATGGTTAGCTGTATGATACTAATACACACAATAAATAAACATTAATGAATAATATACTAAAATCAGAAGCTATATAGCACTGAAATCCATATTATTTAGTAGTATGCCTAGTAGTATTGTAAAATCTCTCTTATTCTAACATATATTTATACATTCTTTATAAAACTTTTTCTTTGGGCTATAGCTAGATGCACTGCAACAACAAAAAAGGGATAAAAAAAACCTTTTAAATCGAATTCTTTAAGGAATCTATATAATGTTTTCTTTATCTTAAATTCATTGGGGGCTAAATAGACCTTAGGTTTTTTGCTCTTTTAAAAATGATTTTAGGATAGGGGTTACTAGATGACATATAACTGGGGCAAATTGCACAAAATGCCAGTGTTTTATGATCATTGCTGTAACTTTTAATAAAAGGTACATTGAGATTATCCTGCACGAGTTCTCTATTATCTTTATATTCACAAAGGGGCTTGCTCTATCGCCGCTTTATTTATCTTGTGTTCCTCATACCCACGTTCACTAAAACGTTCCAAAACAGCAATCTGTGTCTCAAAATCCCCCAACGTAGAGCAGTTCTTTCTTATTCTAAGAAATTGCCCCATAAAAATATTATCCTTCAACCTTTTCAGGTGGCGGTTGGAAGAATATATATAATTATTAGAATCTATGGGTTCTTGTACGTAAACTACTTGACATTTCTAAATCCAAAAAAGTGATCCATTCTCTACTATAATCTAATGTAAAAACCAGACCCTCATTATTTGTATTCATAGCAAGAAGAAAGTAAAATCAACTAGATTTAGACCCTCTCCAGATTAACAAGAAATCATTGATTTCTCTTTTGAAGAGAACAAGATTTGCACCAAGTTCTTAATGGGAAAGTAAATTATTTTCGCATAGCTTGGTGCCACCCTTGTGCTCATTATTAGCCTACATCATGCTTGTTCTTTAGTAGGTATGATCTGACTGGTGCTCTTTTGTCTTATCTCGGTGACCATTGATCCAAGAATCATCACTTGGGAAAAGTGGCAAGGCGTTATAGACTACTTCAAACTTTGTAGATTTGAGTCCACCCTTATCTGATTCTTACATTGTATGGTGGGGTCTGAATTTACCTATGTTTAATTAGAGCTCAAACCCCTTCACTATCAGTATTGTAGAACAGGGTATGAGAAAGATATCAAAAACTGCAATACTGTAACCAATGGTTAGAGCCATCAGCGGGCCTGATCTGTCTATTTTAGTGCAAATATTCAGGGTAATACTCCCATAGGTTTTAATCCACTTTGTATAACAAGGATTTTTGTAATGATGCAATAAACATAAAACAGATGACAATGTGTACAATTCGCATGCAGTGCTATTGACTATCTAGGAGAGGTATATCTCTTCATGGAGTGGTTTAAAGTACTCAGTCTTATGTATATAGACTCTTCATTTCTATATCTGAATACGTTCAGTTCACATTTAAATGTAGACCAACATAGTATGTACATCAAGAAACAGCTAAACAGCTGAACTCGCATTTCTCCTGTTTCTGTTATCTCCTCTGTCAGCAAGTGTTGTCTCAATAGTACCTTTCAGTGAGGTCTGATGTTATCCCTTTGAAATGGTCTGGCCCTCTCTCCTGTTTTACTCCTGGTAGTGTAGCACGGCCGTGCAACCGGTCCTCGTTATTTCTGCACCTTCCTGTACAGACTGATCCTCCCTGCAGTTACCCGTGCTCACAAAGTGGCCAAAATAATATATAGAAAGAAAAACTTGGAGCACCGAGTCTGGGTAGGAATATGAAAGAAAAATACTTTATTGGCAACATGCATTTAGGGACCAGTGTCCCCTGGGTAAAAACTGAGTATATAGGTAAAAATGGACAGAATTAGGCTAACATGTTTCGGCACCACGCCGTAATCTTAGCCGGGTGGTGTAAAAGTTTTACATGCGGCTAAGATTACGGCGTGGGTGCTGAAACATGTTAGCCTAATTCTGTCCATTTTTACCTATATACTCAGTTTTTACCTATATACTCAGTTTTTACCCAGGGGACAGTGGTCCCTAAATGCATGTTGCCAATAAAGTATTTTTCTTTTATATTCCTACCCAGACTCGGTGCTCCAAGTTTTTCTTTTCTATGAGAAAGATACTCTAAGACCACAACACTATGCATACAAAGCATTGATGATCTGCTACTCTAGGCTATGGTGGTTTGTATAACTAGATCTAGACAACATGATGCATGTACCATGCTTCCCTTATGCCTTGGGATAGGTGACTACTTCCTAGGAGAAAGTGAAACTCTGGACTTTATTAACCAATGCCTGCAAATCTGATAGCTGTCATATAATGCATGGTCTTACAAGAGCAACACAACATAACCCTATATATGTAGAGCTGTGTGATACTCAGTCATATGGTGCATGGTCTTACATGTGCTACACAGTATAACCATCTATATGTAGGTCTGTGTGATACTCAGTCATATGGTGCATAGTCTTACATGTGCTACACAGTATAACCATCTATATGTAGGTCTGTGTGATACTCAGTCATATGGTGCATAGTCTTACATGTGCTACACAGTATAACCATCTATATGTAGGTCTGTGTGATACTCAGTCATATGGTGCATAGTCTTACATGTGCTACACAGTATAACCATCTATATGTAGGTCTGTGTGATACTCAGTCATATGGTGCATAGTCTTACATGTGATACACAGTATAACCATCTATATGTAGGTCTGTGTGATACTCAGTCATATGGTGCATAGTCTTACATGTGCTACACAGTATAACCATCTATATGTAGGTCTGTGTGATACACTCAGTCATATGGTGCATAGTCTTACATGTGCTACACAGTATAACCATCTATATGTAGGTCTGTGTGATACTCAGTCATATGGTGCATAGTCTTACCTGTGCTACACAGTATAACCATCTATATGTAGGTCTGTGTGATACTCAGTCATATGGTGCATAGTCTTACATGTGCTACACAGTATAACCATCTATATGTAGGTCTGTGTGATACTCAGTCATATGGTGCATAGTCTTACATGTGCTACACAGTATAACCATCTATATGTATGTCTGTGTGATACACTCAGTCACATGGTGCATAGTCTTACATGTGCTACACAGTATAACCATCTATATGTAGGTCTGTGTGATACTCAGTCATATGGTGCATAGTCTTACATGAGTTACACAGTATAACCATCTATATGTAGGTCTGTGTGATACTCAGTCATATGGTGCATGGTCTTACATGTGCTACACAGTATAACCATCTATATGTAGGTCTGTGTGATACTCAGTCATATGGTGCATAGTCTTACATGTGCTACACAGTATAACCATCTATATGTAGGTCTGTGTGATACTCAGTCATATGGTGCATGGTCTTACCTGTGCTACACAGTATAACCATCTATATGTAGGTCTGTGTGATACTCAGTCATATGGTGCATAGTCTTACATGTGCTACACAGTATAACCATCTATATGTAGGTCTGTGTGATACTCAGTCATATGGTGCATAGTCTTACATGTGCTACACAGTATAACCATCTATATGTAAGTCTGTGTGATACACTCAGTCATATGGTGCATAGTCTTACATGTGTTACACAGTATAACCATCTATATGTAGGTCTGTGTGATACTCAGTCATATGGTGCATAGTCTTACATGTGTTACACAGTATAACCATCTATATGTAGGTCTGTGTGATACTCAGTCATATGGTGCATAGTCTTACATGTGCTACACAGTATAACCATCTATATGTAGGTCTGTGTGATACTCAGTCATATGGTGCATAGTCTTACATGTGCTACACAGTATAACCATCTATATGTAGGTCTGTGTGATACACTCAGTCATATGGTGCATAGTCTTACATGTGCTACACAGTATAACCATCTATATGTAGGTCTGTGTGATACTCAGTCATATGGTGCATAGTCTTACATGTGTTACACAGTATAACCATCTATATGTAGGTCTGTGTGATACACTCAGTCATATGGTGCATAGTCTTACATGTGCTACACAGTATAACCATCTATATGTAGGTCTGTGTGATACACTCAGTCATATGGTGCATAGTCTTACATGTGCTACACAGTATAACCATCTATATGTAGGTCTGTGTGATACACTCAGTCATATGGTGCATAGTCTTACATGTGTTACACAGTATAACCATCTATATGTAGGTCTGTGTGATACACTCAGTCATATGGTGCATAGTCTTACATGTGCTACACAGTATAACCATCTATATGTAGGTCTGTGTGATACTCAGTAATATGGTGCATGGTCTTACATGTGCTACACAGTATAACCATCTATATGTAGGTCTGTGTGATACTCAGTCATATGGTGCATAGTCTTACATGTGCTACACAGTATAACCATCTATATGTAGGTCTGTGTGATACACTCAAGTCATATGGTGCATAGTCTTACATGTGCTACACAGTATAACCATCTATATGTAGGTCTGTGTGATACTCAGTCATATGGTGCATAGTCTTACATGTGCTACACAGTATAACCATCTATATGTAGGTCTGTGTGATACTCAGTCATATGGTGCATAGTCTTACATGTGCTACACAGTATAACCATCTATATGTAGGTCTGTGTGATACTCAGTCATATGGTGCATAGTCTTACATGTGATACACAGTATAACCATCTATATGTAGGTCTGTGTGATACTCAGTCATATGGTGCATAGTCTTACATGTGCTACACAGTATAACCATCTATATGTAGGTCTGTGTGATACACTCAGTCATATGGTGCATAGTCTTAGATGTGCTACACAGTATAACCATCTATATGTAGGTCTGTGTGATACACTCAGTCATATGGTGCATAGTCTTACATGTGTTACACAGTATAACCATCTATATGTAGGTCTGTGTGATACTCATTCATATGGTGCATAGTCTTACATGTGCTACACAGTATAACCATCTATATGTAGGTCTGTGTGATACTCAGTCATATGGTGCATAGTCTTACATGTGCTACACAGTATAACCATCTATATGTAGGTCTGTGTGATACTCAGTCATATGGTGCATAGTCTTACATGTGCTACACAGTATAACCATCTATATGTAGGTCTGTGTGATACACTCAGTCATATGGTGCATAGTCTTACATGTGCTACACAGTATAACCATCTATATGTAGGTCTGTGTGATACACTCAGTCATATGGTGCATAGTCTTACATGTGCTATACAGTATAACCATCTATATGTATGTCTGTGTGATACACTCAGTCATATGGTGCATAGTCTTACATGTGCTACACAGTATAACCATCTATATGTAGGTCTGTGTGATACATAGTCATATGGTGCATAGTCTTACATGTGCTACACAGTATAACCATCTATATGTAGGTCTGTGTGATACACTCAGTCATATGGTGCATAGTCTTACATGTGCTATACAGTATAACCATCTATATGTAGGTCTGTGTGATACACTCAGTCATATGGTGCATAGTCTTACATGTGCTACACAGTATAACCATCTATATGTAGGTCTGTGTGATACTCAGTCATATGGTGCATAGTCTTACATGTGCTACACAGTATAACCATCTATATGTAGGTCTGTGTGATACACTCAGTCATATGGTGCATAGTCTTACATGTGCTATACAGTATAACCATCTATATGTAGATCTGTGTGATACACTCAGTCATATGGTGCATAGTCTTACATGTGCTACACAGTATAACCATCTATATGTAGGTCTGTGTGATACTCAGTCATATGGTGCATGGTCTTACATATGCTACACAGTATAACCATCTATATGTAGGTCTGTGTGATACACTCAGTCATATGGTGCATAGTCTTACATGTGCTACACAGTATAACCATCTATATGTAGGTCTGTGTGATACACTCAGTCATATGGTGCATAGTCTTACATGAGTTACACAGTATAACCATCTATATGTAGGTCTGTGTGATACACTCAGTCATATGGTGCATAGTCTTACATGAGCTATACAGTATAACCATCTATATGTAGGTCTGTGTGATACTCAGTCATATGGTGCATAGTCTTACATGTGCTACACAGTATAACCATCTATATGTAGGTCTGTGTGATACTCAGTCATATGGTGCATAGTCTTACATGAGCTATACAGTATAACCATCTATATGTAGGTCTGTGTGATACTCAGTCATATGGTGCATAGTCTTACATGTGCTACACAGTATAACCATCTATATGTAGGTCTGTGTGATACACTCAGTCATATGGTGCATAGTCTTACATGAGCTATACAGTATAACCATCTATATGTAGGTCTGTGTGATACTCAGTCATATGGTGCATAGTCTTACATGTGCTACACAGTATAACCATCTATATGTAGGTCTGTGTGATACACTCAGTCATATGGTGCATAGTCTTACATGTGCTATACAGTATAACCATCTATATGTAGGTCTGTGTGATACTCAGTCATATGGTGCATAGTCTTACATGTGCTACACAGTATAACCATCTATATGTAGGTCTGTGTGATACTCAGTCATATGGTGCATAGTCTTACATGTGCTACACAGTATAACCATCTATATGTAGGTCTGTGTGATACTCAGTCATATGGTGCATAGTCTTACATGAGTTACACAGTATAACCATCTATATGTAGGTCTGTGTGATACTCAGTCATATGGTGCATAGTCTTACATGTGTTACACAGTATAACCATCTATATGTAGGTCTGTGTGATACACTCAGTCATATGGTGCATAGTCTTACCTGTGCTACACAGTATAACCATCTATATGTAGGTCTGTGTGATACTCAGTCATATGGTGCATAGTCTTACCTGTGCTACACAGTATAACCATCTATATGTAGGTCTGTGTGATACACTCAGTCATGGTGCATAGTCTTACATGTGCTACACAGTATAACCATCTATATGTAGGTCTGTGTGATACTCAGTCATATGGTGCATAGTCTTACATGTGCTACACAGTATAACCATCTATATGTAGGTCTGTGTGATACACTCAGTCATATGGTGCATAGTCTTACATGTGCTACACAGTATAACCATCTATATGTAGGTCTGTGTGATACACTCAGTCATATGGTGCATAGTCTTACATGTGCTACACAGTATAACCATCTATATGTAGGTCTGTGTGATACTCAGTCATATGGTGCATAGTCTTACATGTGCTACACAGTATAACCATCTATATGTAGGTCTGTGTGATACACTCAGTCATATGGTGCATAGTCTTACATGAGCTATACAGTATAACCATCTATATGTAGGTCTGTGTGATACTCAGTCATATGGTGCATAGTCTTACATGTGCTACACAGTATAACCATCTATATGTAGGTCTGTGTGATACTCAGTCATATGGTGCATAGTCTTACATGTGCTACACAGTATAACCATCTATATGTAGGTCTGTGTGATACTCAGTCATATGGTGCATAGTCTTACATGTGCTACACAGTATAACCATCTATATGTAGGTCTGTGTGATACACTCAGTCATATGGTGCATAGTCTTACATGTGCTACACAGTATAACCATCTATATGTAGGTCTGTGTGATACACTCAGTCATATGGTGCATAGTCTTACATGTGCTACACAGTATAACCATCTATATGTAGGTCTGTGTGATACACTCAGTCATATGGTGCATGGTCTTACATGTGCTATACAGTATAACCATCTATATGTAGGTCTGTGTGATACACTCAGTCATATGGTGCATAGTCTTACATGTGCTACACAGTATAACCATCTATATGTATGTCTGTGTGATACACTCAGTCATATGGTGCATAGTCTTACATGTGCTACACAGTATAACCATCTATATGTAGGTCTGTGTGATACACTCAGTCACATGGTGCATAGTCTTACATGTGCTACACAGTATAACCATCTATATGTAGGTCTGTGTGATACACTCAGTCATATGGTGCATAGTCTTACATATGCTACACAGTATAACCATCTATATGTAGGTCTGTGTGATACTCAGTCATATGGTGCATAGTCTTACATGTGCTACACAGTATAACCATCTATATGTAGGTCTGTGTGATACTCAGTCATATGGTGCATAGTCTTACATGTGCTATACAGTATAACCATCTATATGTAGGTCTGTGTGATACACTCAGTCATATGGTGCATGGTCTTACATGTGTTACACAGTATAACCATCTATATGTAGGTCTGTGTGATACTCAGTCATATGGTGCATAGTCTTACATGTGCTATACACTGTGTGCAGAATTATTAGGCAAATTAGTATTTTGACCACATCATCCTCTTTATGCATGTTGTCTTACTCCAAGCTGTATAGGCTCGAAAGCCTACTACCAATTAAGCATATTAGGTGATGTGCATCTCTGTAATGAGAAGGGGTGTGGTCTAATGACATCAACACCCTATATCAGGTGTGCATAATTATTAGGCAACTTCCTTTCCTTTGGCAAAATGGGTCAAAAGAAGGACTTGACAGGCTCAGAAAAGTAAAAAATAGTGAGATATCTTGCAGAGGGATGCAGCACTCTTAAAATTGCAAAGCTTCTGAAGCGTGATTATCGAACAATCAAGCATTTCATTCAAAATAGTCAACAGGGTCACAAGAAGCGTGTGGAAAAACCAAGGCGCAAAATAACTGCCCATGAACTGAGAAAAGTCAAGCGTGCAGCTGCCAAGATGCCACTTGCCACCAGTTTGGCCATATTTCAGAGCTGCAACATCACTGGAGTGCCCAAAAGCACAAGGTGTGCAATACTCAGAGACATGGCCAAGGTAAGAAAGGCTGAAAGACGACCACCACTGAACAAGACACACAAGCTGAAACGTCAAGACTGGGCCAAGAAATATCTCAAGACTGATTTTTCTAAGGTTTTATGGACTGATGAAATGAGAGTGAGTCTTGATGGGCCAGATGGATGGGCCCGTGGCTGGATTGGTAAAGGGCAGAGAGCTCCAGTCCGACTCAGACGCCAGCAAGGTGGAGGTGGAGTACTGGTTTGGGCTGGTATCATCAAAGATGAGCTTGTGGGGCCTTTTCGGGTTGAGGATGGAGTCAAGCTCAACTCCCAGTCCTACTGCCAGTTTCTGGAAGACACCTTCTTCAAGCAGTGGTACAGGAAGAAGTCTGCATCCTTCAAGAAAAACATGATTTTCATGCAGGACAATGCTCCATCATACGCGTCCAAGTACTCCACAGTGTGGCTGGCAAGAAAGGGTATAAAAGAAGAAAATCTAATGACATGGCCTCCTTGTTCACCTGATCTGAACCCCATTGAGAACCTGTGGTCCATCATCAAATGTGAGATTTACAAGGAGGAAAAACAGTACACCTCTCTGAACAGTGTCTGGGAGGCTGTGGTTGCTGCTGCACGCAATGTTGATGGTGAACAGATCAAAACACTGACAGAATCCATGGATGGCAGGCTTTTGAGTGTCCTTGCAAAGAAAGGTGGCTATATTGGTCACTGATTTGTTTTTGTTTTGTTTTTGAATGTCAGAAATGTATATTTGTGAATGTTGAGATGTTATATTGGTTTCACTGGTAAAAATAAATAATTGAAATGGGTATATATTTGTTTTTTGTTAAGTTGCCTAATAATTATGCACAGTAATAGTCACCTGCACACACAGATATCCCCCTAAAATAGCTAAAACTAAAAACTACTTCCAAAACTATTCAGCTTTGATATTAATGAGTTTTTTGGGTTCATTGAGAACATGGTTGTTGTTCAATAATAAAATTAATCCTCAAAAATACAACTTGCCTAATAATTCTGCACTCCCTGTACAGTATAACCATCTATATGTAGGTCTGTGTGATACTCAGTCATATGGTGCATAGTCTTACATGTGCTATACAGTATAACCATCTATATGTAGGTCTGTGTGATACTCAGTCATATGGTGCATAGTCTTACATGTGCTACACAGTATAACCATCTATATGTAGGTCTGTGTGATACTCAGTCATATGGTGCATAGTCTTACATGTGCTACACAGTATAACCATCTATATGTAGCTCTGTGTGATACTCAGTCATATGGTGCATAGTCTTACATGTGCTATACAGTATAACCATCTATATGTAGGTCTGTGTGATACTCAGTCATATGGTGCATAGTCTTACATGTGCTATACAGTATAACCATCTATATGTAGGTCTGTGTGATACACTCAGTCATATGGTGCATAGTCTTACATGTGTTACACAGTATAACCATCTATATGTAGGTCTGTGTGATACACTCAGTCATATGGTGCATAGTCTTACATGTGCTACACAGTATAACCATCTATATGTAGGTCTGTGTGATACTCAGTCATATGGTGCATAGTCTTACATGTGCTACACAGTATAACCATCTATATGTAGGTCTGTGTGATACACTCAGTCATATGGTGCATAGTCTTACATGTGCTACACAGTATAACCATCTATATGTAGGTCTGTGTGATACACTCAGTCATATGGTGCATAGTGTTACATGTGCTACACAGTATAACCATCTATATGTAGCTCTGTGTGATACTCAGTCATATGGTGCATGGTCTTACATGTGCTACACAGTATAACCATCTATATGTAGGTCTGTGTGATACACTCAGTCATATGGTGCATAGTCTTACATGTGCTACACAGTATAACCATCTATATGTAGGTCTGTGTGATACTCAGTCATATGGTGCATAGTCTTACATGTGCTACACAGTATAACCATCTATATGTAGGTCTGTGTGATACTCAGTCATATGGTGCATAGTCTTACATGTGCTACACAGTATAACCATCTATATGTAGGTCTGTGTGATACACTCAGTCATATGGTGCATAGTCTTACATGTGTTACACAGTATAACCATCTATATGTAGGTCTGTGTGATACTCAGTCATATGGTGCATAGTCTTACATGTGCTACACAGTATAACCATCTATATGTAGGTCTGTGTGATACACTCAGTCATATGGTGCATAGTCTTACATGAGCTACACAGTATAACCATCTATATGTAGGTCTGTGTGATACACTCAGTCATGGTGCATAGTCTTACATGAGTTACACAGTATAACCATCTATATGTAGGTCTGTGTGATACACTCAGTCATATGGTGCATAGTCTTACATGTGCTACACAGTATAACCATCTATATGTAGGTCTGTGTGATAAACTCAGTCATATGGTGCATAGTCTTACATGAGTTACACAGTATAACCATCTATATGTAGGTCTGTGTGATACACTCAGTCATATGGTGCATAGTCTTACATGTGCTACACAGTATAACCATCTATATGTAGGTCTGTGTGATACACTCAGTCATATGGTGCATAGTCTTACATGTGCTACACAGTATAACCATCTATATGTAGGTCTGTGTGATACACTCAGTCATATGGTGCATAGTCTTACATGTGCTACACAGTATAACCATCTATATGTAGGTCTGTGTGATACACTCAGTCATATGGTGCATAGTCTTACATGTGCTACACAGTATAACCATCTATATGTAGGTCTGTGTGATACACTCAGTCATATGGTGCATAGTCTTACATGTGCTACACAGTATAACCATCTATATGTAGGTCTGTGTGATACTCAGTCATATGGTGCATAGTCTTACATGTGATACACAGTATAACCATCTATATGTAGGTCTGTGTGATACACTCAGTCATATGGTGCATAGTCTTACATGTGCTACACAGTATAACCATCTATATGTAGCTCTGTGTGATACACTCAGTCATATGGTGCATAGTCTTACATGTGCTATACAGTATAACCATCTATATGAAGGTCTGTGTGATACTCAGTCATATGGTGCATAGTCTTACATGAGCTATACAGTATAACCATCTATATGTAGGTCTGTGTGATACACTAAGTCATATGGTGCATAGTCTTACATGTGCTACACAGTATAACCATCTATATGTAGGTCTGTGTGATACACTCAGTCATATGGTGCATAGTCTTACATGTGCTACACAGTATAACCATCTATATGTATGTCTGTGTGATACTCAGTCATATGGTGCATAGTCTTACATGTGCTACACAGTATAACCATCTATATGTATGTCTGTGTGATACACTCAGTCACATGGTGCATAGTCTTACATGTGCTACACAGTATAACCATCTATATGTAGGTCTGTGTGATACACTCAGTCATATGGTGCATAGTCTTACATGTGCTACACAGTATAACCATCTATATGTAGGTCTGTGTGATACACTCAGTCATGGTGCATAGTCTTACACGTGCTATACAGTATAACCATCTATATGTAGGTCTGTGTGATACACTCAGTCATATGGTGCATAGTCTTACATGAGTTACACAGTATAACCATCTATATGTAGCTCTGTGTGATACACTCAGTCATATGGTGCATGGTCTTACACGTGCTACACAGTATAACCATCTATATGTAGGTCTGTGTGATACTCAGTCATATGGTGCATAGTCTTACATGTGCTACACAGTATAACCATCTATATGTAGGTCTGTGTGATACACTCAGTCATGGTGCATAGTCTTACATGTGTTACACAGTATAACCATCTATATGTAGGTCTGTGTGATACACTCAGTCATATGGTGCATAGTCTTACATGTGCTACACAGTATAACCATCTATATGTAGGTCTGTGTGATACACTCAGTCATATGGTGCATAGTCTTACATGTGCTACACAGTATAACCATCTATATGTAGGTCTGTGTGATACACTCAGTCATATGGTGCATAGTCTTACATGTGTTACACAGTATAACCATCTATATGTAGGTCTGTGTGATACACTCAGTCATATGGTGCATAGTCTTACATGTGCTACACAGTATAACCATCTATATGTAGGTCTGTGTGATACTCAGTCATATGGTGCATAGTCTTACATGTGCTACACAGTATAACCATCTATATGTAGGTCTGTGTGATACTCAGTCATATGGTGCATGGTCTTACATGTGCTACACAGTATAACCATCTATATGTAGGTCTGTGTGATACACTCAGTCATATGGTGCATAGTCTTACATGTGCTACACAGTATAACCATCTATATGTAGGTCTGTGTGATACACTCAGTCATATGGTGCATAGTCTTACATGTGCTACACAGTATAACCATCTATATGTAGGTCTGTGTGATACTCAGTCATATGGTGCATAGTCTTACATGTGCTACACAGTATAACCATCTATATGTAGCTCTGTGTGATACACTCAGTCATATGGTGCATAGTCTTACATGTGCTACACAGTATAACCATCTATATGTAGGTCTGTGTAGATACACTCAGTCATATGGTGCATAGTCTTACATGTGCTACACAGTATAACCATCTATATGTAGGTCTGTGTGATACTCAGTCATATGGTGCATAGTCTTACATGTGCTACACAGTATAACCATCTATATGTTTGTCTGTGTGATACACTCAGTCATATGGTGCATAGTCTTACATGTGTTACACAGTATAACCATCTATATGTAGGTCTGTGTGATACTCAGTCATATGGTGCATAGTCTTACATGTGCTACACAGTATAACCATCTATATGTAGGTCTGTGTGATACTCAGTCATATGGTGCATAGTCTTACATGTGCTACACAGTATAACCATCTATATGTATGTCTGTGTGATACACTCAGTCACATGGTGCATAGTCTTACATGTGCTACACAGTATAACCATCTATATGTAGGTCTGTGTGATACACTCAGTCATATGGTGCATAGTCTTACATGTGTTACACAGTATAACCATCTATATGTAGGTCTGTGTGATACTCAGTCATATGGTGCATGGTCTTACATGAGCTACACAGTATAACCATCTATATGTAGGTCTGTGTGATACTCAGTCATATGGTGCATAGTCTTACATGTGCTACACAGTATAACCATCTATATGTAGGTCTGTGTGATACTCAGTCATATGGTGCATAGTCTTACATGTGCTATACAGTATAACCATCTATATGTAGGTCTGTGTGATACTCAGTCATATGGTGCATAGTCTTACATGTGCTACACAGTATAACCATCTATATGTAGGTCTGTGTGATACTCAGTCATATGGTGCATAGTCTTACATGTGCTACACAGTATAACCATCTATATGTAGGTCTGTGCGATACTCAGTCATATGGTGCATAGTCTTACATGTGCTATACAGTATAACCATCTATATGTAGGTCTGTGTGATACTCAGTCATATGGTGCATAGTCTTACATGTGCTACACAGTATAACCATCTATATGTAGGTCTGTGTGATACTCAGTCATATGGTGCATAGTCTTACATGTGCTACACAGTATAACCATCTATATGTAGGTATGTGTGATACACTCAGTCATATGGTGCATAGTCTTACCTGTGCTACACAGTATAACCATCTATATGTAGGTCTGTGTGATACACTCAGTCATATGGTGCATAGTCTTACATGTGCTACACAGTATAACCATCTATATGTAGGTCTGTGTGATACACTCAGTCATATGGTGCATAGTCTTACATGTGCTACACAGTATAACCATCTATATGTAGGTCTGTGTGATACACTCAGTCATATGGTGCATAGTCTTACATGTGCTATACAGTATAAACATCTATATGTAGGTCTGTGTGATACACTCAGTCATATGGTGCATAGTCTTACATGTGCTACACAGTATAACCATCTATATGTAGGTCTGTGTGATACACTCAGTCATATGGTGCATAGTCTTACATGTGCTATACAGTATAACCATCTATATGTAGGTCTGTGTGATACTCAGTCATATGGTGCATAGTCTTACATGTGCTACACAGTATAACCATCTATATGTAGGTCTGTGCGATACTCAGTCATATGGTGCATAGTCTTACATGTGCTATACAGTATAACCATCTATATGTAGGTCTGTGTGATACTCAGTCATATGGTGCATAGTCTTACATGTGCTACACAGTATAACCATCTATATGTAGGTCTGTGTGATACTCAGTCATATGGTGCATAGTCTTACATGTGCTACACAGTATAACCATCTATATGTAGGTCTGTGTGATACACTCAGTCATATGGTGCATAGTCTTACATGTGCTACACAGTATAACCATCTATATGTAGGTCTGTGTGATACTCAGTCATATGGTGCATAGTCTTACATGTGCTATACAGTATAACCATCTATATGTAGGTCTGTGTGATACTCAGTCCATATGGTGCATAGTCTTACATATGCTACACAGTATAAACCATCTATATGTAGGTCTGTGTGATACTCAGTCATATGGTGCATAGTCTTACATGTGCTACACAGTATAACCATCTATATGTAGGTCTGTGTGATACACTCAGTCATATGGTGCATAGTCTTACATGTGCTACACAGTATAACCATCTATATGTAGGTCTGTGTGATACTCAGTCATATGGTGCATAGTCTTACATGTGCTACACAGTATAACCATCTATATGTAGGTCTGTGTGATACACTCAGTCATATGGTGCATAGTCTTACATGTGCTACACAGTATAACCATCTATATGTAGGTCTGTGTGATACTCAGTCATATGGTGCATGGTCTTACATGTGCTACACAGTATAACCATCTATATGTAGGTCTGTGTGATACACTCAGTCATATGGTGCATAGTCTTACATGTGTTACACAGTATAACCATCTATATGTAGGTCTGTGTGATACACTCAGTCATATGGTGCATAGTCTTACATGTGCTACACAGTATAAACCATCTATATGTAGGTCTGTGTGATACACTCAGTCATATGGTGCATAGTCTTAACATGTGCTACACAGTATAACCATCTATATGTAGCTCTGTGTGATACCACTCAGTCATATGGTGCATAGTCTTACATGTGCTATACAGTATAACCATCTATATGTAGGTCTGTGTGATACTCAGTCATATGGTGCATAGTCCTTACATGTGCTACACAGTATAACCATCTATATGTAGGTCTGTGTGATACTCAGTCATATGGTGCATAGTCTTACATGTGCTACACAGTATAACCATCTATATGTAGGTCTGTGTGATACACTGTCATATGGTGCATAGTCTTACATGTGCTACACAGTATAACCATCTATATGTAGGTCTGTGTGATACTCAGTCATATGGTGCATAGTCTTACATGTGCTACACAGTATAACCATCTATATGTAGGTCTGTGTGATACACTCAGTCATATGGTGCATAGTCCTTACATGTGCTACACAGTATAACCATCTATATGTAGGTCTCTGTGTGATACACTCAGTCACTATGGTGCATAGTCTTACATGTGCTACACAGTATAACCATCTATATGAGGTCGTGTGTGATACACTCAGTCATATGGGTGCATAGTCTTACATGTGCTACACAGTATAACCATCTATATGTAGGTCTGTGTGATACACTCAGTCATATGGTGCATAGTCTTACATGTGCTACACAGTATAACCATCTATATGTAGGTCTGTGTGATACACTCAGTCATATGGTGCATAGTCTTACATGTGCTACACAGTATAACCATCTATATGTAGGTCTGTGTGATACCTCAGTCATATGGTGCATGGTCTTACATGTGCTTACACAGTATAACCATCTATATGTAGGTCTGTGTGATACACTCAGTCATATGGGTGCATAGTCTTACATGTGCTACACAGTATAACCATCTATATGTAGGTCTGTGTGATACTCAGTCATATGGTGCATAGTCTTACATGTGCTACACAGTATAACCATCTATATGTAGCTCTGTGTGATACACTCAGTCATATGGTGCATAGTCTTACATGTGCTACACAGTATAACCATCTATATGTAGGTCTGTGTGATACTCAGTCATATGGTGCATAGTCTTACATGTGCTACACAGTATAACCATCTATATGTAGGTCTGTGTGATACTCAGTCATATGGTGCATAGTCTTACATGTGCTATACAGTATAACCATCTATATGTAGGTCTGTGTGATACACTCAGTCATATGGTGCATAGTCTTACATGTGCTACACAGTATAACCATCTATATGTAGGTCTGTGTGATACTCAGTCATATGGTGCATAGTCTTACATGTGCTACACAGTATAACCATCTATATGCAGGTCTGTGTGATACACTCAGTCATATGGTGCATGGTCTTACATGTGCTACACAGTATAACCATCTATATGTAGGTCTGTGTGATACACTCAGTCATATGGTGCATAGTCTTACATGTGCTACACAGTATAACCATCTATATGTAGGTCTGTGTGATACACTCAGTCATATGGTGCATGGTCTTACATGTGCTACACAGTATAACCATCTATATGTAGCTCTGTGTGATACTCAGTCATATGGTGCATAGTCTTACATGTGCTACACAGTATAACCATCTATATTTAGGTCTGTGTGATACTCAGTCATATGGTGCATAGTCTTACATGTGTTACACAGTATAACCATCTATATGTAGGTCTGTGTGATACTCAGTCATATGGTGCATAGTCTTACATGTGCTACACAGTATAACCATCTATATGTAGGTCTGTGTGATACACTCAGTCATATGGTGCATAGTCTTACATGTGCTACACAGTATAACCATCTATATGTAGGTCTGTGTGATACACTCAGTCATATGGTGCATAGTCTTACATGAGCTACACAGTGTAACCATCTATATGTAGGTCTGTGTGATACTCAGTCATATGGTGCATGGTCTTACATGTGCTACACAGTATAACCATCTATATGTAGGTCTGTGTGATACACTCAGTCATATGGTGCATAGTCTTACATGTGCTATACAGTATAACCATCTATATGAAGGTCTGTGTGATACACTCAGTCATATGGTGCATAGTCTTACATGTGCTACACAGTATAACCATCTATATGTAGGTCTGTGTGATACTCAGTCATATGGTGCATAGTCTTACATGTGCTACACAGTATAACCATCTATATGTAGGTCTGTGTGATACACTCAGTCATATGGTGCATAGTCTTACATGTGCTACACAGTATAACCATCTATATGTAGCTCTGTGTGATACTCAGTCATATGGTGCATAGTCTTACATGTGCTACACAGTATAACCATCTATATGTAGGTCTGTGTGATACTCAGTCATATGGTGCATAGTCTTACATGTGCTACACAGTATAACCATCTATATGTAGGTCTGTGTGATACTCAGTCATATGGTGCATAGTCTTACATGTGCTACACAGTATAACCATCTATATGCAGGTCTGTGTGATACACTCAGTCATATGGTGCATAGTCTTACATGTGCTATACAGTATAACCATCTATATGTAGGTCTGTGTGATACACTCAGTCATATGGTGCATAGTCTTACATGTGTTACACAGTATAACCATCTATATGTAGCTCTGTGTGATACACTCAGTCATATGGTGCATAGTCTTACATGTGCTATACAGTATAACCATCTATATGTAGGTCTGTGTGATACTCAGTCATATGGTGCATAGTCTTACATGTGCTACACAGTATAACCATCTATATGTAGGTCTGTGTGATACACTCAGTCATATGGTGCATAGTCTTACATGTGCTACACAGTATAACCATCTATATGTAGGTCTGTGTGATACTCAGTCATATGGTGCATAGTCTTACATGTGCTACACAGTATAACCATCTATATGTAGGTCTGTGTGATACTCAGTCATATGGTGCATAGTCTTACCTGTGCTACACAGTATAACCATCTATATGTAGGTCTGTGTGATACTCAGTCATATGGTGCATAGTCTTACATGTGCTACACAGTATAACCATCTATATGTAGGTCTGTGTGATACTCAGTCATATGGTGCATAGTCTTACATGTGCTACACAGTATAACCATCTATATGTAGGTCTGTGTGATACTCAGTCATATGGTGCATAGTCTTACATGTGCTACACAGTATAACCATCTATATGTAGGTCTGTGTGATACTCAATCATATGGTGCATAGTCTTACATGTGCTACACAGTATAACCATCTATATGTAGGTCTGTGTGATACACTCAGTCATATGGTGCATAGTCTTACATGTGCTACACAGTATAACCATCTATATGTAGGTCTGTGTGATACTCAGTCATATGGTGCATAGTCTTACATGTGCTACACAGTATAACCATCTATATGTAGGTCTGTGTGATACACTCAGTCATATGGTGCATAGTCTTACATGTGCTACACAGTATAACCATCTATATGTAGGTCTGTGTGATACTCAGTCATATGGTGCATAGTCTTACATGTGCTACACAGTATAACCATCTATATGTACGTCTGTGTGATACACTCAGTCATATGGTGCATAGTCTTACATGTGCTACACAGTATAACCATCTATATGTAGGTCTGTGTGATACTCGGTCATATGGTGCATAGTCTTACATGTGCTACACAGTATAACCATCTATATGTAGGTCTGTGTGATACTCAGTCATATGGTGCATAGTCTTACATGTGCTACACAGTATAACCATCTATATGTAGCTCTGTGTGATACACTCAGTCATATGGTGCATGGTCTTACATGAGTTACACAGTATAACCATCTATATGTAGGTCTGTGTGATACTCAGTCATATGGTGCATAGTCTTACATGTGCTACACAGTATAACCATCTATATGTAGCTCTGTGTGATACTCAGTCATATGGTGCATGGTCTTACATGTGCTATACAGTATAACCATCTATATGTAGGTCTGTGTGATACACTCAGTCATATGGTGCATAGTCTTACATGTGCTACACAGTATAACCATCTATATGTAGATCTTTGTGATACTCAGTCATATGGTGCATAGTCTTACATGTGTTACACAGTATAACCATCTATATGTAGGTCTGTGTGATACTCAGTCATATGGTGCATAGTCTTACATGTGCTACACAGTATAACCATCTATATGTAGGTCTGTGTGATACACTCAGTCATATGGTGCATAGTCTTACATGTGCTACACAGTATAACCATCTATATGTAGGTCTGTGTGATACACTCAGTCACATGGTGCATAGTCTTACATGTGTTACACAGTATAACCATCTATATGTAGGTCTGTGTGATACTCAGTCATATGGTGCATAGTCTTACATGTGCTACACAGTATAACCATCTATATGTAGGTCTGTGTGATACACTCAGTCATATGGTGCATAGTCTTACATGTGCTACACAGTATAACCATCTATATGTAGGTCTGTGTGATACTCAGTCATATGGTGCATAGTCTTACATGTGCTACACAGTATAACCATCTATATGCAGGTCTGTGTGATACACTCAGTCATATGGTGCATAGTCTTACCTGTGCTACACAGTATAACCATCTATATGTAGGTCTGTGTGATACACTCAGTCATATGGTGCATAGTCTTACATGAGCTATACAGTATAACCATCTATATGTAGGTCTGTGTGATACTCAGTCATATGGTGCATAGTCTTACATGTGATACACAGTATAACCATCTATATGTAGGTCTGTGTGATACACTCAGTCATATGGTGCATAGTCTTACATGTGCTACACAGTATAACCATCTATATGTAGGTCTGTGTGATACTCAGCCATATGGTGCATAGTCTTACATGTGCTATACAGTATAACCATCTATATGTAGGTCTGTGTGATACACTCAGTCATATGGTGCATAGTCTTACATGTGCTACACAGTATAACCATCTATATGTAGGTCTGTGTGATACTCAGTCATATGGTGCATAGTCTTACATGTGCTACACAGTATAACCATCTATATGTAGGTCTGTGTGATACACTCAGTCATATGGTGCATAGTCTTACATATGCTACACAGTATAACCATCTATATGTAGGTCTGTGTGATACACTCAGTCATATGGTGCATAGTCTTACATGTGCTACACAGTATAACCATCTATATGTAGGTCTGTGTGATACACTCAGTCATATGGTGCATAGTCTTACATATGCTACACAGTATAACCATCTATATGTAGGTCTGTGTGATACACTCAGTCATATGGTGCATAGTCTTACATGTGCTACACAGTATAACCATCTATATGTAGGTCTGTGTGATACTCAGTCATATGGTGCATAGTCTTACATGTGCTATACAGTATAAACATCTATATGTAGGTCTGTGTGATACACTCAGTCATATGGTGCATAGTCTTACATGTGCTACACAGTATAACCATCTATATGTAGGTCTGTGTGATACTCAGTCATATGGTGCATAGTCTTACATGTGCTATACAGTATAAACATCTATATGTAGGTCTGTGTGATACACTCAGTCATATGGTGCATAGTCTTACATGTGCTACACAGTATAACCATCTATATGTAGGTCTGTGTGATACACTCAGTCATATGGTGCATAGTCTTACATGTGCTACACAGTATAACCATCTATATGTAGGTCTGTGTGATACTCAGTCATATGGTGCATAGTCTTACATGTGCTACACAGTATAACCATCTATATGTAGGTCTGTGTGATACACTCAGTCATATGGTGCATAGTCTTACATGTGCTACACAGTATAACCATCTATATGTAGGTCTGTGTGATACACTCAGTCATATGGTGCATAGTCTTACATGTGCTACACAGTATAACCATCTATATGTAGGTCTGTGTGATACACTCAGTCATATGGTGCATAGTCTTACATGTGCTACACAGTATAACCATCTATATGTAGGTCTGTGTGATACTCAGTCATATGGTGCATAGTCTTACATGTGCTACACAGTATAACCATCTATATGTAGCTCTGTGTGATACACTCAGTCATATGGTGCATAGTCTTACATGTGTTACACAGTATAACCATCTATATGTAGGTCTGTGTGATACACTCAGTCATATGGTGCATAGTCTTACATGTGCTACACAGTATAACCATCTATATGTAGGTCTGTGTGATACACTCAGTCATATGGTGCATAGTCTTACATGTGCTACACAGTATAACCATCTATATGTAGGTCTGTGTGATACTCAGTCATATGGTGCATAGTCTTACATGTGCTACACAGTATAACCATCTATATGTAGGTCTGTGTGATACACTCAGTCATATGGTGCATAGTCTTACATGTGCTACACAGTATAACCATCTATATGTAGGTCTGTGTGATACTCAGTCATATGGTGCATAGTCTTACATGTGCTACACAGTATAACCATCTATATGTAGCTCTGTGTGATACACTCAGTCATATGGTGCATAGTCTTACATGAGCTATACAGTATAACCATCTATATGTAGGTCTGTGTGATACTCAGTCATATGGTGCATAGTCTTACATGTGCTACACAGTATAACCATCTATATGTAGGTCTGTGTGATACTCAGTCATATGGTGCATAGTCTTACCTGTGCTACACAGTATAACCATCTATATGTAGGTCTGTGTGATACTCAGTCATATGGTGCATAGTCTTACATGTGCTACACAGTATAACCATCTATATGTAGCTCTGTGTGATACTCAGTCATATGGTGCATAGTCTTACATGTGCTACACAGTATAACCATCTATATGTAGGTCTGTGTGATACTCAGTCATATGGTGCATGGTCTTACATGTGCTACACAGTATAACCATCTATATGTAGGTCTGTGTGATACACTCAGTCATATGGTGCATAGTCTTACATGTGCTACACAGTATAACCATCTATATGTAGGTCTGTGTGATACTCAGTCACATGGTGCATAGTCTTACATGTGCTACACAGTATAACCATCTATATGTAGGTCTGTGTGATACACTCAGTCATATGGTGCATAGTCTTACATGAGCTATACAGTATAACCATCTATATGTAGGTCTGTGTGATACTCAGTCATATGGTACATGGTCTGTATAGTGTGTGCGACTGTGAATAGTGTGTGTATCCCTCTGCATAGTGTGTGTGACTGTATAGTGTGTGACTCTGTATAGTGTGTATCCCTATGTATAGTGTGTGTGTGACTATGTATAGTGTGTGTATCCCTGTGTATAGTGTGTGTGTGACTGTGTATAGTGTGTATCCCTATGTATAGTGTGTGTGTGACTGTGTATAGTGTGTGTATCCCTGTGTATAGTGTGTGTCTGACTGTGTATAGTGTGTGTGATTGTATAGTGTGTGTGACTGTGTATAATGTGTATATAGTGTGTGTCTGACTGTGCATAGTGTGACTGTGTATAGTGTGTGTCTGACTGTGCATAGTATGTGTATAGTGTGTGTGTGAGACTGTGTATAGTGTGTGTGTGATTGTATAGTGTGTGTCTGATTGTGTATAGTGTGTATGTGTGACTGTGTATAATGTGTGTATAGTGTGACTGTGTATAGTGTGTGTCTGACTGTGTATAGTATGTGTAGTGTGTGTATAGTGTGTGTCTGACTGTGTATAGTGTGTGTGACTGTGTATAGTGTGTGTGTGACTGTGTATAGTGAGTGGGTGACTGTGTATAGTGAGTGGGTGTGAATGTGTATAGTGGGTGACTGTGTGACTGTGTATAGTGAGTGAGTGACTGTGTATAGTGAGTGACTGTGTATAGTGGGTGACTGTGTATAGTGGGTGACTGTGTGACTGTGTATAGTGAGTGAGTGTGTATAGTGGGTGACTGTGTATAGTGAGTGGGTGACTGTGTATAGTGTGTGACTGTGTATAGTGTGTGACTGTGTATAGTGAGTGGGTGACTGTGTATAGTGAGCGGGTGACTGTGTATAGTGAGCGACTGTGTATAGTGAGTGGGTGACTTTGTATAGTGTGTGTGACTGTGTATAGTGAGTGGGTGACTGTGTATAGTGAGTGACTGTGTATAGTGTGTGACTGTGTATAGTGAGTGGGTGACTGTGTATAGTGAGTGACTGTGTATAGTGTGTGACTGTGTATAGTGAGTGGGTGACTTTGTATAGTGTGTGTGACTGTGTATAGTGGGTGACTGTGTATAGTGAGTGGGTGACTTTGTATAGTGAGTGACTGTGTATAGTGTGTGACTGTGTATAGTGAGTGACTGTGTATAGTGTGTGACTGTGTATAGTGTGTGACTGTGTATAGTGAGTGGGTGACTGTGTATAGTGAGTGGGTGACTTTGTATAGTGTGTGACTGTGTATAGTGTGTGACTGTGTATAGTGTGTGACTGTGTATAGTGTGTGACTGTGTATAGTGTGTGACTGTGTATAGTGTGTGTGACTGTGTATAGTGTGTGTGACTGTGTATAGTGAGTGGGTGACTTTGTATAGTGTGTGACTGTGTATAGTGAGTGGGTGACTTTGTATAGTGTGTGTGACTGTGTATAGTGAGTGTGTGACTGTGTATAGTGTGTGACTGTGTATAGTGAGTGGGTGACTTTGTATAATGTGTGTGACTGTGTATAGTGAGTGGGTAACTTTGTATAGTGTGTGTGACTGTGTATAGTGTGTGACTTTGTATAGTGTGTGACTGTGTATAGTGTGTGACTGTGTATAGTGAGTGGGTGACTTTGTATAGTGTGTGACTGTGTATAGTGAGTGAGTGACTTTGTATAGTGTGTGACTGTGTATAGTGAGTGGGTGACTGTGTATAGTGAGTGGGTGACTTTGTATAGTGTGTGACTGTGTATAGTGAGTGGGTGACTGTGTATAGTGAGTGGGTGACTGTGTATAGTGAGTGGGTGACTTTGTATAGTGTGTGACTGTGTATAGTGAGTGGGTGACTGTGTATAGTGAGTGGGTGACTGTGTATAGTGAGTGGGTGACTTTGTATAGTGTGTGACTGTGTATAGTGAGTGGGTGACTGTGTATAGTGAGTGGGTGACTTTGTATAGTGAGTGGGTGACTTTGTATAGTGTGTGACTGTGTATAGTGAGTGGGTGACCGTGTATAGTGAGTGGGTGACCGTGTATAGTGAGTGGGTGACCGTGTATAGTGTGTGACTGTGTATAGTGAGTGGGTGACTTTGTATAGTGGGTGACCGTGTATAGTGAGTGAGTGACTGTGTATAGTGGGTGACTGTGTATAGTGAGTGACTGTGTATAGTGAGTGGGTGACTGTGTATAGTGAGTGGGTGACTGTGTATAGTGAGTGGGTGACCGTGTATAGTGAGTGGGTGACCGTGTATAGTGTGTGACTGTGTATAGTGAGTGGGTGACTTTGTATAGTGGGTGACCGTGTATAGTGAGTGGGTGACTGTGTATAGTGAGTGGGTGACTTTGTATAGTGTGTGACTGTGTATAGTGAGTGGGTGACTTTGTATAGTGGGTTACCGTGTATAGTGAGTGGGTGACTGTGTATAGTGAGTGAGTGACTGTGTATAGTGTGTGACTGTGTATAGTGGGTGACCGTGTATAGTGAGTGGGTGACTGTGTATAGTGAGTGGGTGACTTTGTATAGTGTGTGACTGTGTATAGTGAGGGACCAGCCCAGCACAGGGGGATCAGCTGATTGGATAAAGCGGCGGGTGAGCTGCTGTGTAGCCGGAGAGAGTTTAGTGTACGCGGGAGCCACAGACCTAGCGGCTGCGGGAGCCAGAGCCTCCCCTCATATACCGGTGCCGCCCCCCGAACCTACTCATTGGCTGAGGGAGCCGGTGCAGGAGCTGAGGAAGCCGGTGCCAGTCCGGTGCAGGAGCTGAGGGAGCCGGTGCAGAAGCTGAGGGAGCCGGTGCCAGTCCGGTGCAGGAGCTGAGGGAGCCGGTGCAGTAGCTGAGGGAGCCGGTGCAGTAGCTGAGGGAGCCGGTGCAGTAGCTGAGGGAGCCGGTGCAGAAGCTGAGGGAGCCGGTGCCAGTCCGGTGCAGGAGCTGAGGGAGCCGGTGCAGAAGCTGAGGAAGCCGGTGCCAGTCCGGTGCAGGAGCTGAGGGAGCCGGTGCAGGAGCTGAGGGAGCCGGTGCAGGAGCTGAGGGAGCCGGTGCAGAAGCTGAGGGAGCCGGTGCAGGAGCGGAACACGCCACACCTGGGTACCATTCCTCACCCTGTGCCACCATGTGCCCCCCCAGTTCTGTGCCCTGTGTGGGGCTTACTCTGATCTGGGGGCTGCTGCTCGCCCACGGCCTGGACTATGATTTGGTCATCGACGACCTGATGGAGGAGGTCACTGAGCAATTTGACTACAAGGACCCCTGCAAGGCCGGTAAGTGCCTCTCACTTTATAGCCATTTGAGTGTCATGTGACTAGTACTACATGTGAGTGTCATGTGACTAGTGCTACATGTGACTAGTACTACATGTGAGTGTTATGTGACTAGTACTACATGTGAGTGTTATGTGACTAGTACTACATGTGAGTGTTATGTGACTAGTACTACATGTGAGTGTTATGTGACTAGTGTTACATGTGAGTGTTATGTGACTAGTGTTACATGTGAGTGTTATGTGACTAGTGTTACATGTGAGTGTTATGTGACTAGTGTTACATGTGAGTGTTATGTGACTAGTGTTACATGTGAGTGTTATGTGACTAGTGCTACATGTGAGTGTTATGTGACTAGTGCTACATGTGAGTGTTATGTGACTAGTGCTACATGTGAGTGTTATGTGACTAGTGTTACATGTGAGTGTTATGTGACTAGTGTTACATGTGAGTGTTATGTGACTAGTGTTACATGTGAGTGTTATGTGACTAGTGCTACATGTGAGTGTTATGTGACTAGTACTACATGTGAGTGTTATGTGACTAGTACTACATGTGAGTGTTATGTGACTAGTGTTACATGTGAGTGTTATGTGACTAGTGTTACATGTGAGTGTTATGTGACTAGTACTACATGTGAGTGTTATGTGACTAGTGCTACATGTGAGTGTTATGTGACTAGTGTTACATGTGAGTGTTATGTGACTAGTACTACATGTGAGTGTTATGTGACTAGTGCTACATGTGAGTGTTATGTGACTAGTACTACATGTGAGTGTCATGTGACTAGTACTACATGTGAGTGTCATGTGACTAGTGTTACATGTGAGTGTTATGTGACTAGTACTACATGTGAGTGTTATGTGACTAGTACTACATGTGAGTGTTATGTGACTAGTACTACATGTGAGTGTTATGTGACTAGTACTACATGTGAGTGTTATGTGACTAGTGCTACATGTGAGTGTTATGTGACTAGTACTACATGTGAGTGTCATGTGACTAGTGCTACATGTGAGTGTTATGTGACTAGTGCTACATGTGACTAGTACTACATGTGAGTGTTATGTGACTAGTACTACATGTGAGTGTTATGTGACTAGTGCTACATGTGAGTGTTATGTGACTAGTGCTACATGTGAGTGTTATGTGACTAGTGCTACATGTGACTAGTACTACATGTGAGTGTTATGTGACTAGTACTACATGTGAGTGTTATGTGACTAGTGCTACATGTGAGTGTTATGTGACTAGTGCTACATGTGAGTGTTATGTGACTAGTGTTACATGTGAGTGTTATGTGACTAGTGTTACATGTGAGTGTTATGTGACTAGTACTACATGTGAGTGTTATGTGACTAGTGTTACATGTGAGTGTTATGTGACTAGTGTTACATGTGAGTGTTATGTGACTAGTACTACATGTGAGTGTTATGTGACTAGTACTACATGTGAGTGTTATGTGACTAGTGTTACATGTGAGTGTTATGTGACTAGTACTACATGTGAGTGTTATGTGACTAGTACTACATGTGAGTGTTATGTGACTAGTACTACATGTGAGTGTTATGTGACTAGTGTTACATGTGAGTGTTATGTGACTAGTACTACATGTGAGTGTTATGTGACTAGTACTACATGTGAGTGTTATGTGACTAGTGCTACATGTGAGTGTTATGTGACTAGTGCTACATGTGAGTGTTATGTGACTAGTGTTACATGTGAGTGTTATGTGACTAGTGTTACATGTGAGTGTTATGTGACTAGTGTTACATGTGAGTGTTATGTGACTAGTGTTACATGTGAGTGTTATGTGACTAGTGTTACATGTGAGTGTTATGTGACTAGTGTTACATGTGAGTGTTATGTGACTAGTGTTACATGTGAGTGTTATGTGACTAGTGTTACATGTGAGTGTTATGTGACTAGTGTTACATGTGAGTGTTATGTGACTAGTGTTACATGTGAGTGTTATGTGACTAGTGTTACATGTGAGTGTTATGTGACTAGTGTTACATGTGAGTGTTATGTGACTAGTGTTACATGTGAGTGTTATGTGACTAGTGTTACATGTGAGTGTTATGTGACTAGTACTACATGTGAGTGTTATGTGACTAGTACTACATGTGAGTGTTATGTGACTAGTGTTACATGTGAGTGTTATGTGACTAGTGTTACATGTGAGTGTTATGTGACTAGTGTTACATGTGAGTGTTATGTGACTAGTGTTACATGTGAGTGTTATGTGACTAGTGTTACATGTGAGTGTTATGTGACTAGTGTTACATGTGAGTGTTATGTGACTAGTGTTACATGTGAGTGTTATGTGACTAGTGTTACATGTGAGTGTTATGTGACTAGTGTTACATGTGAGTGTTATGTGACTAGTGTTACATGTGAGTGTTATGTGACTAGTGTTACATGTGAGTGTTATGTGACTAGTGTTACATGTGAGTGTTATGTGACTAGTGTTACATGTGAGTGTTATGTGACTAGTGTTACATGTGAGTGTTATGTGACTAGTGTTACATGTGAGTGTTATGTGACTAGTGTTACATGTGAGTGTTATGTGACTAGTACTACATGTGAGTGTTATGTGACTAGTACTACATGTGAGTGTTGTGTACTTTACGTTGTGTCTTGTGTGTACTTTACACTGTGTGGGTGTCTTGTGTGTACTTTACACTGTGTGTGGGTGTGTACTTTACACTGTGTGTGGGTGTGTACTTTACACTGTGTGTGGGTGTGTACTTTACACTGTGTGTGGGTGTGTACTTTACACTGTGTGTGGGTGTGTACTTTACACTGTGTGTGGGTGTCTTGTGTGTACTTTACACTGTGTGTGGGTGTGTACTTTACACTGTGTGTGGGTGTCTTGTGTGTACTTTACACTGTGTGGGTGTGTACTTTACACTGTGTGTGGGTGTGTACTTTACACTGTGTGTGGGTGTCTTGTGTGTACTTTACACTGTATGTTTAATGCTCGTGGGATATTCCTCTATCAGACCAAACTTGGCCAGTAGTCTTCTTATCTCGGTGTCAAGTGGAATGATAGGAAATATCCCAGAGCAGAGAGAGTTTGTAAAATTAGGTAAGTGGTACTCATAATAGGCAGGGTAGTCCTTGGCGGCAATAGGAAGACAATCCAGCAGTATAGCAGTTGAGGGGTAAACCAATAGAAGTACCAGACAGGCAGAGTTTAGCAACAGTATAGCAATCCAGCATATCAGGGGTTAAGCAGGCAGAGTGGTCAGAAAAGCAGAACTCAGCAACAGTATAGCAATCCAGCAGATCAGGGGTTAAGCAGGCAGAGTGGTCAGACAAGCAGAGTTCAGCAACAGTATAGCAATCCAGCAGATCAGGGGTTAAGCAGGCAGAGTGGTCAGAAAAGCAGAACTCAGCAACAGTATAGCAATCCAGCAGATCAGGGGTTAAGCAGGCAGAGTGGTCAGAAAAGCAGAACTCAGCAACAGTATAGCAATCCAGCAGATCAGGGGTTAAGCAGGCAGAGTGGTCAGACAAGCAGAGCTCAGCAACAGTATAGCAATCCAGCAGATCAGGGGTTAAGCAGGCAGAGTGGTCAGAAAAGCAGAGCTCAGCAACAGTATAGCAATCCAGCAGATCAGGGGTTAAGCAGGCAGAGTGGTCAGACAAGCAGAGCTCAGCAACAGTATAGCAATCCAGCAGATCAGGGGTTAAGCAGGCAGAGTGGTCAGACAAGCAGAGCTCAGCAACAGTATAGCAATCCAGCAGATCAGGGGTTAAGCAGGCAGAGTGGTCAGACAAGCAGAGCTCAGCAACAGTTATAGCAATCCAGCAGATCAGGGGTTAAGCAGGCAGAGTGGTCAGACAAGCAGAGCTCAGCAACAGTATAGCAATCTAGCAGATCAGGGGTTAAGCAGGCAGAGTGGTCAGACAAGCAGAGTTCAGCAACAGTTATAGCAATCCAGCAGATCAGGGGTTAAGCAGGCAGAGTGGTCAGACAAGCAGAGTTCAGCAACAGTTATAGCAATCCAGCAAAGAGCAATACAACACCCAGGAGCAAACTAAGCAACAGCTATACTTGGGCAGCGATAGGTAGAAAGTGAGCAAGTTACATAGGTTCAGGATTTGCGCCACAGGAGATCTGGACCGGCTGCAGAAGGGGAGAGATGTGCAAAGATGACGCTCACAGGAACCGTCGCATCCCTGGCAACAGCCAGAGCAACAACCACTGCGTCCCTGGCAACTGCCAGAGCGGTGTGGCGTGACATTATGTGTGTCTCATTTGTACTTTACAATATATGTGTGTCTGTGTATCGTGTGTACTTTACACTGTGTGAATTTAGAAATAACAAAGGTTAGATTAAGCACCACGGGAATATACCCTCTTGCTTTATACGCGAGGCCTCCTAGCTGGCCTCAAATTAGACTGATAGGAAATAGATGTATAAAGCGCCTGAAAGGCTGGGTACTATATAAGTCACTGGTTAACCAAATAATTTTAGCTCCTTAAGACACTAAATTGTATAAGTAGGTATAGGTTAAATATAAATTAGATGTTAAATGTGGATTAAAAATGTATTTAATACAACAAATTGCAATATAATAAGATTAAAAACAATAAAACAATGATAAAACAGTGGTACAATATAGATGGGAATTTCAGGTTAGTTAAATCCAATAAATATCCAATTTATGTCTCACAAAATGAAATAAAAATGTCCAACATTCAAGTAAAATTGTCCAAAAAAACAGATGTCCAACCTTTATTTCAAAAAGTCACATTTTTCATATATATATTTTTTATTTTTTTATTTTTTAATAATTTTTACACCTCACCACATCAGCTTTATCATCATCCATTTTGGATCTAAAGACGACATCTAGTGACTTTTTGAAATAAAGGTTGGACATCTGTTTTTTTTGGACAATTTTACTTGAATGTTGGACATTTTTATTTCATTTTGTGAGACATAAATTGGATATTTATTGGATTTAACTAACCTGAAATTCCCATCTATATTGTACCACTGTTTTATCATTGTTTAATTGTTTTTAATATTATTATTATATTGCAATTTGTTGTATTAAATACATTTTTAATCCACATTTAACATCTAATTTATATTTAACCTATACCTACTTATACAATTTAGTGTCTTAAGGAGCTAAAATTATTCGGTTAACCAGTGACTTATATAGTACCCAGCCTTTCAGGCGCTTTATACATCTATTTCCTACTTTACACTGTGTGTGTACACTTTATGTTGTGTGTCTTATGTGTACTTTACACTGTGTGTGTGTGTATTGTGTACACTTTACGTTGTGTCTCATGTACTTTAGTGTGTGTGTCTCGTGTGTACTTTACAGTGTGTGTGTGTCTCGTGTGTACTTTACAGTGTGTATCGTGTACACTTTACGTTGTGTGTCTCATGTGTACTTTACACTGTGTGTACTTTACAGTGTGTGTGTGTCTCGTGTGTATCGTGTACACTTTACGTTGTGTGTCTCTTGTATTTTACACTGTGTGTGTGTCACATACCTTGTTTGGGTAGGTTTACTGTTGTGTGTGTGCGCGCGCATAACCCAGGCTGGAGGTACAGAGAGAGGGCCAAATCTAACAAGCGTAAGGAGAATTTTGAATGATAAATAGGGGAATTATATCTTGCCCATAGTGTTCAGGAAACCTCGACAGCCAGGCTGCTTATCTCTCGCGTGACCATAATTTGACACATAGCAGGGTCACCTGGTAATGTGGGTGCCCTCATTGTCTGGCTGTTGCGTCCCTGATGACGTCACGTTGTAGCTGCTGTCTGTCGTATGTATGTTATTGTGGCAATCTAGGAGTATTCTGACATTACTAATGACCAGAAGTGACACCTGCTGCTGATGCATTTTGTGTCCGTATTCACATTAGACGGGTGTCTCAGGCATCTAGTTCACATGTACAGGCAGTGACATTATTATTCCTGGCAGTGAAGGTGTAAGTTAGGTAGCTTTCAAGGTTAATTTTAGCTTTAGTGTAGAGATCACCCTCCCGCCTGACACTTCCCACCCCCTGATCCCTCCCAAACAGCTCCCCCCCCCCCCCCCCCCCCCCCCACTGGTCAACCCCATCTTCAGTACTGGCAGACAGACTGCCAGTATGAAAATTTAAGGCATTTTTTTTTTTTTTTAAATCATTTTTCATTTTACTTCTATATTTTCTGCAGTGTAGGATACCCCCAAACCGCTCTCTAAACTTCCCCCACTCTAACTATTAGCTGACATCTTAGGTTCTGGCAGCTGTCTGCCAATCAAAACTGCTTTTTTTTAAATTTATTTTTATTAAAAAACATTTTTTTTATTATTTTCTGTAGTGTAGTGTACCCCCTCCTGCTATCATTAGTTAGGGCCCTCCACACAATCCACATCCCTTTTTCTGTAGTGTAGCTGCCCCATCCCTCCCTGTCCCTTTATTTATTTATTTTTCCCTGTAGCATTGGGCCCTCCCCTGCTGGGCCGCCCACACCAGCAAGATTGTTAGGCATCATATGGAGCTGGAGCACTGATCACGCTCCGGCTCCATATGCGGCAGATGCCTGGATCTTCAGGAACTATTTATATGTCTTGTAGTAATACGATAGGCAAAGTACCGCAAGACGTGTATATATCATTTTTATTGGGTAGAGAGGTTTAAAGGGACAGTTTACCTTAATTTTTTTTTCTCCCCTTTAATTTGTGACCAAATACTCCATGTGTATTAAATGATTTGCAAATAACCCCTTTACCTTTATTTCAGCATTTGAAATCGATGCTTCTGCCCGTAGTAGCTCCACCTATACTAAAAGTTTCTCTACTGAGAGGACCAGTCAATACAGTAGATTTGCTTAATGAGCAAATGATAACAAGACAATACAATAGCACTTAGGGCTAGATTTATCAAAGCTGCGGCGTACAGGGGCACGTATACGCGCCCCTGTATGCCTCAGCTCGCCTGTGGCGGGGCGAAATTACCCGCAGATAATCAACATTGCACACGAGCGCAATTTCTTTCATGTAATTAGCAAGAGTCCATGAGCTAGTGACGTATGGGATATACATTCCTACCAGGAGGGGCAAAGTTTCCCAAACCTTAAAATGCCTATAAATAGACCCCTCACCACACCCACAATTCAGTTTTATAAACTTTGCCTCCCATGGAGGTGGTGAAGTAAGTTTGTGCTAGATTCTACGTTATGCGCTTCGCAGCAGGCTGAAGCCCGGTTTTCCTCTCAGAGTGCAGTGAATGTCAGAGGGATGTGAAGAGAGTATTGCCTATTTGAATACCATGGTCTTCCTCTAGGGGATCTATTTCATAGGTTCTCTGTTATCGGTCGTAGAGATTTCTTCTCCTACCTCCCTTTTCAGATCGACAATATACTCTTATATACCATTACCTCTACTGATTCTCGTTTCAGTACTGGTTTGGCTATCTACTATATGTAGATGAGTGTCTTAGGGTAAGTAAGTCTTATTTCTATTTATGACGCTCAAAGCTATGGTGGGCACTTTATATGTAAAGTTCTATATGTGTTTAAACTTATATTTGCCATGATTCAGGATATTCAGTATTCCTTTATTCAGACTGTCAGTTTCATTTTGGGAAAATGCATATAAATTTCATTTTTCTTACCTTCAATTTTCAATTGACTTTTTTTCAAAAATTACGGGTTGTTAGGCTCGCGGGTGCAGAAAATGATTCTATTTATTGCGTCATTCTTGGCGCGAGACTTTTTTGGCGCAAAAATTTAGTAATTTCCGGCGTCATAGTTGGCGCCGGAAGTTTTTTCGTAATTGCGTCATTTTTTACGTATGTGTATTGCGGACTTTTTTTGGCGCCAAAAAATATGGGCGTCATTCTTGGCGCCAGATTTTTTCACATTATTTCAGTCTCACTTTTTAGTTGCTTCTGGTTTTCTAGAAGCTTGTTTCATTTTGCATTTTTTCCCATTCCTGAAACTGCCATTTAAGGAATTTGATAATTTTGCTTTATATGTTGTTTTTTCTATTACATATTGCAAGATGTCACTACCTGACACTGGATCAGAATCTACTTCTGGAAAAGCGCTGCCTGATGTCGGTTCTCCCAAAGCTAAGTGCATTTGTTGTAAACTTTTGGTAACTGTTCCTCCGGCTGTAGTTTGTGTTAGTTGTCATGATAAACTATCAAACGCAGATAGTATTTCCATTAGTAATAATCCATTACCTGTTGTTGTTCCTTCAACATCTAATGTTCAGGATGTTCCTGTTAATGTTAAAGAATTTGTTTCTAAATCTATTCGGAAGGCTGTGTCTGTTATTCCTCCTTCTACTAAACGTAAGAGGTCTTTTAAAACTTCACATATTTCAGATGAATTTTTAAATGTCCACCATCATTCTGACTTATCTATTTCTGATGTGGATCTATCTGATTCAGAAGATTCTTCCTCAGATATTGACACTGATAAATCTTCATATTTATTTAAGATGGAGTTTATTCGTTCTTTACTTAAGGAAGTGTTGATTGCTTTAGATATGGAGGAGTCTAGCCCTCTTGATATTAAAACTACTAAGCATTTAAATGCAGTTTTTAAACCTCCTGTGGTTATTCCAGAAGTTTTTCCAGTTCCTGATGCTATTTCAGAAGTAATTTCTAGGGAATGGAATAGTCTGGGTACTTAATTTACTCCTTCTCCAAGGTTTAAGAAATTGTACCCTTTACCATCTGATAGATTAGAGTTTTGGGATAAAATCCCCAAAGTTGATGGGGCTATTTCTACTCTTGCTAAACATACTACTATTCCTACGGCAGATAGTACTTCGTTTAAAGACCCTTTAGATAGGAAGCTTGAATCCTTTCTAAGGAAGGCTTATTTATGTTCAGGTAATCTTCTGAGACCTGCTATTTCTTTGGCTGATGGTTGGAGGCTTTAGCGCAACAAGTGTCAGACCATAATGCTTATAGCATTGTTAAACTTCTTCAACATGCTAATAACTTCATTTGTGATGCCATTTTCGATATCATTAGAATTGATGTCAGGTATATGTCTTTTTAGCTATTTTAGCTAGAAGAGCTTTATGGCTTAAGTCTTGGAATGCAGATATGACTTCTAAGTCAACATTGCTTTTTCTTTCTTTCCAAGGTAATAAATTATTTGGTTCTCAGTTAGACTCAATAATTTCAACGGTTACTGGGGGGGGAGGGAGCCTTTTTACCTCAGGATAAAAAATCTAAAGGTAAATATAGGGCTGCTAATCGTTTTCGTTCTTTTCATCAGAATAAGGAACAAAAGCCTGACCCTTCCTCTAAAGGAACAGTTTCCGTTTGGAAACCTCCAGTCTGGAATAAATCCAAGCCTTTCAGAAAGTCAAAACCAGCTCCCAAATCCGCATGAAGGTGCGGCCCTCGTTCCAGCTCAGCTGGTAGGGGGCAGGTTACGATTTTTCAAAGATATTTGGATCGATTCGATTCAAAGTCTTTGGATTCAGAACATTGTTTCACAAGGGTACAGAATAGGTTTCAGGGTAAGACCGCCTGTGAGAAGATTCTTTCTTTCACGCATTCCAGTAAACCCAGTGAAGGCTCAAGCGTTTCTGAAATGTGTTTCAGATCTGAAGTCAGCTGGGGTAATTTTTCCAGTTCTGGAACGGGGCCTGGGGTTTTACTCAAATCTGTTCATTGTACCAAAGAAGGAGAATTCCTTCAGACCAGTTCTGGATCTAAAAATATTGAATCGTTATGTAAGGATACCAACATTCAAGATGGTGACTATAAGGACTATTCTGCCATTTGTTCAGCAAGGGCTTTATATGTCAACAATAGACTTACAGGATGCATATCTTCATATTCCAATTCATCCGGATCACTATCAGTTCCTGAGATTCTCTTTTCTAGACAAGCATTACCAGTTTGTTGCTCTTCCTTTTGGCCTAGCTACAGCTCCAAGGATCTTTTCGAAGGTCCTCGGTGCCCTTCTCTCTGTAATCAGGGAGCAGGGTATTGCGGTATTTCCTTATTTGGACGATATCTTGGTACTTGCTCAGAATCTCACACGAATCAACTTGTGTTGTTTCTTCAAAGACATGGTTGGAGGATCAATTTACCAAAGAGTTCCTTGATTCCTCAGACAAGGGTAACCTTTTTTAGGTTTCCAGATAGATTCAGTGTCCATGACTTTGTCTCTTACAGAAAAGAGACGTCTGAAATTGGTTTCAGCTTGTCGAAACCTTCAGTCTCAATCTTTCCCTTCGGTAGCTTTGTGCATGGAAATTTTAGGTCTCATGACTGCTGCATCGGACGCAATCCCTTTTGCTCGTTTTCACATGAGACCTCTCCAGCTTTGTATGCTGAACCAATGGTGCAGGGATTATACAAAGATATCACAATTAATATCCTTAAATCCCAATGTTTGTTCTTCTCTGACTTGGTGGTTGGATCACCATTGTTTAGTTCAAGGGGCCTCTTTTGTTCGTCCAACCTGGACTATGATCTCAACAGATGCGAGTCTTTCAGGTTGGGGAGCTGTATGGGGGATCTCTGACAGCGCGGGGGGTTTGGGAATCTCAGGAGGCGAGATTACCAATCAATATTTTGGAACTCTGTGCGATTTTCAGAGCTCTTCAGTTCTGGCCTCTTCTGAAGAGAGAATCGTTTATTTGTTTTCAGACAGACAATGTCACAACCGTGGCATATGTCAATCATCAAGGGGGGACTCACAGTCCTCAGGCTATGAAAGAAGTATCTCGGATACTTGTATGGGCGGAATCCAGCTCCTGTCTAATTTCTGCGGTCCACATCCCAGGTATAGACAATTGGGAAGCGGATTATCTCAGTTGCCAGACGTTACATCCGGGCGAATGGTCTCTTCACCCAAAGGTATTTCTTCAGATTGTTCAAATCTGGGGGCTTCCAGAAATAGATCTGATGGCCTCTCATCTAAACAAGAAACTTCCCAGGTATCTATCCAGATCCAGGGATCCTCAGGCGGAAGCAGTGGATGCATTGTCACTTCCTTGGAATTATCAACCTGCTTATATCTTTCCGCCTCTAGTTCTTCTTCCAAGAGTGATTTCCAAAATCCTAATGGAGCGTTCGTTTGTACTGCTGGTGGCTCCAGCATGCCCACACAGGTTTTGGTATGCGGATCTCGTTCGGATGGCAAGTTGTCAACCTTGGACACTTCCGTTAAGGCCAGACCTTCTGTCTCAAGGCCCATTTTTCCATCAGGATCTCAAATCATTAAATTTGAAGGTATGGAGATTTAATGCTTAATACTTAGTCATAGAGGTTTCTCTGACTCAGTGATTAATACTTTGTTACAGGCTCGTAAATCTGTGTCTAGAAAGATCTATTACCGAGTCTGGAAGACTTACATTTCTTGGTGTTCTTCACATAAATTCTCTTGGCATTCTTTTAGAATTCCTAGAATTTTACAATTTCTTCAAGATGGTTTGGATAAGGGTTTGTCTGCAAGTTCCTTGAAAGGACAAATCTCTGCTATTTCGGTTCTTTTTCACAGAAAGATTGCTAATCATCCTGATATTCATTGTTTTGTACAGGCTTTGGTTCGTATCAAGCCTGTCATTAAGTCAATCTCTCCTCCTTGGAGTCTCAATTTGGTTCTGAGGGCTTTACAGGCTCCTCCGTTTGAACCTATGCATTCTCTGGATATTAAATTACTTTCCTGGAAAGTTTTGTTCCTTTTGGCCATTTCTTCTGCTAGAAGAGTTTCTGAGTTATCTGCTCTTTCTTGTGAATCTCCTTTTCTGATTTTTCATCAGGATAAGGCGGTGTTGCGGACTTTATTTAATTTTTTACCTAAGGTTGTGAATTCTAACAACATTAGTAGAGAAATTGTTGTTCCTTCATTGTGTCCTAATCCTAAGAATTCTCTGGAGAGATCTTTACATTCTTTGGATGTAGTAAGAGCTTTGAAATATTATGTTGAAGCTACTTAAGATTTCAGAAAGACTTCTAGTCTATTTGTTATCTTTTCTGGTTCTAGGAAAGGTCAGAAGGCTTCTGCCATTTCTTTGGCATCTTGGTTAAAGTCTTTGATTCATCATGCTTATGTAGAGTCGGGTAAATCCCCGCCTCAAAGGATTACGGCTCATTCTACTAGGTCAGTCTCTACTTCCTGGGCTTTTAGGAATGAAGCTTCTGTTGATCAGATTTGCAAAGCAGCAACTTGGTCTTCTTTGCATACTTTTACTAAATTTTACCATTTTGATGTTTTCTCTTCTTCTGAAGCAGTTTTTGGTAGAAAAGTACTTCAGGCAGCTGTTTCAGTTTGATTCTTCTGCTTATAATTTCAGGTTTTTTTTCATTATAAGATTAAAACTTTTTGATTTGGGTTGTGGATTATTTTTTCAGCAGAATTGGCTGTCTTTATTTTATCCCTCCCTCTCTAGTGACTCTTGCGTGGAAGTTCCACATCTTGGGTATCTGCTATCCCATACGTCACTAGCTCATGGACTCTTGCTAATTACATGAAAGAAAACATAATTTATGTAAGATCTTACCTGATAAATTCATTTCTTTCATATTAGCAAGAGTCCATGAGGCCCACCCTTTTTGTGGTGGTTATGATTTTTTTGTATAAAGCACAATTATTTCAATTCCTTGTTGATGCTTTCGCTCCTTTCTTATCACCCCACTTCTTGGCTATTCGTTAAACTGAATTGTGGGTGTGGTGAGGGGTGTATTTATAGGCATTTTAAGGTTTGGGAAACTTTGCCCCTCCTGGTAGGAATGTATATTCCATACATAGCTCATGGACTCTTGCTAATATGAAAGAAATGAATTTATCAGGTAAGTTCTTACATAAATTATGTTTTTGCGCTCACATGCAATCCCGTCCCCTTCCCGCGCACAGTCAATCACGCTGTCAATCTCCTTGGTCGGACTCGACCACGGAGATTGAATTTCACCACCTTAGAGGTGGCGAAGAGGTTAAGGAAGCGGGGGTCTAGTGACCGCTGCTTGATACATTACAGCGAGCAAGTTCTTGTGAGAACTTGCAGCCGTAGGGCTTTGGTAAATCGAGCCCTTAGTCTAAACTTCACATTCCTAGATTTTTTATTTTTTTTTCCTGACAAATTTCAGTTATGTCTATTTCCACTTCTCCTGTATCATGTGACAGCCATTGGCCAATCACAGTTGCACCTACGTATATTCTGTGAATTCTTGCACATGCTCTGTAGGAGCTGATGACCCAAAAATGTGAATATAAAAAGACTGTGCATGTTTTGTTAGTGGAAGTGGAACGTTGTTTAAAGGGACAGTCTACACCAGAATTGTTATTGTTTAAAAAGATAAATAATCCCTTTTATTACCCATTGCCAAGTTTTGCACAACCAACACTGTTATATTAATACACTTTATAACCTTTAAACTTCTACATTTCTGCCTGTTTCCAAGCCACTAAAGGCAGCCTCTTATCATATGCTTTTTTTATTAGCGTTTCACAACAGGAGACTGCTAGTTCATGTGAGCCATATAGATAACGTTGTAATCACGCCCATGGGTTGTGGCAGACACTGCACTAATTAGATAAAATGGAAGCCAATAGATAATAAATAAATAAATAAATAAATTGTCATGTGATCAGGGGCTGTCAGAAGATGCTTAGATACAAGGTAATCACAGAGGTAAAAAGTATATTAATATAACTGTTGGTTATGCAAAACTAGGGAATGGGTAATAAAGGCATTATCTATCTTTTTAAACAATACACAATTTGGAGTAGACTGTCCCTTTAACATGGCTGCTCTATCTGAATCATGAAAGTTTAATTTTGACTTGAGTGTCCCTTTTAAGTACTGGCTATATAAAACGTGTATAAGCATAGCTAGAAGAACTTACACTCACAGTTGTTCTTTCTAAGGGCCCCATGATCTAAAGGTCTCTGGGCTGGCGAGATTATTAAAGAATGCTCGCCAGTGCTTCTATTTCCCTGGTGGAATGATCTAAAGCCACTTTTTTACACTGAGAACAGGGTGTCTCACTAAGAGTATTTATTTCCTAAGATATGGTGAGTCCACGGCTTGAGTAATTACTGTTGGCAATATCACTCCTGACCAGCCGGAGGAGGTAAAGAGCACTACAGTTAAACTGCTAAGTTTCACTCCCTTACCCACAACCCCAGTCATTCTCTTTGCCTTCGGTGCATGGAGGAGGTGAAGTTTAGGTGTCTGAAGAAAATTTTTGATTTCATCTACAAGCAAGTTTTGGGGTATAGCCGTATTCCACATTATTCCTTGCAGTCGGGTAGTGGCGGCTTTAAAGCAGTTAGGAACTTGTAAAGAGGTACTTTCTGCATTTTCCTAACAATTGCTGCCCAAGTTTAGAAAGCCAGAGTTGGCTACTCCTGTTCTTTCTTTTTCAAAGGTCTCTGTGAAGAAATGTGTCTTCTCATACCTTGTAACTGTCTACATGCCGGACAGCAGAGCAGGTAAGTGCAGAACATACAAGTGATCTGAGATGTCATCGCAGAAAATGCAGCATGTCTGCAGAAAGAATGGGACACATGTAGGAACTGTCAGCGATTTAACTTTGCAGCATTGCTCCACATTAGGCTGTTCTTTTCAAACAGTGTTGTGCTCTGGCTGCATTGTGTACGTTTTTCTTAACACAGTGCATTCAGAGCAAAGTGCTGTTTGAAGTGAACAGTCAAATATGCAGTAGAGCTGCAAAAGTGTATTCATTTTTGACTGGCTCTCAGGGATTTTTCCAAACCCGCCCCCTAGCCTTTCCCAGTCTGCAAAGCTGTTTTTTCTCAATGTAAGACGTTCGTATGAGCAATGCACCTTTTTTAATACTACACTTCTATGTTAGACAAAGAGAAAATGAAACAAATTTATTCAAGGTGCATTTTACAAATTTTTTTTTTGTCTGCAGCTAATTTGCAATGCAATTTTAAAGTACTGCTCTGTATTATAAAATTGTAAAAATGGCTTTATTCTCCAGTTAACCAACATATTTCAATTGTATTTGTGCTTTAGTGTAACTGCCTAATTTATAATTGAATTTTATTTAAAAATGACCTGCAGAAACATTTTCACTAAAAAAATCTCATCGCAGAAAGTGAAAAAAAGTTCTGCCTCTGGGCTTCCAGTTGGGGAGACCATGCACTTAACAAATTAAGACACTGCTTTTTTATTGGGACATAGATAATCCTGTTGTATGGGTTACACTGTGGCATGAAGCAGGCACTGTAGCATGTGTGAGACTGACATTTAAATTCTTTTAAAAAGAAAGGGTAACGTATTAAGGCACTTTTTTGAGAAATTTGTTTAGGATCTTGAGATCCAAGATTGGTCTGAAAGTTCCCTCTTTTTTGGGAACTATAAACAGATTTGAATAGAAACCCTGCCCCTGTTCCTCCCTTGGAACTGGGTGGATCACTCCCATGACCAGATTATTGTGAGAGATGAAATCTCCCCTTCGGAGATGAAGCTTTGAAGTCCAGAAGATATCCCTGGGAAACAATCTCTAATGCCCAGGGATCCTGGACGTCTCTTGCCCAAGCCTGGGCAAAGAGAGAAAGTCTGCCCCCCCACTAGATCCGGTCCCGGATCGGGGGCTACTCCGGTCGGCTTGTCCACATGGACACGTGGACTGTGTTTATGCCGGAGAACAAACATCGCTCACACTCCGCAAGCTTTGGCATTATGACCGGACTTAAACATAAGAACTTTTTGGAGGTCAAGACGGCTTTAACGCAAATTATCACTCTGGAGATCTAATTGGATTAAGGTCGTATGGTTCTATGAATTTTGCCTGATTGATAGGCAAGAATTATAATATGTTTATCTAGCTACCCTGTCGAGGGGGCTCATCATAATCTTTGAATCTAAAAGGAAACTGCTAGTATCTGATGCTCGATGCACATGAATTGTACACTAACTGACATGCTACTTTGCATTCCCTTGCATCTTGCTTTTTTGCTTCATGGCTAACATGTCTTCTGCTTGCATGTTTGATTCAAGGATTTCAAAGTCTAACTAACGACCTTTTGTGCTTCAAGTGATTATCTGTCTGTCAACTTTGCTGATTATATTGATCTTGTATTTCTGCCGCTTGCACTTCTGCTACTTGTCTAAAACTTATGTACATATTTTGGGGACACTCTCTGAAACTACTTGGATCCCATTACTTTATACCTGCCCGGCAATTTGCCTTACTTATTAAGGTGCCGTACGCAGCAGGGTGTAGTAGCCTGGTTGCTGTTCCCCACCTATATATACATATGTACACTACGATGCCTAAGTTTGCTGTTTATTGATGTTAGAGGTTTCTATTAATAACTGATGATATATGCATGCATATTTTCTCACTGGTACCAACACAGTTCCCTGACCGGTCAGGTTTATATGTTCATTCATTATTGCTGATAACATATATACACAATTGTATCATCTGTACCGTTATTTGGTTGCTACAGTAATAGGGAGATTAAGCACCAGGGGTGTTTAAGATCGCCGCCTCTCCCAGCAACCCAAGCTTATTTTGGATACATTATTTATAGAGCTAATAAATTTCTTTATAAAAGAGTGCTGAATTCCCTGTCTTATATCCAGGTTTATATTCCAGGATATTTTCTTTCTTTCTAACTCATATGTATATATATATATATATATAAGAAGTTCCCTTTCTGTTGGCTTTATATAGGTATCTTATTAGCGCTGTTAACCATCCTCACTTGTTGTCTTTCTATTTTGCATATCCTCCTTGTTGTTAACCAGCTGCTTCTAATGGCTTACAAAGGTGTATTTGCTTTTAGAATAAAGAAATGAAAATTCTATTTTCAGGAGAAGTTATGGTTACTACAGGTAATGTAGAATCATTATTATAATCTTATGAAAGAACCAGAAAGCAGACTTTTACTTGAAATGAAACATAAAACTGAATACATTTTTTTTTAAGATAAATATTTAGACTCTAAGAGAGTACCTGGGGGATTAAGACTCAAAAAGGAATGGACCTTGTAACACTGAAGATACCGAATTTAAAGTTAAGTGGAACAACCTTTTAGAGGAAGCATCATTTAATCTAATGAGATTGATAAGAGTATATAAATGATATTTTACAGAAATTAGCACTAGAGATTAAGGATCTAAAAGAAAAACTGGATGAATATACCAGTTTAGACGAATTTAAAGAGAGAGACATTAAAAAACGTATGGAATCTACAAAAGAACTACTAAAAACTAAAGTAAACAAGTTTAGTAGAGATAAAGAGGATTATTTATCACACTACAATAATCCTGAAGTAGATAAATACATATCACATATATGGAGAAGTGGTAGGAAAGAAGAAAAAGTGAATAATAGGGATAACCAAAACCAAAATCAGGCTAATCACTTTAGGAGAGAAAACTACAAACCCACACAGAATTGTATAACTACAGAATACAACGCTCGTACACATAACAGAGAAAGGAAACCTTTTTATAATGAACACGCACAAAGAAACTATCATACACAGGATAGGGAAAGATATAATGGACACCCAGAAAGGGTTAGGTACAATGGAAGTCATTTTGAGTCTGAGAGAAGGAGATACTTTAATCATAGATAATATGAAAATAATAGCGATGAGTGGAATACAAACCCCAACATACCCATAGAGAAATGGTCAAATTTAACACAAGTTACCGATATGATGAACTAAGAAATGTTGGTAATGAAATAGAAGTATCACCTAAACCTAGTAGCTCAATAAATAAAGAAACTGTCCAGAATACAAAAGAAAAAGAAACTAGGGAACATAGAGAAGATTCTAGGTCACATTTTTTAGAATCAGGCCAGAGAACACCAAAAAAAGGGCCCTTACCACAAAGGGAACATTTAAAAACATAGGGCCTCAGAAAAAGAGGCGCAAGAGGAGGAACAAAACAAATACAAAAAGACAAGGCTAAGAAGTCACAAGTAATAAGGAAAAAAAAAAGGAATCTTCAATCTAAGTAGTAGAACATTAAGTAAATCACATGAAGATATCCTTAACAAAGGTCTATCATTCGCACCCACTAGCAAATTAGACACATTTGGCACCTTTATAGATGCACACAAGTTTATAAGGAATCTAACTATGAAAAGATAGTTTGCAAAGACAGGGTTTGAAAAAAAGCAGAGGAAAATCTAACAGACACGCAAGGTTACATCCATTCCCATTTAAAAAAGAAATCAAATTTCTATCCTAAACATGAAAAAGGGCCGGTTATAGAAACATTCCAAAAATTAATCCTTAAAGACACAAAAAATATAGCAAACAAAAAAAAAAATTTAACGAGAAAACAACTAGATGTGATTAAAGAACTTGAAGAAAATAGGAATATAGTCATAAAACCAGCCGATAAGTGCGGAGGGGTCGTGATCCTAGACACACTATGTAAATATGTGCAATAATATTCTGCAAGATCCTAAAACATATAAAAAGATAAAGTCAAATCCAACCACACAATTTTAATGAAGTCTGAAATAATATATTAAATATAGCCAATACTGAAGGCATATTAAGTGAAAAAGAAAAAAATTACATTTATCAAGACCACCCTAAAATTCCCCTCTTTTATAGTCTACCGAAAATTCACAAGACACTTATATCCCCTCCAGGTAGACCAATAGTCTCCGGTATAAACTCCATCACATCCAATCTGTCAGAGTATATAGATACCTACCTACAAAATTACGTAAAAATCTACCTTTGTATCTTAAAGATTCAACTCATATACGTCCTAGATAAGATAGAATGGAAAGACAATTACATTATAGTTACTTGTGATGTAGCTTCTTTATACACTTGCATAGCACATAAAGATAGCATAGAAGCAACTAAATACTATTTAAAAGAAGACTGCACTAAAGGAGAGACAGGTGTACTTTATATTAGAGGGGATACAGTACATATTAACCTACAATTTATTTTCATTTCAGGATCAGTATTACCATCAGCAGTGTGGTACGGCTATGGGGACCAGATTTGCCCCAAGTTATGCTAACCTCGTTAAGGGAGCAGGAGTTTCTCCTATCGCAGCAGCTTGCGGCAAATCTGGTCCTATATAAGCGCTACATCGATGATGTCATTATCATCTGGAAAGGGACAGAGTTAGAATTCCAGCATTTTTTTAATGGCAATGAACGATAACAATAAAAATATCAAATTTACAAGTGAGATAAGTAAAGAGAACATTTAAAGGGACAGTCTAGTCCAAAAAAAACTTTCATGATTCAGATAGGGCATGTAATTTTAAACAATTTTCCAATTTACTTTTATCACCAATTTTTCTTTGTTCTCTTGGTATTCTTAGTTGAAAGCTTAACTTAGGAGGTTCATATTCTAATTTCTTAGACCTTGAAGGCCGCCTCTTAAGAATGCATTTTAACAGGTTTTTCACCACTAGAGGGTGTTAGTTCATGTTTTTCATATAGATAACACTGTGCTCGTGCACGTGAAGTTACCTGGGAGCCATCACTGATTGGCTAAACTGCAAGTCTGTCAAAAGAACAAATAAAGGGGCAGTCTGCAGAGGTTTAGATACAAGATAATCACAGAGGTAAAAAATATATAAATATAACTGTGTTGGTTATGCAAAACTAGGGAATGGGTAAACAAGGGATTATCTATCTTTTAAAACGATAACAATTCTGGTGTAGACTGTCCCTTTAATTTTCTAGATTTGGAAATCTTTATTACCGACGGATATATAAAGATATATTTCCTAATGTTTTTTTGAACATATAAGGTTTTTCTTCTAAACTTGTTTTTTTAGGGTCCTTTTAAAGGAGGAGTTCCCTTTCTGTTGGCTTTATATAGGTATCTTATTAGTGCTGTTAACCATCCCATACCCCCCAACCGTCCTGATTTTCACGGGACAGTCCCGATTTTAGGGGTCTGTCCCCCTGTCCCGGGTTGCTAGCCATCTGTCCCGATTTGCCCCAGGCATTTAAAATAATTTAAAAAAAAAAAAATTCTGTTGGGCCCATACTCAGAAGCAGCTGGCTTTGCTCTCACAGGGTTAGATACCTATTAGATTCCCTGTGGAAAAGGAATGGTGTGTGGGTTAAGCAGGAGTAAGAAGGCTGTATACACTCGGGTAATGGTGACCTCTCTAACCTACCTCTGGTAGTGATGATGTCTCACCCCTGGGGATAATACTAGCATGCCTTCAGTTTTATACAATGAGCAGTGCTAATACCAGGGTAACAAACAGTGGCAGCCGCACACTGCCAGCTAATGTGCTTGCCATCCCCAGGACCCCATACAATGAATTACAGATACCCATATATGATGTAGTGTGTGTCTATCTGTATCCATAACTGTATGTATAAGT